>NC_135392.1:17458333-17785000 GCF_051989625.1 Stigmatopora argus | reverse complement strand
TTTTGTAGACGAAAGCATGATAAACATGCACAATCTTCTATTGTAAAAGAAGAAATAGAAGGAAAAAGCTTCGGCGACACCTACAAAAAGTAGGCTAAATGTTCACGCTGGGACAGTAACATGAAAACACAAAATCATCACATCTTCTTTGCGCTTTAATCCCCTATTATTGTCCACAGTTGGCGTTAAAACTCCTTGTTTTGGATGATCCACGAGTGGGCTTCATTTTGACGGATGTGGTAGGAGATTTAAAAGATTTCCACCTTATCTCACACATTACGATTTTAGATGGGTACTTCTTATCATATTGTGCCAGAAGCTAATGTTACAAAAATGCATCTATGGCATTTAGGGAAATTACATGTCGAGCTTCCTCTCCTCTCAAAAACGAAAGAGGGCATCCATACCCTTAATATGACTCACTACTATCCAATATGAAGCTTACAGGGGAAAGAGCATCCTCTCCACTCTTAACCATGGTGGAGAATTTATAATGGTGCGGGGCTGCTTTGCAACATCTAGCACTGGAGTCCTGGCTTGATTGTATCATAGGAATCATGAAATCTGAGAATTATCAAGACATTCTAAGCAATATTTTTAACTCAGTGATGGTAAACTTGGTTTAAATAAAAAGACCTGCCAGGCAGATAAAGCCTAATCACTTCCAGAGAGCTAACAGAATGGTTGAAGAAGAAAGAAAATGACTGTTTTAAATGACCAGCAATCTTTGCTAGATCTGCCATTGGGGACCAGAAAACTGCAAACAGTCAAGAAGTTGAACAACTTTGAAAACAAGAGTTGAAAAAAATACCACCTGATAAGTGCAAGAACCTTAAAAATAGAAGAAACGTGCGGAATTTGTCATTGCCAAAAGGTGTGCAACCAAATATTTAAGACAGGGACCTTTATAGCAATTAGTTTCTTCTCTGGGGTTACAAAATGTGAGATGGAAAAATAATGTTTGTTAAATTAAGGTACTTTAGACCTATGTTTACAATATTCTGAGGATCTAAATTTACTACATTTACATTAATTTCTGAAGCTATTGTAGAGATTATACAAAAGATGAAGGGACACCTGTAATGACAAGCAGGACTGTGTAATTGGATTCAGCATTTATGAAATGTTCATCCAACGGGTCAATGAACTTAATCTGAAGCTCACAGGCATTCCCAGAAGACCACTGTTGAGAAAAATATCTTAAAATGGTGCAGGTTTTTGTTCCAACATAGCGAGGTACTAACCTTTCCACAAATCTGGTATCTTAGAAGTGCAATCTGTGAATAGCAGTCAGGTGCTTCTTGTTTCAGCCTCATTGGTTAAACTCTTTGTGTTGAATCGGTTGGAACAAAATAACTGTACCCACAGTGGCCCTCGAGGTCCAGTTTTCCCACCTTATCGTCACAATGGTCTCGGGGATGCTGGAGCCTATCCCAGCTAACCATTCACACTCATGCCTAGATGCAATTTAGAGTGACCAAATAACCTACCAAGCATGTTTTTGGGAAGTGCGAAGAAACCAGAGTACCCGAATAAGACCCACGCAAGCCCAGGAGAACATGCACGCCACAAAGGAACGTCCGGACCTGCGATCAAACCCTCAATCTCTGAAATCTGAGGCCAATACTCTAACCACTCAGTCACCAGGCCGCGTATTTAATTTTTTTTGCTGATTTTAATTTTTAAGATTAATACACGGCAGTCTCGTGTGCAAGTTATTAGCGCGTTAGCCTCACAGTTTCTCATTGGAGTTTGCATGTTCTCTGTGGGTTTCCCCCCGGTACTTCGGTTTGCTCCCACATCCTAAAAACATGCATGGTAAGCTGGTTGGAAACTGTAAATTGCCCCTAGCTATGAATGTGAACATGTATGGTTGTCTGATGATTTAAAGGATCAAGAACAAGACTGGGACTATGCCCCTTAATTTGCTTTATTTACACTCTGATGAAATAGCTCATTGAATGGATAAGTGAGGCATTAGATGCTAATTAATTGATATTAACATATTTTCTAATTTACCACCTCCTAAAATGGAAGCTTTAGAGATCCTGAGAAAAAAGAAAAAAATTGAGGCAATCTTGGATTGGAACGGGAACTAAACACGCGTGCTTCTTACACGCATGTTGGGTGGACCGACCTGGACTGGAACCCAGGACCGCAGTGAGGCCTGTGTGCTAACCACTCAAGCCGCTGGGCCGCCACCACTGAGATATTCTAGGAAAATCAATGGATGGTGGTCTTTGGCCCTTGCCAAGATTTATGGCCAAAGATATGTTTGGGTGGCTTCGAGGATATTTTGGTCCACGATCCGACGTCTCAGGAGGGGGAAGCAGTGCAACTTCAACACAGTGTATAGTGGGAATGGGGCGCTGCTGACCTGGACTCGCTGCTGACCCTATTTTCTGGGACAGCAAATTCAGTTAAAGCATAGCACTAGGCACGATAGCATATACTGACTGATTGGCATTGATTCTGATATAAGCGCTGTATTAACGGATTGGGGGTGGTTTCGCGATCACCAGTCAAACTAAGTGAGGCGGACAAGCAGGGATCCACCAAGTTCAGACTGATATTTGGACTTTAATGGATTCCGCAGCACCACCTGCACCCTCAACACACAGGGGGATGGAGTGAGAGAGGGACTCAAGCGTTCGTCTGCGTTTTGCCACATTCTTATTGGCAGCTTTACAAAACATACACTATATTCTCTCTCCTGAAAAGGTCACTTGGTACAATTGATTCTGCATCCATTGCATATGGTTTCAAAAAGCTGTAATTTTGAACAATAGACCCGGCAGCAAACTGAGTCACTTTGACTGAACATTTAAATGCAAATCCCATGCTGAGATAAATGAAATATCCTCTGCTGTGTTGCTAGGCAACAGTGCTGGGTTTGCTGTCCTGGTAAAACCTTTTGACCATGTTCAAATGAGTATAGGTAAGTCAAAACTGTCTGTTTTGCATTTAGTGCCAATCTGACAGTCATAATAAAGAAAAGACGCCTGCTCTCTAAGGGCAAACATCGATGAAGAAGACTGTAGACATCAGATGGACAGGATTGCTCAATGTATTTGGACCAAGGGTAAACAAATGAGACTCTAAGGGAACTTCAATCTTTTCCACTAAGGAAAAAAAAGTTTGTAAAGTGTGAACTTTTTGCTGTTTGGGAAAGATTCAGAAAAGGTGCACAAAAATAGACAAATCAGTGATGTTCCATTTTCAAATCAATGATGTTTTTGCCCTTTATTTTAGATATATGTTGTTCAAGAAGGGTCAGGTGAACGGCATAGTCCAAACCGTATACAAAAAAAACCCCACAAAAAAAACAAGAAAACCAATTGCCACAACAGAAACCCCAATTGCCATTACATTAACTCCAATTGCCCCCAATACACATGCAAATAACAGCAATAAACTGCAAAAAGCCATAGCACACATGCAAAAAAATACATGGAAACAGACTGAATTTGCTGGAAAAAGACATGGAAGTGTACCCAACTTCATTTTGCTGATACTTCTCGACCTCACACATTACCTACCAGAAAGGCGATGATGACAACATCCAGCTTTTGCAGCAAATGGTCTCATTCTAAATGGATCCGCCTTAAGCTGTCACCCAGTTAATTTTTGCACACAATTCCTTTCGCCCCCCTCACAGCTGGTGAGCCCATCAGACTTAGTTTTATCCATTATTCAATCATTATCATCTTAAATCCTAAATTCCTTCGACACCCTGGCCATTAAACTTGTTGGAGTGTTGCAAATCCCATCTGAGTCTTGTCTAAATTAATCAAAACTGTGTAATGAGATAACTCTCAGTCATGTTCAGATACCTTGCGGGAGTAACTGAGTTTATTAGCACCTGACCTTGGTCATGTAAGTGACGCTAACAAGCACTGCCGAGAGAATAATGTAAACTGTAGTGAATATGTTTGGGTTTCTTTGTTTATGATACAAAAACAAAACACAAAATGCAACTACTTGTGCGAGATTTCACAATGGAAGAAATTCATTACTCAGTGGTTAAAAAAGAATTAGTATGACTAACTTGATTGTAGTGATGGTGTAGAAGGTGATTGAAGGGGGCAGCCTTTGATGCAAGGCAGCGGTCCCCAACCTTTTTCTCACCGCGGACCAGTAAAGCCCTTCCTATTTTGTCGTGGACCGGTAAAGCCCTTCCTATTTTCAATTTAAGACAAAAGCGAGAGAACGAGTGAGTTGAGGGAGGAAATCAGGAGGTGAGTGGTTAGTGGAAGACAGGAGGGCCAATGGCACAAATTGATGCATCACTTCTTTCAGTCTGGGAAGCTGTGGCAACAACAGTACCATGTCACAACCTCAACAATGTGAATAAATTATGCTATTTCAGCATCTTTGAGTGCCCTGAAAAGCGTTATATAAATCCAACGCGCTCATATACTTATTATTAACCAGGACATCGACAAGTTGAGTGATTCTCAAATGATTTACTGCAAGTGCCGGTTTAAATAACTCTTTGCTTTATAAGTGCCATCACAGCCTACATTGAAGTTAGTTTGTAGAATCAAATGTTCAGGAAAAAAATAAGACAAAGCTTTTATTTATAAGTCGTGCTTTTAAAATTAATACACACTCCCCTTGTGAATTTTCAAAAAAGAATGGTAAGGTCCTATGAAGCAAAATTAATAAATTGTTGAATAAGCCAAAAGTAAAGAGCATGGCACTGTTTTGTCAGTGCCACGATCAGAAAGAAAACGCAAGGTATCACCTGCTGCTGAGAGAAAATTGGTCAGGAGGGTGAAGATTCAACCGAGAATCACCAAAAAGCAGATCTGCCAAGAATTAGAAGCTGCTAGAACACAGGTGTCAGTGTCCACAGTCAAGCGTGTTTTGCATCTCCATGGACTGAGAGGCTGCCGTGCAAGAAGGAAGCCCTTGCTCCAAAAGCGGCACCTTAAGGCTCGACTGAAGTTTGCTGCTGATCACATGGACAAAGATAAGACCTTCTGGAGGAAAGTTCTGTGGTCAGACGAAACAAAAATCGGGCGGTTTGGCCACAATGCCCAGCAATATGTTTGGAGGAGAAAAGGTGAGGCCTTTAACCCCAAGTACACCATGCCTACCGTCAAGCACGGTGGTGGTAGTATTATGCTGTGGGGCTGTTTTGTATTTACATTTTTATATAGAGAGATTATATTGAGATATTAGTACATTACAGTCTTTTGACATGCTTATAGCTGTAATATTTAATAAATATACACTTTTTGATAATTGTACTTGAGAAATTGTATTTCTGTATAGACGCGAAATCATGTGTTGTAGTAGTAATAATTTGTGGTTTTTCGTTTATCGCAGCCATGCCTGCTTTACATTCGAGGGATTACTGTATATATGTTCATTAACATGAATATTTTCATTAATATGTGCTCTCCCTTATTAAATGGATCAAATACAGTAATCCTGCGAATGCAGCGGTTAATGTGGACCAGACATGGCCGCGATAATCGAAACACCGCAAAGTAGGGTCACCCCTGTTAAAAAAAAGAACAAACTTCTTCAGGGTTACATGTTTCAGGGTGGATTTTCACATTTTTATGAACTTCCAAAAATAAAATAAAATTGAAATAAATGAATAAATTAAAACTTTTTTTTAAAATTCCCCCAGAAAAAATCTGCGACGTAGCGAAGCCGCGAAAGTTGAATCGCGAAATGGCGAGTGATTCCTGTATTCAAAAAGAAAATATACTCAAATTCTCCACACAGGGACGTCCAAACATGGGATTCAACCCTCAATCTCAGAACTGTGACATTGATGGGCTAACCGCTTGGTCACCGAGCTGGGATGAAATATTAAAATATTTACAAATTACCCTAACTCTAATAATAAAAATGAAATCAAACACACCACGGCCTGAAGTCAGCTGGGATTGGCTCCGCAACCTGATATGGATAAGTGGTGTTAAAAATAAATGTATCAATTAAACACCATCGAATATGAGGAAGGAGGTAAGTAATTGAAATAAAGTAATATAGTCAGTCGATGATATTTCCATGGATCAGATTCCGGATAAAGAACAATAATCATAAACATCAAAGTATGTCAGGAATACACATGAACATTTTTCCCCAGTGGTTTCAAAACAAATTAGCCATTACAACAAAGAACATTCAGGACATACCACAGTACACAGTGAGCTACTTAGCAATGTAAGGATTCTGTTTTTGTGCATTAGTACTGAATATTTACTGAGTAGTAACAGCTCTGCAGGTGACGCCGCAATTCACTGCTCTGAATGACAGTCATAATTAGAATGGTTGTCTGTCTTTATATATTCAACGTAATTTAATGGCAACCAGTCCACGGTGGAGTCTGCTTTCCGCATGCACTCAGCTGTGTTAAGCTCCAGCTCCCAATGACCCGGAAGAGGATATGTAAGAAAACAATATGGCTAAATGGATGGATAATGTATTTTGTTTGTTGTTTTAATATATGAATGCCTTTTTTTCCAGTACAGGATTTTACCTATGCCTTGCAGCTTCAAATATATTGTCGGTTATTCGGCATAATTGACTGACTGTGTAATGAAGTAATCACACAGCTCCTGCACATCGCTAAGCCCCACTAGCACTTTATTTCCTATAGGGCCGCTCTATTAAGGAGTCAAATGGATGATATGTTTCTGAATTCACTTTGAGTTTAAACGGGGCAGTGATTAAATGGGTAGATCCTGCTTGTCTGTTATGGATGTTTGAACACTGACACTTGGTAAGTTTTTTCTAAATTCTGTATGATGCCTATTATGAGCCCCCACCACAATGCACGCCAAGAGAAGTAAGAATCATTTATATCTTTTATAACACTTGCCTGACCTCTGCACCTTGTATTTTTTTAGCCACCTCCTTTTAGAAAAATGGATCAACCATTTTCAAAGATAAAGGGAGATAACAGAAGTAATCTGTGCATCATCATAACACGGTAATGAAGTTCATTTAAAGCTCAGTAGGTCCAGTCATCCTCACAAGGCTGTAGCCTGATTCGGGTACTAATTAATCTGTGCCAGTATGTCAGTTATGGTCCTCTTCAATGACAAAATACTAAAGTGCTTGCACATACAACACAGTTGTTTACAGGTTGAATGAAAAGTGCAACATCTGTTTTGGAAAAGACCTATTATTACTTTACTATTGTTAGCATTGTTATTGAAGGATGTAGTCTGAGTGGACAGATACAAAAATCCTCTCATCAGATGACATTATTATTTCTAATTGATTATGTTTATAGGGGGTGCACAGTAGAAGAGTGGTAAGCACATCTGCCTCAAAGTTATGAGCTCAACCGTTCAGTCCCGGACTCCGGCCTTCTTCTGTGGACTCTGTGTGTTGTCTGTGTGAGTTTTCTCAATGTACATTGGTTTCTTTCCACATCCCCAAAACATAATAAACACTCTAACCCATAATTGGGTGGGATAGGCTCAACACGAAGGGTGAAGGGTGGAAACACAAGTGAGATGTCAATAGTCAAAAGTCAAAACAGATGAAGGTCTGGAAGTCTGTGGTGGACGCAAGTGCAGTTCCCAGATCAGATTCACATCACTCACAGGCGTTCTGGATCCTCTGTGTTTAGAATTCCAGGAGTAAAGTTAATTAGCAAAAGGCAAACTTTAGGAGTCCAGTCCATTTTGGCTCCTCTAAATTTAGACTAACCAAGGTTATCAGGAGCAAAGCATTTACTTTGTTGCAAGCAAGTATGATACTAATAATGATGAGCAAAGCAAGTTTAATAGTTAAGCAAAGGCTATTCTTTGTTGCAAGCAAATGTATAATAATGTGAAATAAAATCCTAATACTTTATCATTCATTAAATGATTCCTGGTGGGAACATATTGATGATATATCATCGCATCAAGATATTTTCACCCTCCCATTAAGATAGTAATTATTCATTTCTAGTAGTTGGAGCAATATTATTGTTTTACCAAGGATATGAAGTGCCTTTCTGTATCTCTGCAAATTTATCACATCCAACTGTATTAAAGTTTTGTAAGGGTTCAATGATGAGCAGGAGGGTGGGTAGAATCAAAAAGGATAGTTTCATTTCATGGTTGCGACTTTTTGTGTGTTCTTTTTTACACAACGCGTAACATGTGTTCATGAAGAATGTTATTGAATATATGCAAGCGGAGAAAGGAAGGAGAGCAGGTGTCAGTAATCTCCACGCGTTTCCCACTTATCTGCTATTCACCCGAGCCATTTCCATGGTAACCGATGAATTGATTGCCACATGGATGATTGGCTCCATACAGTAGTCACTGGCCTCATAATGGACAACCACTCAAGATAAATAATAGTGCATTAAAAATGTAGCAAAGCTTTGTATGTATTAAAGCCATTACTACACACTTAAACTTCATTTTAGAACAAGGTATCCTCCTGGCTAATTTTATACTTGTTCCAAATCTTAACACAATGCTTTTTCCCCTACATAAACTGATCATATTCTGAATATTCATCCATCTTCTGTACTACTTTTATGAAGGTTGTGGGGTTCTGGAGAATATCTCAGTTGGTTATGGACCAGAGAGCCAAATAAGTGGTATACCTAGACAAACAACCTTACACACTCACAAACTCACCTAAGACCAATTGGTAGTATTCAATTAACCCGTATGTACCTCTTTCGGAATTTAGTCCTTTCGGAAGAAAAACGAGAATAGCTGGATAAAATCCATAAAGATACAAGGCAAACATGCAAACTCCATAAAGGAAGCCCATTATATATAAATTAGACCACTCGACTGCAGCTTTTTGGAGGATCGTCTTATTGAGATGAAAGTTTTGAAGTGTTTCTGATACACAAATTTGAATAATTTCTTTTTTTTTTACATTTTATTTTTTGTGTGTTTCCATGGTGTTTTTCCTCCCTATTCGTGGTTTTTAAATTTTCATGATTTTTTTGTTTGTTAGGGCATTTCTTTCATAATACATTTTAATGGGATTTATAAGTCACTCGCTGATCATTTGACACTTCATTAAATCTGGTGGCTTTTTCAAGTCACTTCTTGGTAATATTGGGTATTTATTTTTCAAGTGGAGAAAGCCAGGGTCAAACATAGATGGAGAAAAAGGGTGGAGAGCACAGAGAAGCCTTTGGAGGATTAACAACAGTCAGGCGCCGCTGCTGGCCTAACTATTGCACGTCATCATCAACGAAAGGTTAACATAAACGCTAGTGACAGCTCAGCCACGGGCCTCAGCGACTCACTCAGGCAGTGACATAGGGACAGGATAGAGATGGAGATAAAAATGGGGATAGAAGGAGGGAGCAAGATAGAGTGACAGAGACGGAACCAAAAGAAGAAAAAAAAGACTGGTAGAAGAAGTAAATAGCATAACATGACTGTCTGACTTTGGACATGGAGCTGTGAAGCGATGATGTGATGTTGACTCACAAGTCCTGCAGACAGAGCACTTGTCACACGACCCATTTCAAAGGTTGAAAGAAGGACATGTTTCAAATCCGTGCATGATGACTACAACATAGGTTTAGCCTGACTATCTGCACTTGAGCAGGTGCATCTGCAACTTGTTTTTTTGTTGAAAGCCGTTCTCAATCACAGACTATTTGGTTTCACAGAGTAAGTTTGCATGGATCAATGACATCCTCACATCTGAAACTCAGAATCAAGGAGAGGAAAAACTCCCAAAAAATCACACTTTAGAAAAAAAGACTAGATGTCATCATTGAGAAATGATGTGTTGACTCACAATTCCAGGATCAGCCATGGCTGCGGAGTAGGGAACAATATAATGTATCCATTAATTTTCTGAACCTCTTATCCTCACAATGGTCACAGGGGTTGCTGGAGCCTATCCCAGCTGAGGAGGGGGGATACCCTGAATGGCTGGCCACTAACCTAACCACAGAGTCGCCGGGCAACCCCAATTATGACCAAAAAGTTATTTTTGGGTCTCATCTGACCACAAGCCCTTCTCCAATACTCCTCTGTATCATCCAAATGGTCATTGGCAAACTTATGATGGAGCCTGACATGTGCTGGTTTCAGCAGTGGAACCTTTCGTCCCATTTCAAACCAAGATGTCTTAGTGTGTTACCAACAGTCACCTTGGAAACAGTGGTCCCAGCTCTTTTGAGGTAATTCATCAAGTCCTCTCGTGTATTTCTGGGTTGATTGCTTACCTTCCTTAGGATCATTGAGTGTCAATTTTGTAGCGATTGCTCCAACAATGGACCGTTTTTCAGCAAGCTGCTTGGCAATTTCTTTGTAGCCCTCTCTGGCCTTGTGGAGGTGTTTAAATTTGTATCTGTTGTCGTATGGGGTGGACAGGTGTCTTTATGCAGCTAACGACCTCAAACAGGCCCACCTGATTCAGGTGGAGGTGGACTTTCAAAGGCGTACTAACAGGTCTTTGAGGGTCAGAATTCTCACTCATAGACAGGTGTTCAAATACTTATATGCAGCTGTACCACACAACTTGATAAAAAAAATCATACATGGTGATTTCTGGATTTTTCTTTTTAGATTATCTCTCTCACAAAGGCTCCAAGCAGAAGTAAAGCAGGCCCAAAAATGTTACCAGGACAATTTCAAAATAAAATAACAGATACAGGAAATGCATTCCCGTTTTAGGGGATCCCGTAACCTGGATCTATCTGTTTTGTGTATGTTCGGATGGCCATTTGCATATCAAACGGTTTCGTAACCTGAAAAATTTGTATTTGTATTTCGTAAGTACGACTGCATATGAATAGCTTCTAAACTATGTAATGTTACATTATCTTTTTTAGTAATTTTATTTACAAACTGCATTTTTTTGCAGTATACTAAATTAAACAAGCAAACCTTCACATTCTTGCACTAAATTGAGGTAATGAAGGATACTACATTCTCTACATTTAGTATATCATACAAAATGTAGCTCACGAGACCAAGTGCCTCATAATCTTTCATTCGACTTGTTGTGATGGTTACGCTGCATTCAGCAGATTCTAAAATAGCCTTGGACCATTTTGCACTCACAGGAGTTGAGAGCTACTTGATACTGTACATACAAGAACAAAACAGATAAGCAGGCCCGAAGCTTTGAATTAGGACCGAATTAGCCTCCTTTCTCTACTCGGTTTCCTCCATGTTATTTCTGCGCAGCCGCTCATGCCATTGTAATCCAAGTAATTAATTCGTTATACCAAACACATCATTTTATGTTGATAGTTTATCTGTGTTCACATGCCATTAGCATCGGGAATTTGGCTTTAATGGTCTAAAATAGACTTCAGTGAACTGACCAACACTATATAAAATATCCGAAAGAATGACATTTAAAATGATTTATAATCCTAACCTTCATTTCTCTCATTTACAGTGATAGGTGAGTTGCGACAGAACAGGATGAGACTACAAGTATGGATGCAGTCTCGAGATCTGCTGTTAGATTGGGGAAGAGGAAATGGATGAAGATGTGGACACAAGAGTTAAAAGGTTCTCTCTTTTAACTATTTTTCAAAAAGGGGGAAAATATTTATCTACTATAAAATATATTTTATTTTTGAAAAAGGTATGCCATGAAGCAGAGGAAGAAGTGATATTTTTTTAAATAGCAAAAAATTCATTCATTCATCAGCGGGAATCGAGCCTGCGCCAAAGCCAAGTGAGTGAACCACTAAACCATCAGGTGACATTACAGTAATCCCTCGAACATGGCAGATAATGAAGACGAGACATGGCCGCAAAAATCGAAAAACTGCTTAAGTAGAATCACCACTATTATTACTACCCTACTACATGGTTTCACACCTGAACTGTGTTTATTAAATATTACAGCTTTAAGCATATGTAAAGACTGTAATGTATTAATATCTAAATTTAATGTATATATAAAAAATTGTAAATACTTTAAATACTGTACTCACAGTGAAAATATTTCCTCTCTGCTTGATTTAAATAATGGAAAAAAAACAGTTTATTGGGAACTTTAGTCCAAGTCCTCTTCGTTAGATGCGTGAGGCATTGGATCATTGATGGAATCTTCAGGGGGCGCCATACATTTCTTGCGATTTCTGAAAGTACTAAGACCACATTCTTCATCTTTATGCTGTCATTGTTTTGGGGGAAAGTAAACTTTCAGCATGCACCTACGTGGTGTCTAGCCATCAATTACCCATCCTGAGAGCTCTATTTTCGGACAAGGGCGGCGGCGTCAGCCCGCTGCCCGGATTTAAATGGAATTTCAACTTCCACTTTGCTCCTCTGCGGCGTCCAGCCATTTTAGCCGGCCGAAGGGCTCTATTTTCGGACAAGGGTGGCGGCGTCACTTCGCTGCCCGAACTTAAATGGACTCCAAGGCTCCTACTTTCGGTTTAGGCTGACGGCATCTGGCACAAGGTTGCCGGGGCTCGCATTTCTGAAAATAATCCACCCTCAAAGCGGCTCCAGATACAAATGACAGCCACCGCCCACTGCCCGCCATTTTTCTTTCTTCGTGCTGAGTTGAGTGACAGTCCGCTGTTTTCTGCCATTTTCTTATTGGCAATCGGAACATAGGGAAGTGTCTTCCGCTTGCGAGTTTCAGAGTGAATTTTGACATTTTTACTAACATTTTTATACTTAATATAAAAAAACACGATGTACTGAAGCCGCAAATGTTGAAGTCGCGAAGTGGTGAAGGATCACAGTACCACATCAAATAATTCAATAATCTAAATAGGAACCCTGGTTATAATAAGAAAAAGTAGAAAAAGGAATCATATGTGCTGCACTATGGAATCAGTGACTTGACTCACTTGGGTCAGAGTCTTCTCGGTGGGGGCCAGAAAATGTACAACGAGACACTACAATGATTACTGTATTTTAAATTGGTCCGACTGTAGTTACTGGGGGACTGTCTCTGGTTTCATGCATGTCTTTGAGCTGGGTGAAAGCAGACGATGGGGACTTTGCAGTCCAGTCCTTGGTTGTTATGATTTGGAATGTTATGTCCCTGCTCGGCGCCTGAGCTGATCTGGGAGGCTGAGAAACTCAGACTAGCAAACTCACCTCAACATACAGCTGGGACCAATCCTTTTGAGAGGGTTTGGACTTAATCCCACTCTGGAGTTGCCCACAGTAAGAGATACCTAGCAGGTGTGGGCATGCTTATTGCTGAGTGCTGGTGGACGATGTTCCTTGCTTCCATTGCTAAACGAGCGGATGGAAACTGTGGGCCTAAGGTGCCTCTCTGGTGCCGATCGCAGCTTCAATCCCACCACTGGTGTGGTAAGAGATACCATCAAGCTAAAGACATAATCTACCTGAATTTCTTGCCCCAAAGTCAGGGTGGCCGAGTGGTGAGCGTGTCGGCCTCAGTTCTGAAATTGAGGATTCAATCGTAACATGCTTCTGACTTTCCTGTGTGGGGTTTATATGATCTTCCAGGCTTGCATGGGTTTTCTCCGGATACTCAGGTTGCCGCCCACATTCTTAAAACCTTCATAGCAGGCTGGCTAATCATTAAATTGAATGATCCAAAGTCGACTGATGATGATAAATACAATCGGCCGATGTGTAATCATGTCTCCATATAAATGCACCTGCGCTGTTATTGTTTCAGCCTGGGTTCTGTTTAAAGTGCAGAGAGCATTATGAAGACCAAGCAACACATCGGGCACAAACAAGATATTGTTGTGGAGAAGTTTAAAGCCGGATTTGATTACAAAAAAGATTTCCGAAGCTTTAAACATCTCAAGGAGCACTGTGCAAGCAATCATATTGAAATAAAAGGAGTATCGGACCAATGCAAATCTACCAAGGATCGCCATCACTCTAAACTTTCACCTCGAACAAGAAGACTGGTTAGAGGCCCATGATCACTCTGGATGAACTGCAGAGAGCTACAGGTGAGGTGGGAGAGTCTGTCCATATTACAACAATCAGTCGTACACTGCACAAATCTCGTGACCGGACGTTTGGTCGCCGGACTTTTGGTCGCCGGACTTTTGGTCGGCGGACGTTTGGTCGCCCGGACCCAAACGTCCGGCGACCAAACGTCCGGCGACCAAAAGTCCGGCGACCAAACAAGGTAAAACAACACGGTCTACACATCAATCAAAGCCAACAATGGCCCTGAGCAGTTTCACTGAGCGGACGTGTGAGTGTGTAAAAGTGTGTATGTACATGGGTTGTCCCCTTAGGAAAGGACGTCAGTCAGGGTCTTAACAAGTTCTCCAACAAAACACAATAAAAGTACGGGAAATTTGGAGCTTTTCTTTAGCCTAATAATTAATAGGGCATTAAGTATGACAAAATAATAATTCACAGTTTGTATTTAGGGAATTTGAGCAACAATTTTAAATGGTAATTATCAATAACTTCCGGGCGACCAAACATCCGGCGACCAAAAGTCCGGCGACCAAAAGTCAGAGTACCCACAAATCTAGCCTTTATAGAGGACTAGCAAAAAGAAGGCATTTCTCAAAGATATCCATAAAAAAGTCTCATTTAAAGTTTTCCAAAAGCCACCTGGGAGATACAACAAATATGTGGAAGAAGGTGCTTTGGTCAGATGAAACCAAAATCAAACTTTTTGGCCAAAATGCAAAACTATATGATTGGCGTAAAAGTAACACAGCTCATCAACCTGAACACAACATCCCCACTATCAAACATGGTCCTGGCAGCACGGACAGGGAATATGATTATAAATGATGGGAAGATGAATGGAGCCAAATACAGGACCATTCTGGAAGAAAAAAAATTCATATAGTTCAGGACACTATATATCAATCCTGATTATTTTCATGCGACCCTGAGTGGTTAGTTCGTCAGTGTTACGTCCATGGGAGACATCGAGGCGAGGTAGGACGGCGGCTGGAAACACGTAGTCCGTGGGGCGGACGAGGCGGGGAAGTGAACGGTCCGGTGGGCGTCCGCGCGGGCCCGAGACGAGATGTGGGAGTGGCCGGTCCGGCGGGCGTCCGCGCCGGCCCGAGACGAGGAGTGGGAGTGGCCGGTCCGGTGGGCGTCCGCGCCGGCCCGAGACGAGGCGTGGGAGTGGCCGGATCGACGGGGGTCAGCGCCGGCCGGTGACGAGGAGTGGGAGTGGCCGGTCCGGCGGGGGTCTGCGCCGGCTGGTGATGAGGCGTCGGAGTGGCCGGTCCGGCGAGCGACCGCGCCGGCCGGTGACGAGGTGTCGGAGTGGCCGATTTGGCGGGCGTACGCGCCGGCATTTGGAGAGGAGTGGGAATGGCCGGTCCGGTGGGTATCCCCGCTGGCCCTTTAAGTGATGGCCAAGCCCCCTGCCCTTAACAGACACCAGAATTTTAGAAAAGTCGTCGGGCACCTTACCCTGGCTGCTCGGGGGGCCGCCGACCCCCTCGTCCAGGGGGCCCGGAGAGTCGCCGCCGCCGACCCCCTCATCCCGGGGGCCCGGAGAGTCGCCGCCGCCGACCCCATCATCCAGGGGGCCCGGAGATTCACCGCCGCCGACCCCCTTGTCCAGGGGCCCCGGCGAGTCGCCGCCGCCGACCCCCTCGTCCAGGGGCCCAGCGAGTCACCGCCGCCAACCCCCTCATCCAGGGGGCCCGGTGAGTCGCCACCGCTTATGGGCGGGCAGGTACTTGGCGGGCAGGAACTTGGCGGGCAAGTACTTGGCGGGCAGGAACTTGGCGGGCAGGAACTTGGCGGGCAGGAACTTGGGCGGGCCAGCCGGCACAGGAAACCTGGTTCATGGCTTTGGCACGGGTGCGACTGGCGGCCCAGCCGCCACAGGGAATATTGTGAGTGGCTTCGGCATGGGTGCGACTGGAGGCCCAGCCGGCACGGGGAATATTGTGCGTGGATTCGGCCCGGGTGCGACTGGCGGTCCAGCCGGCACGGTGATTCTTGCGCGTGGCTTCGCCACGGGTGCGACTGGCGGTCCAGCCGGCACGGAGATTCTTGTGCATGGCTTCGGCACAGGGATTCTTGTGCGTGGCTTCGGACACAGGAAACCTGGTTCATGGCTTTGGCACGGGTGCGACTGGTGGCCCAGCCGCCACGGGGAATATTGTGAGTGGCTTCGGCATGGGTGTGAGTGGCTTCGGCATGGGTGTGACTGGCGGTCCAGCCGGCACGGAGAGTCTTGTGCGTGGCTTCAGCACAGGTGCGACTGGCGGTCCAGCCGGCACGGGGATACGGGAAGCTTGGATGGGAGAGGTCATGCAAGTAGCTTGGACGGGCGAGGTCGAGCGAGGAGCTTGGACGGGCGAGGTCGAGCGAGGAGCTTGGACGGGCAAGGTCGAGCTCGGAGCTCGGACGAGCGAGGTCGAGCGAGGAGCTTGGACGGGCGAGGTCGAGCGAGGAGCTTGGACGGACGAGGTCGAGCGAGGAGCTTGTTCAGGGGCTCGAGCGTCCAGCCACTCCTTCCGCTTCTCCCTGCGGCGCGGCGCTCGGACGCCGGCCGCCACGTGGCGGCCCATTGTAGCTGGCCAGCCGACACGGGGAAAAACCTTGCTGCTGCGCCTCCCCACAAAGACAAGACGGGTGGTATTCGAAACTCCTACCTGATCCTCCCCGCCGGCCCCCACGTGGTGGTCCATTGTAGATGGCCAGCTGACACGTAATCCAGGTTGGAGTAATCGGAGAAAAAGTCGGGGCCAACGTCCTCCGGGGATGTATCGAAGTCCGAATCGGCTGAGGGAATCACAGTCCAATTCCGAATCTCCAGCCCACAAATCAATTAGCTCCCGGTCATCCTTACAATCAGAAAAATCTGAGTCCAATCCGAGATAGCTGAGGCGTCCAACCGGGGCCGATGGAGGCTGGGGATTCACCCTCTATTGAGGAAAAGAATAGCTGGAGTTCGAATCCAGATAACTCGGGCGATGAACAGGGCGCGACGGAATTCGGGTATTCTCACTTAGTTGTGCGAGTAGCCAGGAGCGACGGAGTGAGCGATGGGGCGGATTATCGGTGGAGTATGAGCTGGGTGGCTGGCGTCGGCGCGAGCGTCGGTGGCTTCCCGCTGGGTCCGTGTGGTCGGATCGTTCTGGAACGCCCACGGGAGACGTCGAGGCGAGGTAGAAAGGATTAGGACACAGTCGCGGGGAAGCTGGTGAGGATGAGGCAAATTGTGCTCATAACCAAAACTTTAATAACTTAGCAGGGACCTTACAAAATAACAAGGACTTGTAAAACGAAACATGAAACCAAACCGGACAAGGGAAAAAACGTGGAATCAAGGAACAAGGAAACATGGATGCATGGTAGCGGAATTAACGCAGACGATCCGCGAATGACATTATACACAGTGGGGTTTAAATAGACACATCAGGAACTAATTTCGAATCACGTGCAGCTGCGTGAACACAACGGCAACGCAGGAGGGACAAATGAGAGTCAGGAAAAGGTGTAGGGAACAACAATAGCAGGCTACTCCTAACAGTCGGCCTCACAATGGGGGACCTGGGTTCAAATCCAAGTCGGTCCACCTGTGTAGAGTTCTCCCCGGGCCTGTGTGGGTTTTCTCCAGGTACTCCAAAAAGATGCATGGTAGGCTGATTGGACACTCTAAATTGCCCCTAGGTATGAGTGTGAGCGTGACTGGTTGTTTGTCTCCTTGTGCCCTGTGATTGGCTGGCCACCAATTCAGGATGTCCCCAGTCTCTGGCCCTAAATAAACTGGAATAGGCTCCAGCACTCCCCGCGACCCTAATGAGGAAAAAACTGGTCAGAAAATGAAATGAGATGAGAGATTAGATTATTTTCATCACTTTACAAATGATGGATTTAGTGATATGTATGCCTGACTTCCTTGTGTGTGTGTGGGGGTACTGTTACAGTGTGAATATAAATTGTTGTTTATCTCTACTGTATATGATGTTTCTTTACTTAAACTAGTAAGTAGCACATTGGAAGAATAGGATCAGGTGTTGGAATAATATATATATATATATATATATATATATATATATATATATATATATATATATATATATACTATGTATATATATATATATATATATATATATATATATATATGTATATATATATATATATATATATATATATATATATATGTGTATATATATAGCGTTTTTTAACAACGCAATCGTAAACGGAACAAACAAATTTAAATTAACTTGGATTAATATATACAGACACTCAAACATACGTTTAATGTAACTTTACACAAAACTGAATTGTAATTTTGTTGTAATCTTTTGTTACCTTAGTTTTCCGGGTTGGCGGTTTGCCACGCCTCCACCCTCACGTTCGCTATCGATGGGCTGTTTGCTGTTGTACTACGTATTCCCTTCAAAATATTCCGAAAATGATTCACACAAATGTCCTCACAATAGGATAACCCAAGACCACTTGCCAATGAGAAATAGTCTTGTAGTACATTTTAGCGATCGCTCCGCTGCTCATAAAGACCGGCTCGCAACTCCCTCGTTGTAATGGCTCTGGTCGCACTCGCTTTGAACGGCGCCTATGAGAGAGAGTTGCGACCAGAAATATTACAAAGAGGGAATTGCGAGCCAGTGTCACTGATGTTCTTAGGAGCAGCGAACGAGAAGTAATATAATACTCCTCGTATTAGATAATAATAATAACAGGAAATGCAACAGCTGAGATTACCCATGTATTGATTGTGGGTAATGAAGTTTTATTCTGAGAAAGAGTGCCATTGCCTGTCGGCGTTTTGTGCACGAGTATACTTCATTACCCAGAAAGCTCTCTTTTTCCCGCGCATGCGCGTTGTGCGTTTCCTGGTCTGAATAACTCATTCGGTGCTCGTAGATATTGTTATTCACGAAAGATATGCAAAAAAACACAGTGCCATGGCCACCTGGCTTGGTCGCATCACGAAATTTTGATCGCATGACGGGCGAATTATTCAATCGAAATTTCCGTCGTAAGACGAGAATATTGTATGACGAGCGGTCGTATGACGAGGTACCACTGTATATATATTACGCCAACACCTGATCCTATTCTTCCAATGTGCTACTTACTAGTTTAAGTGAGGAAACATCATATACAGTAGAGATAAACAACAATTTATATTCACACTGTAACAGTACCCACACACACACACACACACACACACACACAAAGAAGTCAGGCATACCTATCACTAAATCCATGATTTGTAAAGTGTTGAAAATAATCTAATCTCTCATCTCATTTCATATATATATATATATATATATATATATATATATATATATATATATATATATATATATATATATATATATTACGGTCTAGGTCTCTATTTTAAAGCATGCGGCTGCATTATAATTAACTGTATTTTTTTAATGTATGGTGGGCCACCTGAACAGTGACCCTTTTAAGATAGCCAATAGCACTTGACAGCGAAATTAGAGTCAATTGTCATAGGCCCCTCCTTTGATGGTTACTTGACCCAGTAACACCAAGGTATTTACAAAGTGCTATAAAGCCGTTGCTGTAAATACATACAAAGGAAAACACTTTTGAAAGCGCTATCATTTTTAGTGAGGTCTGCAGTGTTTTCATTATCAGCAACATTAGTATTATCATCATCTGCATAATTGTGCATATTTGCTATTTGTGTGGATGGAAGTTTGCACTTTAAATGGCACTTAAACTACACGAGGACTTTTTTTTTTTACTTTCAAGGTCAGGATTAAGCAACACAAATTACACAGCTGCCAAAACCGATTAATGCACAATCATGCTTAACAGAACCCACTCCACGTACAGAAAAATCACAGGCGAAGCTACTCAACCACACATACACGCACAAGCAGTCCCAACCCCCCTCCGAAAACAAATTTTTGGGAGGGGGAGGGGATTGGGGGATTGGGTACCCGCCATGCACTATTTGCTCATGGCTATATTTTGACCTGGGCACTTTGGATGAGTGCTTACCACGTCCCTTTCACAGTTCTGGGTTTGAGGGTACAATATCTGGCAGGTTCTGGAATTTCTGTGTGAAGTTTGTGTGTTCGCTCTGTGCCTCTGTGGGTTTTCTCCAGGTAATGCGGTTTCCCCCCATGTTCTTTTTGAAACATGGGAGGAAACCAAATTATATCATGGTAGACTGCAGTGGCGGTCGGTGCATTTTCTCGTAGCGCCTTCAACGTATCAATCCAACCCTCAAAAACTATTTTATGGCTATAAAACCTCTACTGCAGCTAGAGCTGCGACATATAAAAAATAATCAATAAATCAATGCACAAAAAGGGGATAAAATCCACTTCCTAGCAGCAGTTCATGATTAAATACAAATACTGGAGCTTTTCAGACATTAAAACCAGGCCAAGGGGTGATTTCCTTGGGAAAAGACATCGATGGACGTCAATGGCGAAACGGCAAAAATTAAACTGGGGTAAAATCCACATCCTAGCAGCATTTAGTGATTAAATACAAACACTGGAGCTTAAATACAAACACTGGAGCTTTTCAGATATCAGAACCGGGCCCACAATTGAAATATTATTTAGGAATATAGCCATATTATACTCACCAAAAATATTTTTTACTGCACACAATATCCATCCTCCTTTCTTTATTCCTTCTTTTCTATCGCCATCGAAGCTAATGATGAAAGTCGAGCCTGTCCTGTCATATTTCCGGCATTGTGGGTGGAGTTTGCGATCTCTTGGCCCGCCTACTAGCCAATCATAGTTGGTGAAAGCAATGACGTATCCCAGCCAGCAAAATGCTAACGCCTATGAAAAATCATTGTAGGGTTGCCAACTAGAAATCTGATTGGTTAAAAGCAACAGTCTTGTTTAATGCGGCAGACCCCGCAGAACTGATTGTGAAGGCTTTGAGGCAGATCTGATCTGGCAACAAATAATGGCTGAAAAGTGATTTAAATGCTTCAATATGAAAACACACATCTGGAAGCAGTGCAACCAGGGGGGAAAGCAATGAAAGGAAGCTAACAGACCATTTGGAATAATAAGTATTGATGGACAAAATATAATATGATTCAGATATTTTTTAGGCCGGCAGAGAAGGCCTTGAAGGCCATGACGGCCCGCCACTGGTAGACTGATTGAGCACTTGAAATTGTTCCTTGATATGAGTGTATGCGGGAATGGTTGTTAGTCTCCTTGTGCCTTGTGATTGGCTTCCAATCAATTCAGGGTGTACATTTTTGGCCAACATTACCAAATAATGCATGGTAGGCTGGTTGAACACTCTAAATTGTCCCTTGGAAACGGTTTTCTGTCTTGTGCCATGCGATTGGCTGGTCACCAATCAGGTGCTGGGATAGGCTCCAGCACCCCCTGCGACCCTTGTCAGAGTAAGCGTTACAGAAAATTAATAAATATAGGCAAAGACACTTTGAAATAGTTGTGCACAGGTAATAATGCAGCCTGTAAGAGTGGTCACTGCGAGTCGCAAATAGGATTTTGGGCAAATGCAAAAAGCCTTTAACTGAGTGTGGTGCTAATGGATGAGGCAAAGACAGCATCTTAACAAAGGGTTTGCCAGGTTATTTTATTTTTTTTCAAAATTGTAAACTATGTTATTGAGGCTCCCTTTTTCTGCCTGAAACCTATTCTAATCTAACATCTTGCTTCATGAGTCAGGTAAATACATACAATGCCCCACATTCTCAATACAAATACATTTTTAAAGCCGTTTTTTCATTCACTAAATGTTCTGTACTGAATATGAACAGGAGAATATTGCTAGGAAAACGTAGGGCTTTGCTGCCACCTGCTGAGAAGACATTGAAAAGAAAAGCACACGTGCTTCCTATAGCAGCCCGGCAAATTGAGTAGTTAGTGCGTCGGCCTCACACCTCTGGGGTTTTGGGTTCAAATCCAGGTCGGTCCACCTGTGGGGAGTTTGCAGGTTCTCTCCGGGCCTGCGTGGGTTTTCTCTGGGTACTCCGACTTCCTCCCACATCCACATTCCAAAAACATGCATGGTAGGCTGATTGGGCACTCTAAATTGCTCCTAGGCATGAGTGTGAGAGTGAATTGTTGTCCGTCTCCTTGTGCCCTGCGGTGGCTGGGTGCAGGGTACAGGGTGCCCCCCGCCTCTGGCCCGAAGTCAGCTGGGATAGGCTCCAGCACCCCCCGCCACTCTAATAAGGATAAAGCGGTTCAGAAAATGAACGAATGAGTGAATGAATGAATGCTTCATATAAGCAGAAGGAAATATGTCCAATTCAATTTGTATTTCCTCTTTTCTTTTCCAAATCAAATATTATGCATGTTTATTGTTGAGTGTGGAATGACAATTGGATTTGGTGTCCCTTAGTGAGGATGATTTTTTGGACGTGCCAATTTGTGTGTTTCTATATTGGCTCTTTCCCTGCAGGCTTGAAACTCTGAAGTGGAAGTCAGCTAATCCTCTCTCTCGTCCTGTCTTTATCAGTTTTTTTTTTCCTCATGCAGATTTGCTTACTCATGTATGGCGACTACTGAAGCCTATGACCGAGTAATCAGGCCACACAAAGAAGGAAGAAAATACATATGCCTGAGTTTAATAAGGTAGTAATATTTTTTTACGTAACTCGATCTACCCAAATAACATTTATTAAAAAAATGAGCAAGCAGCAGTTATCGAGATACTTGGAAGTCAGGAAGTCTTGCACTGCCTATGCCCCATATCTAACTTGATTGGGCTGAATGAAACATTTAATATATAGATTTAATATACAAGGTGATTAAAAAAGAATGTGCCAAAAAGACCTTGCTCTCTGTGCTTGGCCTGCCAGGTACCCCCACCTCACTGTGTGCGGCTTTTTTCCTGTGGGGGTTTGTTAAAGACAGTTTTTGTTTCACCTTATCCCGTAAATATCAGCGACTTGAAAGATCAAATAACAGCTGCAATCAACACAGTGTAAAAGGAAATCCTGAAGTGCGTTGGGGAGTATCGGCTTGATGTTTTCCGTGCCTCAGGTGGTGGTCACATTGAGCACTTGTAAAGCATGAAATACAAACTTGAAATTATATGCAATACTCGTATCCAGCTAGTTATTACGTTTTTTTAAACATATAGCAATGGTTTTGAACATTTTTTTGAATCACCCCGTATATTATAATCATACAAGTCGAATACATTTTACCGTTGACCCTCGATTATCGCGACTTTGTTTATTGCGGATTAACTTCTTTTTTTTCTGCTATTAATTATTATTATTATTATTTTAAGTTCTTAAAAATGGGAAAATCCACGCTGAAACCTGTAAGCAGAAGCCAGCCATTTTGCTACTAGTACTCAGCATTGAATATTTTTTTTTATTTTTTAAAGTTCATAAAAATGTGAAAAGCCACGGTTAAATTCGCGGAAGCCACACTTTCTACAAGGATTTAGCACTGAAGAAAAAAAGGTAGTTATAATAGGGGTGACCCCACTTCGCGATTTTTCGATTATCGCGGCCATGTCTGTTCTACATTAACCGCGATATATTGACTCTACTGTAAATTGAACCCAACAGTATGATAAAATATTCTTAAATGGCTTGCGACATAGGGACAATTTAAAGTGTTTAACAAGCCTACCATGCATGCTTTTACGATGTGGTAAGAAACTGGAGTACCTGCAGAGAACCCATGCAGGCAAGGGATAAACATACAGTCCACACAAGAAGGTTGGATCTGAGATTCTGAATCTTCAGAAAGAAAATGGGCTTTACAAATCAAATGTATTATTAATAATATTCCAATTTTAAATTATTATAATTATATCACATTTTGTTTACAGTATAATGTAATATTAATAAAAAATACCGTATTTTCTCGCATATTGAATGCCTCTGCGTATAAGTCTTCCCCTTAAAATTGACTTAAAACTGTTGAATTCTACGATTTCTCTCGCAAAAGACGCCTCCTGATCCACAATTTTCACCTCCATATTTATGGTTTAAATAGGGAGTACAAATGTATTACTTTGTCAGATATTTAAAAAACACAAACGCCTGGACTGGAACAATACTGTTCAAAATGCAGATTCCACCTTAGTTTACAAAATCTTCCTACACAAATCTTCTACTCCACTGCAAGATTTTGTACAAAAAATTCCAACACATCAACAAGGGCTGGCTCTAGAGGTGACTGTGTAGTTCCCTTGCAAAAGATTCCATTGAGCCAAAGCACCTTCTCTGTCCGTGCCACACATACCTGGAACTCAATAACAATTAACATACATGAACTCCCATGTCTGAAACTTTTCACCAACCATCTTAAAGCCTGGCTGTCTATACAAACAAAATTGGGATCTCAACACTTTTAAAAACTGTGATACGCGTGTGTGTCTAGTATGTGTCATCGGTTATCTTCAACTTACACACGGGACTAAAGATGGAAATTTGCCCTCAACCTCAATCTTACATATATATGTTTATTGACGGGAGGCCCGGTGGAGCGAGTGGTTAGTGCGTCGGCCTCACAGCTCTGGGGTCCTGGATTCAAATCCAGGTAATGTCCATATGTGGGGAGTTTGCATGTTCTCCTCAAGCCTGCGTGGGTTTCCTCCAGGTACTCCATTTTCCTCCCACATTCCAAAAACATGCATGGTAGGCTGATTGGACACTCTAAATTGCCCAGGATGAAGCAGTTCAGAAAATGAGATCAGATGTTTATGAACATGAATTTAAATATGTTCATTAATATGTCTCTCATCTTATTTTCTGAACCGCCTCATCCTCATTAGGGTTGCGGGGGGTGCTGGAGCCAATCCCAGCAGCAAGAGGCGAGGGGCACCCTGAATCGGTGGTCAGCCGTTCGCAGGGCACAAGGAGACGGACAACCATGTACACTCACACCCATACCTAGGGGCAATTTAGAGTGTCCAATTAGCATACCATGCATGTTTTTGCAATGTGCGAGGAAACCGGAGTACCCGGAGGAAACCCACGCAGGCCCGGGAAGAACATGCAAACTCCACACAGATGGGCATGATCTGGATTCGAACACAGGATCCCAGAGCTGTGAGGCCAACGCACTAACCACTCGCCTTCATTAATATGTGCTGTCCCTTATTAAATAAATCAAACTCTAACCAAAAAAAATGTATAAAAAATGTGGAAAAACGTTGCCAGGTATGTGAACAGGTTTCCCGAGCTTGGTTGAGTTTGAATTACAAATGTTATCTACCAGTAGTGAAAAAACAAACACAAAAAAATAATTATGAACCTCAAATGAATACTGAAAAAATTAAAACTGAACATGAATTTCACGTGCTTTCTTCTACAGACTGTTGCTGTTTAGAAGTAGTGGACAAGCACTACATTACAAATATGCCTAACATACACTTCCATGTATTTTCTTGTGTCCTAAAGAGTGAGTTCTGGTGGATGATCTGTACATACGTGGTAGAATATAATGTACGTATTGGGTAATTTGATCGGGGCATAGGCAGATCGATTCTGAAGTTTGCAGATATTTCAGTCATAACTACATTATGACAACAGGAGGCATCAAACCTTTTTGAATCATCATAGAAAACAATTAATTGAATAAATTCATTAATTCCTTTTCTGAACCAATTATCCTCACAAGGGTGGCGGGGGTGCTGGAGCCTATCCCAGCCATAAGGATGGTGACCCCCTGAATCGATGGCCAGCAAATCGCAGATTTAATAAATTATTATTATTATTATTATTATTATTATTATTATTATTATTATTATTATTATTGTTGTTGTTGTTTTCATTATTAATATTGTTGTTGTCATTATTATTATTAGAAGTATTATTAGTATTATTGTTGTCATTATTTTCATTTTCATCAGTTTACAGTTTTTATACAATTTCTCCTCGGTGGAACACAGTAACTTCAAGGGGGGCACATGAATGACATAGGCTGGGCGTAGATATTGTACATGAGGTGATTGGTCCAGTGATGCACCCGCACATAAGGGTTTTGTTCATGTTGTCACACAGGCCAATTGCAGTAACAATGCTTGAGTCATGCATGTGGATTTCTGTCTCTATATGAGTGGGCCACCAGGGGATGCCAGGGCGAATGCCATTGGTTGTATCTTTTAATAACAATAATGCATTTTAATTTGAAGCGTCTTTCAAGACACCCAAGGACACTTTACCACGGGTATTGCCAAAAGAAAAAAAATAAAGTAAGATAAACAAAACACAGATTAATAGCAAAATGAAAGTAACAGGGAGAAACTGAGATGCTGACAAAAGTGGATTCTGCTGGATACAATAATTGAAACAGATCTGTTTTAAGACTGGATTTGAAGAGTGGGAAGGAAGTAATGAGGCGGAGATTCGGGGAAAGGGAGTTCCAGAGTTTGGGGGCAGTGTGACTGAATGTTCTGTAACCAAAGGTTGGAGGGTAGAAGAGGAGTGAAGCAGTGGTGCTGTGAATACCCTTAAAGGTGATGAGGAGGATCTTGTACTTGATTGTTTGTTTGACATGGAATGTGCAGACAATAATGTGTTTTGCTCTTTTTAAAGGGATATTATACTATACCGTTCTTCTGCCTGACTCAAAGAAATACTGCGTAACACGGCGTCAGAATTGCATTCCGGTTTGGATGGTTAAAACATGCACAATTGTATTGAGAGAGGAAACATGGTAAATGCATTAGCATCAATGCAACTGAGTCTTAGCACTGACAGTACGAGCTGTTTTATAAAGGCTTATTACATTTACTCATTTTTTTATTCGTTCAAATTTATCAGGGTTGTTAACAACAGTCTTTACTTTTGCCAACTCCGTCAATGTATTAATTTTAATTATACTTTAAAGGAGATTTAAGTATTATCTTCTGTTAGTGTACTGATATTGCTATGAATCTAGGAGTCTAAGTGCACAGATGAGGAATGTGAGTGCAGGGGTCGAAGCCGAACTGCCGGCCAGCCAGTCTGCGTGATAGGGTCAACATAATAAAGGTGACATGACAGACATGCAGACCTGGAGGAGGGCATGGAGAAAGGCGGGTTTTTCTTTTTAAGACTTGACCTGATGGTCTTTTGCTCACAGCGACAGTATAAGTATTTTTCGAGACTTTAAACCTATTTTGATTTACCCATTAGTGTCACCGCAAAGCTCCCCCAGCAGAGATAAGGAAACTTATATAACTGAGCACCCTACATAGATAGCGGCATGCCACGATCGATTCTGCATTTCTTTCTGTTAAATCCGATAATGTGATTTTCTTTCTTCTGCTATTGTTGCTATGCAACAATGACACATGCAGTCAGTCAACCTTAAAGTATTTAAGCCTTGTATCTGGTCAAAACTTGTACATTGTGATTCAAAGTATTTATAAGAAAATATATATTTGTAACATATATTTACTTTACTATATGATTTTATGAAGGGTAGCACCAAAAGAAGGAACAGTATATAAAGTCATCCTATTGAATGAAATCTTGCATCTTAGTGATATTAAGCTACACTACATCCTGTGTCACGAAGGATCCACAAATGAATTCACTCGTCTAGATCCTTTTATATATGTTTTTTTTCCTCTTCTGTTTTTCTTTACTTTTCTTTTCTTTGCACACAAGCACATAATGCACTAAGTGAAAACAACAATGAATATATTTTGGTTAACGAGTCCTATTTAAAATATTTGACAAGAAATTAGACGTCATTGGAACAAAATGTTTGCTTTTTACACCTTGTTTTACTGTTTTCAATGTCCTCTCTATTTTTTAAGACACAGGCAGTAGCCTCCTAACTGCTACATTTCAGACATTTGGGCACCTCGTATTGAATATGAGGCACAGTCTCTTTAATAAAATCGTGTACACTGTAGGCCTTTTACAACACAATAGTATTGTCCTCAAGGCACAGACAGAGATGTGGTAAACTATTTGCAAAATAAACGTCATCAAAACCACCTAGTAAATATTAAATGGTTAGCTAAGAAAGCACCGGCTTTAGTGAAAAAGGTTAAAGCAACCAAAAGAATATGTTATCAAAGTTTGTGCAAAATAAAAGCAGACTAAATATCTGGTGATCAATTTTCCCGTTGTTTTTCTTTTATATATATACAAAATTAAAATAAGCCTTTGAATTGTTTCACATTTCAGTAATGCCATTGTCATTTTTTTAAAGGTTGGACTTAATTGAGTCTGCCAAGTCAGTTAGAAATGTGTTTCCTTTTCTGAGACGGTGGATATTTTCCCGTCGCCTTTTAGCATGGCGTCATTGGCGGCGTATGGACTGAGTGCAGCGAGCTTGCCTCGCATTTTCAGGTCCGGGCTGGGCGTCGTCAACTTCTTCATTCTCTGCAGAATAAAAAACAACAGGGCAGGGTCAAGAAGGTGAATGCCTGGTTCTGGGTGACAAACATGTCAAATATCATCCCTAGGTTGTGCAACATTAAAAGTGTGAAAGAAATCTGCTATATATGTGTTCTTACATCACTGTGGAGACTGACAAGGTTGACACTTTAGGGCTTATGGCACCCACAGAACCGGAGTAAAATTGTATATAACCCATTTTAATGAAAAAATATGAACAGTCACCAATCAGTATCAACTGTGTAATATAGGGTTTTCAATGTTTTTGTACTATTTAAGGCTTCTCTAAACCCATATAGCAGACTGCAATTTAAATGCTGCATTTTCACAATTAGGTATACATAAACATTGTATTGCTATTATAGATAATGTTAGCAACCCTATTTGTTGAGTGTGATGGTGGCACCAAGCAAAACAAGTATCGCCATCGCAATGACCTGTCACCTCTGGGTAAAAGAACCATAAAATGATTATTTAAGGGAAATAGTATTTTTGATAGCATGCCAATCGATAATCAGTTTGAGTTTGTTTTATTTAATAAAGGGACAATACATATTAATGAACATATACATGTACATAAACTTAGAGCTACCTGCTTCTATGTCTTTAGTACCTAATACAGAGCTGGGAACTTCTCAGGAATTTCAGGAGTTTACTACGGACAAGTAGCGCAAACTCTGGACTCCTGACAACTTCCCTAAACTCCGGAAGTCCACAAAACTGTCACCTAAATTGTTTTGAAGCAACCATTGAGAACAGTGCCAAATTCCCAATTTAAATGCCTCAAAATTCACACCATCGCTACGGCTCCCGCCATCTTACTTACGCATTTCATTCAACTGCACAATAAACCGGATGAATTCGGTAATACGAGTGAGTTGTGAATCATAATAACAGCTTGATTTAAATTGTCTTACGTTATTTTTTTTGCATTTTATATCGAATTTGGGCGAATTTCATTCATTCCTGATGGCAGCTCTGCTAATAAAATAAAGATATTAAAACCATAATGCACCCGAGAATCAAAAACATCTAGAACATGATAGACCCTCCCGAACATATAACAACTAATTGATACAATGTTCCAAGATAATTATGCGCTCAGACAGACAGTCCCCTTTTGTCTAATCCAAGATTGACACCACCCCTCGATCCACTTCGAAAAGACCCTTTTGATCCATTTGCATGCGGCCCAGTTTTTACCTCGGTCGTTTGTCATTTTATTTATTGTTACCACATTATTTTTTGACTGTTCGGGACTTGGAATAAGCTGTCAACGTTTTGGTAAGTTGTTAGAGCTTTTTTCAGGTGTTCAAAGTTAGTGTTTTTTGGAGTTAGACAGTGGTTAGCACAAATTGAATGTGGTGTGTTTGGCTAACATGTCAATTGCCAACATTACCCTATCCCATACATTTAAAAAAAAAAAAAAAAACCTACTCTATACTGCCTACTTTGTGCACATTATCATAATGTTAGTCTTCATGACCAATGCAGATATGCTATTTCTGATCAGCTGCAAATTTTTCTTTAATGTTTTTTTGAAAAATAAAATACTAAAGGGTCAACAGCGGTATTGTACCAAGCAAAAAAGGGATTATGATATTTGTGTGATTGCTAATGCTTAACTGATGTATCACAAAGTACTAGGTGTATGTGTCTTCAAAGTTTATTACAATTTAGAGAGTTGATGGTGACGTGATGTGCATGTTCGTACCTCAGAGAAAGTCCCGGGAGTCTTCCAGATCATCCAGATCATCCCCAAAGGGATACACACCATCGAAGACATGGCCATGAACCATCCAATGCCATAACCCCAGTCAGGATAGGTGTAGACGTTGTTGTACTTTAGTGGTTTGTATTTGATCAAGAAGAACAGAAAAATAGCCTACACCGTGCACAATAGAAGACAGACTTGATACCATGGATATACTTTTGGAATAGCATTAAAACTTTGTGCTAATTGCCGGAAATTTTCTAGATTGGCAGGTTTTCAATTTGGATTTATGGTAGTGGTGTAATGCCAGGCGACTCGCCACTGTTGGGTGCAACTCATTACAAAGTAACGTTGTGTGATAAAATTACTTTTCCCTGTAATGAGTAGAATAAGGTTTTACTCTACTGAAAAAAGTAATACTAATATTACCGTTTTACAAGCTTGCCACTTGCTTTACAATGCCAGTACAGGGTGTTAGTACCTCCTTTGCCAAAACGTAATTCCAGCGACTGACAAGAAACATTATTCTCTCTCTAATGGGCCTACTTCCATGAGGCGGTCACACATTGAGAAAGAATCTCCAAGTGCCCATTTCACACTGATAATAATAATAATAATAATCGGACATAGGCCCTGTCTTCATTATCACAACACAAAAGCCTATTTGTCATCACACGCAGAAACTGCGTGTGACGAAATTGATGGTGCTTCTCCATAAGCTACGTTTAATCGGAGTAGTAATCGGAAAAAATAGTAGATCTCCCAGGCCATCTTTACATTCCAAATCTGTTTGTCTATTTGAAGCTATGTCTACCTTCCACTGAACAAACCAGTTTCTCCTTCCAACAGGGAGAGGAAAAAGGCTTAAAGGATAAGCAAGAAAGCCAGTGTCAATTAAAAGCAAATTCTCCCCCCATTCCGAGGTGCCAAATTGTCCATATCAACAAAATTGCGTAAACTTGATCTAAATAGTTCATTTTACGATGCCCAGTTTCATTTGATTTGATTTTCTGAACCGCTTTATCCTCACTACGGTCATAGTGGGGTGGGGTGGTTTGGCGGGTGCCTGGAGCCTATCCCAGCTGTCTTTGGGTACGAGGCGTGGAACACCCTGAATTGGTGGCCAGCCAATCGCAGGGCACAAGGAGACAAACAACCTTTCATGATCTCACTCATACGTAGCGTCAATTTAGAGAGTCCAAATAGCCTACCATGCATGTCTTTGGAATATGGGAGGAAACTGGAGTACCCTGAGAAAACCCACTCAGGTGGACCAACCTGGATTTGAACCCAGGACCCCCACTACTCACCCGCCGGGCCACCCTTGCCCAGTTTCACATTGGTTAAAATAGTAGAGCGACTTAACCATTCTGCATCGTACAGTGGTACCTCGTCATACGACCGCTCGTCATACAAAATTCTCATCCTACGGCGGAAATTTCGATCGGATAATTCGCCCGTCATGCGATCAAAATTTCGTGATGCAACCAAGCCAGGTCTTTTTTGCATATCGTTCGTGTATAACAATATTTACGAGCACGGAACGATTAATTCAGACGAGTTTCTCCTAAGACCAGGAAACGCACAACGCGCATGCACGGGCAAAAAGAGGGCTTTCTGGGTAATGAAGTATACTCGTGCACACAACACCCATAGGCAATGGCAACCTTTCTCAGAATAAAACTTCATTACCCACAATCAATATGTGGGTAAGCTCAACTATTGTATTTCCTGTTATTCTTTCTAAGGAAAGAAGCTCCCGCGATTGTTCTTTAAAGACTATTTCTCGTTGCCAAGTGGCCGTGCGTTATCCTATTGTGAGGACATTTGTGTGCATCATTTTGGGAATATTTTGAAGGCAATACAACAGCAAACAGTCCATCGATAGCGAACGTGAGGGTGGAGGCGTGGCAAACCGCCAACCCGGAAAACGAAGGTAAATAAAATTAGAATTCAGTTTTGTGTAAAGTTACATTAAACGTATGTTTGAGTGTCTGTATATATTAATCCAAGTTTATTTAAATTTGTTTGTTCCGTTTCCGAGTGCGTTGTCGTGGGAAAAAAACGTATTTTCCAATAAATATATTTAAGATATGTTGATCTTTGGCCTTTGTGCAAGGGAAAAAACATTTTTTATTGGGATTTGAATGGACCACGCCCTAATTTGCTCAAGACAGATTAAAGATATTTATTGGAGGCGCATATGTGGCACAGTGTCGATTAAAACAATTTAACAACCCAAAAAGTAAATATTTTCATGAAAATATTTCTATAAAAATAATTTAAAACAAATAGAAACACACACTATGAGTGTTATTTTAAATACGTTATATTATATTGCATTGCTGTTCATTGCGGACCATTTGGAAATTTAAAAATGCGAGTTGGCAGCGCCTCGCATGGCAGCAGTGTTATATGGGTGCGCAAATTTCAAATTGGAAAACGCCTTATAAATGTTCTCTGAGGAATATGCTGTATAGATAAAAGCTTACTTATTTACATATTTGATGGTGCCAACAAAGCCACAGAGCTATTTTTATTTTGGAAATTTGTTATCAAATTGCGTGGCCAGCAAGTGACACAACACCATGCTATACTCTGTCCTTTACTTCCAATATTGCCCATATCCACTTGCTATTTCAATAATAATAATAAAAAACATGAATCACACGGTTTAGAAATTGCACTTATACATAAAGCAACATTTTTACAGAATTTTGAACAAGTGACGCAACAACTTATATTCATCTAACTGCAGGCACCAGGTGGGGCACACCCTGATTTGGTAGCCAGCCAATCGCAGGGCACAAGGAGACAAACAACCATTCATGCTCACACTCACACCCAGGGACAATTTAGAGTGTTCAACCAGCCTACCCTGTATGTTTTTTTGGAATGTGGGTGTAAACTGGAGTACCCGGAGAAAAGTGACGTAATCCCGGGGAAAAAATGCAAACTCCACCAAGTGTGGACAAGCCTGGGATTGAACCCTTAACGCCAGAGGCTGACACGATAACCACTCGTTCACCTGGCCGCAGTAACAACTTATATCTGAAATAAATATATTGTGTGGATACATGGGTGTGTGTGTGTGTGTGTGTGTGTGTGTGTGTGTGTGTGTGTGTGTGTGTGTGTGCATTTGGGTGGTGGACTCACAGAACAGATGCCTGGGGTCAAGATCATCCAGCACCATTTGATGAAGAAGAGAGGCTTATAGCCGATCATGTCCTCAATATTTCGGTAGAATCTGTCGCTGCCTGAAAAAGATTTGGCCGTTTTACTTCCTCCATTTTAGTGGAGCAAATGACAACACTAATCTGTGATGATACACTAGGAAGCCGCCTAGGAAAATTGCTAGGACCCTTCTCTTCCTTATACTCATATCCAGCAAATAACAGAGTTGACACTGACCTCAGTTTTGTCTCAAGGTGTGTTGCAAAGTTTAACTAGATACTCAAATATTTTATGCAACAGCAAAGTGAGAGGAGACACGAACCCAGACGATAAGCAATTAATGCATGTTTTATGAAGAGCCCTCAAACAGAGATGAAATGTAATCTTTATGAATATGAGTGAGCAGACTGGAGTTATCTACAGTATACATTAAGTGACATGTCTTACCATACACCCATCCAATGCAAATGGACTCAAAGATGGCCACAAAAAGCAAGCACATCCCACTGGCTGCATATGAATCAAAGAGCTGGAAGACGTACATCCCTCCCTGTCAGGAGACAAGAAAGGTATACCATCATTGAATGCAAAATCATTTTAATTACATATATTTTATTAAATCTATGGATACATTCATTCTCATTTGAGCTGGGGCCCACATTGCTGAACCTCTCTGACAGGAACCTCTGTTTCAGCAATTACAATTACAGGAACCTACACTGGAACTTTAAATTTGAAATGCAGCTCCAGATTCTAGGAATACTAGGCAAAGAGTCTATGTCCTGTGAGGGCTGTTCATACCAATCTGATTAGACCAGTGGTTCTTAACCTGGGTTCGGTGAGTTGGTCTCAGGGGTGGAGCCTCTGCCACGGAGGTCAAAACACATCGACTCATCATGTCTATTCACGATAACATGCCCCACTGGACCATCACTGGTTGCAGATGTTCATGTGACATTGCTTGGCAAATCAGTGGTGCGAGGAATTTATTTATCTTGAATTTGAAAACAAATCACATTTTATTTTAGACTGAAGTAGGGTTCAGTGAATGTGCATACGAAACTGGTGGGGTTCGGTGAATGCGCATATGAAACTGGTGGGTTTGGTAGCTCCAACAAGGTTAAGAACCACTGGATTAGACGGTTCGTGCAATTCTGTTTATGAACTTGTCTTTCATCCAAATTTTATTATACCAAAACTGATAAGGAGTAAAATATAAATGCTTCCCATATCAAGAGGCTGTTTTTGATTAGTTTGTAACCATTCAGAAATAGTTTCAAGTATGACTCACATTTGAGATGAACGCGAAGAATTGTATTTTTTGTTCAATCCTTGAAAGTTGCAAGGACTAATGTGCATGAAGAAGAGAAGGCCTTTTGACTAAGTCAGTTTACACGGTATCTTTAATTTAAAGACTCCAGAAACTTGGTCCCATATTGGTTGAGCTTTTCCCCTGCACCTTCGTCAGGTTTGAACAGTGAACCCAGAGGGAGGCAGAATGACCCCAATGCAGTTAAGAGAGGAGGTTAGGCATAGGAGATTAATACTTCCTGAACAATCAGGTGTGTGTTCAGGGCACCTGATTATTAGTTTAGCCAGAATGCTTGGAGGGGAGGCAGGTGACTGGGGCATATTTCCCTGCGACCCACTCAGCTGATGGGTGCCGGTGATCAGTTGTTGAACATTGGTCAGGCACCAATGCAAAATGGTCAGTTGTCTATTGACTAGCCGGGAGCCGTCAAACCAAGGACGGATGGTAAGTGCTGTTCAAGCGCCGCTAGAAAGTGAACAGATGGCAAGCACTAGCCTGGTCCTGCTGGAATGCAAGCGGACTACGCATGCTCACACCCTTACCTAGGAGAATTTTAGAGTGTTCAATCAGCCTACTATGCATGTTTTTGGAATGTGGGAGGAAACCGGAGTACCCGGAGGAAACCCAAGCAGGCCCGGGGAGAACATGCAAACTCCACACTGGTGGAAGTGACCTGGATTTGAACCCAGGAGCCCAGCGCTGTGAGGCCAACGCGCTAACCACTCGCTCCACCGGGCCGCTAGCTCAGTTCTATGGGAAAAATTGATTTGAGATACGAGTAAATTGACATACTGGTCCCGGGACGCATTAAGCTTGCATCTCAAGGTATTACTGTATGTTAATTTTGTCGAGTTAACTATGTCTCATTCAAAAAGATAAAATCTAGGTCCAAAGTGAGTAGGAATATCAATTACTATCTAAATTCAGAATACACTCATCCATTTAGTTTCTCGTGTATAAAGAGTGAGGTTTTTTTTGTTTATTTTTTTTAAACCACTGGGCTAGGCTGCATATGTTAGCGGATTGTTGGTAAGTTAAATTCTCAGTTTTTGTCTCTGACATTTTCACTCTATATACTACTACTACTTTATACTGTTCTTCGTGGCAAAGTTTTGTACACCAGAAACTATTGCAAGGAATAAATGAGTGTTTAACTCTCTATTCAAATGAGTTTATTTTCTGAATAAGATATGATTCAGTAGTCATGTTTTTTTTCTTATAAAATGAGAAAAAACATGTGTGGCCCTCACCCAAAAAAAACTACTATCTCAAAGCACCACTAGACGCATCGAGTACCTCACCTCTGTACACATGATGAGTCCAATGAGGAAAGAAACAATAGACATGCCAAGAATTAGCAGCTCTCTGCGGTAGCCCCTCCTGAATGTCTCTGGGTACATATCCACAACAGCTGTCACCAGGCTTTCCACACACACAAACTGAGGAAAAAACACAATGAGAAATGGATCACTCCAATGAAAGCAGTGTATTTACTGTGCATACTGTAAGTAATTATTACTAGATTTCAATGGCTGCCATTGAGGAGCATGGAATTTTCAAAAATGAAGGCCCAAGTAAATGGAAGACTGAATGCTTCTGCATTTGGACAATTGCATGCTCCTAACTTTGTGGGAAGAGATTGGAAATGGCCTTATTCCAGTTCTAACATGACTACACCAGTTCTTAATGCAAAGTTCATAAAGACAAAATAATTTTTGGGGGGGATTGTTTTGTTTTGTTATTTGGATGAATACCTTTTACATGCATTGGCACACAAAATTTGAAATGCAATCTAACAGGTATGAATCAAAGCAGAAAATGAGAGCATCCCATTTACATCCAATGTCCGTACATAACCTTCAACCAATGAGTTAATGAGCGTGAATGGTCAACAATTCCCAAACATACAGTAAGCCATCGAATTTTGCGGATAATCTAGACCAAACATGGCCATGATAATTGAAAAACCACAAAGTAGAATCGCCCCAACTATTACTACCATACTATGTTTTCGCGCAAAAATATAAGTGCATGTATGATTATCCCCAAAAAAGTATTTATTAAATGTTACAATAATAGGCATATGAAAAGACTGTGCTGTATGAATTTTAAAATATAATTTATAAACAAAAAATGTAAAAATGGCTGTCACCGGCCTCTGCCCGGTGACTGCCATTTTTCTTCTTTAGGCCCGAGTTGAGTGACAGTCCCGTCTTCTACCATATTTAATATAAAATTCAGCGATGTACTGAAGCTGTGAATTAGTGCAGGATGACAGTATTTGTAATCCTAAAATTCATACAAAGCTTTCCCAGAATTGCTGAAGCTGTTGTAGCTCGAAATATGCAATAGTTATTACCACATAATTAGAGGTTACTTCCATATTACACAAATATTGTGTTGCTTAACATTATATTCTACTAAAATATTACACATACAGTAATAGGTTAATCTCGTCATGGAGTTGAATGCATTGTATTTGGTTGCACTTACTTGACTGTCCAGTCCAAGAAAGATGAGCATCATAAAGAATAGACAAGCCCAAAGTGGAGACAGAGGCATCATGGTCACAGCTTTTGGATATGCAATGAAGGCAAGGCCAGGACCTTAAAATACAAATTATTATTCCAACATTGATGTGAAGCAAAGATAGAAATACCATTAGGAGTCTTGTAAATTCTAGTTATTGGTGAATGGTTCAGCCACCTGATGGTGTAGTGCAATGGTGTCAAACTCAAATTGGTTCGCGGTCCGCATTAACGCCAACTCGATTTCACGTGGGCCTGACCATTTTAGATATAATATTTAGATATTTTGTTAAAAGAACTAGATCAAAAGCCCTAGGTATTCAGTTGTTTATAGATCTAATACAATGTCCAGTAAGGGAAAACATATTTTAATCAGTTTTCATTTCAAAACGAAACTAAATATATTTTTTTAAATTATGTTCAATATTAAAGTGATATTCAGAAAATATTTTTATATATTTATTTTTAGATTTTACAAAATGCCTTTTGAACTAAAAACACAAAATAAAAAAATGGATTAAAACAATTGCAATTATTGATTTAAAAGGGGAAAAATCAGGAAATATAATATACATGTATAATCTTCATTTGAATTTGATCCTAAGACAGAAAGGTGGCACTCATGATTTACTCTTTCGGGCTGCACAAAATGATGCGGCGGGCCAGATTTGGCCCCCAGCCTGCCACTTTGACACCTGTGGTGCAGTGCTTCACTCGCCTGACTCCGATGCGGGCATACGTGGGATCGATTCCCGTTCAGTGGCGGTACGATTGTGAGATGCGGGGGACATCCTGAATTGGTGGCCAGCCAATCAGAGGGAGACAGTCACGCATACCTAGCGGTAATTTAGACATTTAGAGTTTCCAATGGATGCATATAAACGTAACCCCAGCCGCTACTGTAGCGCCTTATACTGTGGTGCGCCTTACATATGGAAAACGTTTTACAAGATGTTATTCATAGCAGGTGTGCCCTATAATGCAGTGCGCCTTGTAGTGCAGAAAATACGGTACATATATACATTTTTACATCTCATCTCATTTTCTGAACCGCTTCATCCTCATTAGGGTTGCAGGGGGTGCCTGAGCCCATCCTAGCTGACTCCGGGCCACAGGCGGGGGACACCCTGAATTGGTGGCCAGCCGATCGCAGGGCACAAGGAGACGGACAACCAAGCACAATCACACCCATGCCTAAGGGCAATTTAGAGTGGCCAATCAGCCTACCATGCATTTCTTTGGAATGTGGGAGGAAACCGGAGTACCCGGAGGAAACCCACGCAGTATATCTATATATAAACTCAGCTTCTGCTCTTTACTTTCAACCTGCCCATTCTCTTTTTAAGTTTTATCTCTGCTTTCTCTCTCTTTTACTATTTTTACCATCTTTTTTTGGTTTAAATACAAGTCAAATACACATATTAAGAAAAATAATAATTAGTTATATAAGGAAGGACTTTTTCCACGGAGTAGTAAATTAATGTAAGACCTTACTATTTCAGATTGAGAATACTCATTTATTTTTTGGAGTAATCAACGCCAACCATTTTACGAGCACTTTAGAAGAGATAAATGCCCCACATCACCAAGGCGGTAATATATGATGTGTTTTGCATGCATGGTTCTCTGTTTCATTGTGTCCTGTGATTGGCTGGCAACCAATTCAGGGTAAGCCTTGACGGTTGCCTGTTGTTGGCTGGGATAGGCTTCAGCACTCCCGCAACCCTTGTGTGGATAAGCGGTACAAAAGATAATGGAGTGAATAAATGTATTTCATGCGCTGTTCTTTGAACAACACAAAGTAGTTCAAGATAATATGCCGCATGCATCCATACTATCATACCTACTCTCAAAAAAGCATTAGATTTTTCCTAAAGTGCTGTTAACCCAAGCATTTTAAATCTCTCTCTGAATCATTCATATCAAATTAAATAAGTCATTATGTTGTCTGAGAGACGAATGTGACGTCAAATAATGTGCATTTACATTATGATGGACAAGTAGCGAACGAACATAAGATTCAGATTACATTTTACAGTACGTGTTTATGATACACACAGGTCACAAACAGGTGACTGAAATGTTTCTTTTGCACTTACCAGATTCTGCCACAGCCTCGATGGGAACATTCTGTTCGTACGCCATGAATCCCAACACAGAGAAAATCGCAAAACCTGCTACAAAGCTTGTTCCACTATTTAGACAGCACAGCATGAGGCAGTCCCTTAGAAGCAAATCATTGAAATGTAACGATGAATAAATTAGGACAAAAACTCGATGTGCAAATCCAGTGTAATCTTCCTCTTACCTATAGCAGTTATTGTTGTAGGCGTTATAACTACCAAGTGCAGTAAGGCACCCAAGGCAAATAGCATATGAGAAAAATATCTGTGTTCCAGCATCCACCCAAACCTGTAAGTAATGCAGCATAGGTCACTATCGAGTTAAACTAAAATGCTATAGCTATAGAAATGAGGCCACTGCTAATTCCGTTATTGGTGTTCATAAAAAAAACACTAATTAAAGAAAGTGGTAATTTTACTGACACATTTTTGCTTTCCGTAAATTGTAATATTATGTGGATATAAAATGTGTGTCGCTATTGTCCATCCATCCATTTTATCCCGCTTATCAAAGGTCGGGTCACGGGGAGAGCAGGGAAGCTCAGACTTCTCTCTCCAGAAAATACATCCAGTACTTCCGAAAGGATGACAAGGTGTTCCTGGGCCATCTGAGAGAAAATGTCCTGGGTTGGCAACACGGCCTCCAGTGAGACGGCTCGTAAATCGGGGGTGTTGGAGCCTATCCCAGCTGACTCCGGGCCAGGGGCGGGGACACCCTGAATTGGTGGCCAGCCGATCGCAGGGCACGAGGAGACAGACAACCATGCACACTTACACGATACCTAGGGGCAATTTAGAATGTCCAATCAGCCTACCATGCATGTCTTTGGAATATGAAAGGAAACCGGAGTACCCGGAGGAACCTACGCAGGCCTGGGGAGAACATGCAAACTCAACTCAGATGGACATGACCTGGATTTGAACCCAGGAGCCCAGAGCTGTGAGGCCAACACGCTAACCACTCGCACCAGCGGGCCACCCTATTGTGTTCTTGCCTTTTCTTAATTTTAACCATTATAATAATTTATGATGTAATGTTACAATGTTACAATTCCAGCAAGACTGATGGATGGGTGCTTTGGTTCATTTTACGATCAATTGGACTGCCTATTGTGGCTTAGTGTAGACTTACTAGCTATCTATTTCAGCGCAGGCCCCTCTTACATCACAGTGGGACTTAAATGTCACATTTTTAATATTTACGTAGGACTGGGATAAAGAAAATTCCAAACAACCTTAAAACGCGGAAATTAGAAAAATCTTTCAAGGTGGAAAATAAAATCATAATAATTATAGTGTGACACTTTCTGGAACCGTTGTTGTCTTGTGCTTAATATTTGTCAATATCAAGAGCTCAAGATCATGTTAGATGGTTGTCAGCACAAATCTGACACTGTTCTAGGAGGCTTTTCTTGGACTTTGTTGCCTTTTAAAAGAAACATGTAAGTTTTAACTGAACAAACAGTTTTCATTTTTTGGGTGGGCAGTGGTGGTGTTTGTACACACGTGGATTTTCTTTTTTTCAATGTACCTCAGGATTCAGAAATGTGGTAACAGAAAAAAAACTGCAAGGAACCTCTTACTAGCATGCAGTGCTACCAAATTCAAACCGAATGCATCATGGCTCTTTGAAAACTCCCTTACATCATCAATTCAGGCACTAATCTCATTTCACTACCGTGAAACAATTCACAAACGCACAATCTTCACTTCCTCTGTGGAGTAACCACGGTAACTTACGTGAACCCACAAACACAGGCCTGTTCCTGTGGAAGAACAACCCTTTCTTTCCTAATGTTCATTAATGTTCCCTTTAGTTCACCCTGGGCTGACAGCGGCACAGCGTAGGGAAACCTTAACAGCCGGGCCTCAGAGAGAAACACTTGTTTACGTTGTGCCTAACTTGGTGGGCATGTGTTCGCTAGTGTTGAGTCTTGAAGACTGTGCATTTTAAAAAAACTGGACAGTAGGCATATTATTACTAATGTTGTTTACAGTGCAATTTATTTTCCAAGCATATACAGTATAGTATATACTGCATTCATCTACTGCAAATGTACAGTACTATATGACAGGTGTAAGCATATTCAGCAACCAGACATACATGCAGTTTATTGTGTTCTTGCTTTTTCTTAATATGGCGGTTTGATCCTTAACAATAAACGTATACCACACGTACTTTGTATGTAACTCTTGATCTGTATGTATCTGTGTGTGTAAAAAGTATATTCATTAATTCATGTTCCAAACCACTTATCCTCAAAAGGGAGCCTATTCCGCTTAACTATGGGCAGTAGTCAGCATACACCTTGAATTAGTTGGACAAGAAAAAAACACAGGGAGTCCAGGATTAAATCCTTAATTTCAGAACTGTGAGGAGGATGTGTCAACCATCTCCTGCATGGACATGTGACATCTATTTGTCGGAAGTGCACATGTAGGCACCTACAAAACAAAATCTAACTGTGAAGCATTCAGTTAATTTAGCCCACCACCTCATTGTGTCACACTGGGCAACTGGTGCTCAATCTCAGAATCTACCATTTGATTGTCAAGGTTCTATTGGTAGAATGCATGACAATAAGATTTGATTCAGTCATACTCCTTTTTGACTATAACAAAAAGAACAACACTGCTCTATACTCAAGGTCCAATCGAATGTCCCTCGATGCTGTGTGCAGTTTGCCTGAGCTCGTACAGGCAGCCTGGCGAATAGAAGCATATAACTATGTCACAGGTTTGATGTGTCCAAGATTAATATATCCCTTAATGAGCAGAAGTCACTTCATTTATGTCCGGCGAGGCAGCCATAAGTTTGCGCACATCAAAAGATAAGAGATATTAAGACAATTTAATGATCTTTTGGCTTTATGAGCTCATTAACATGTGGGCGATTTTAATGATTTCATATTGTAATATTGCACACCCCTAACACACACACTATATGTTTCTGGTTAATTGAGAGTAAATTTGCACTCTAAAATAAGCAAACACTATCAGTATGATCCTAATGTCATCTTGGGGGGCCTGTCGGCTGAGCGATCAGCGCATCAGCCTCACATTTCTGGGATCAGGGGTTCGATCCCAAGTCAGTCCTCACTGTTTGCCTGTTCTCTGTGGGCTTACATGGTTTTTCTCCGGGTGCTTCGGTTTCCTCCCACATCCCATAAACATGCAGAGTAGGATGGTTCAAAAATTTAAATTGCCCCTAGGTATGAATGTGAGCGTGACGATCATCAACGGATTGACGACAGAAAAGTGGATTGATTATATGTCCGCGGTGTATTCTCACTCCCTGCTCTTTGAAAAGCAACCGAGAAATCAAGAGCAGAAATGCCAAAGAGGCTTCAAGTGAATAATAAACCATCAGCGAACAAGCGCCTAAAAGGTGACTAATTATAGGGCTGCTGTTACAAGGAGCCATGAAAAATGTGTCACAGTGCTCTTGATGGTGTATTGCATCATAACAGCAAGTCTGATACTTACTAAAGAGTTTTAGGGAATGATAAATAAGTTGAGCTGGCAACCAAGTGGTTAGGACATTGGCCTCACAGTTCTGGGGTCGAGGGTTAGATCCCAGGTCAGTCGTCACTTTGTGGAGTTTGCATGCTCTCCATGGTATTTTGTGGGTTTTCTCTGGGCATTTCGGTTTCCTCCCACATCCGAAAAACATGCATAGTAGGCTGGGTGAACACTCTAAATTGCACCTAGGCATTAGTGCAACCATGAATGGCTGTCCGTCTCCTTGTGCCCCGCGATTGGCTGGCCACCGATTCAGGGTGTCCCCCCTGGCGCCTGCAGTTAGCGGTTCAGACATTTTCATACCAGGACGCAGCAGTGGAGGTGGAGACCAACAAAATATTTTGAAGCAAAATATAAAATAAAATCAATCAATCAACCCACTCCTTATGGCCAGTCTGGTCTGCTCATGCATTGAGGAAAAAAATGATATCAACAGACATAATGGCAGAGCTTTGTCAGTGGTCGGGGTGGAAAAGTAGACTGCGGGTGTTTTGTATCTTTAAAAGTACATCTTGCACAAAGAAAGTTTGAGCACCCCTACACTAGGCCATAGGAATGAAGGGAGTTTTCCTTTTGTGGCGTAAAGCGATGACAAGCCTGACAATAATGGCATTATGATGCTTAAAATTTCTACCCGTCGGGACAATACAGCATGGGACCATAGTTAAAGTTAGCCATTTTCAACTTTGTGTACTTTGGTGTGTCAGGCAAATGCACTTTGTGCATATTACGCTTCAAATGTGCCACTCTAAATAATTACACACAATGGAGTTTCAAGACATTTTCCCTATTATTTCACGATTATACAATATTGAGTCTTTGAACAGCACTGATATTTGCCCCTAATAGTGCAAGTTTTGTGACGACCTAATTTGACTCAAGGGCCTTTTCAATTTAATATGATCAAAACAATAAAAGTAAAAAATAATTTTGACCCTATTGACAATTTTGTCGCTTAAACATTTCCGACATTTTAATGAAAAACATTGTTTTGAAAAAAAGAACATACCAAAAAGGTGACCATCTTAGGTGTCGTTTTGCATTTTGATCGATTTTTATTTTAACTTCACTTAACTTATCAAATTTATCAGTCCAGATCAATTCATAATTACACATCTAATTTTAAAGCTCCCAATGAACTCAAAATAGACATTTTTGAATTTACAGAAAAAGGACATATTTGCTTTTTTTATTTTCATTCTTCCCCATGACCATATTACTTGAATCATATCTATTTTTAGTATTCATAACCACAGGTAAATAGAATAATATGATATCAAATATATTCAGGGTGTTTTAATAATATCCTAAAGCAAGGTCTATAAGCAGACATGAGAACTCATTTCTGACACGGACTGTCTAGAATACTACCGAAAAAAACACTGTGGCTCGAAACATTAGCGATCCTCAACCATACTTACAGTGGAGACAGTGTTGCCGGACATTTGTCAATTTCACTAAATATATATGTAGAAAGCCGCCTGATGGAGTAGAGGTTCATTCGCCAGACTTCGGTCCGGTATGATTGTGAGTGTGGATTGTCATTTTTCTCTCTGTGTGCGCTAGTACTCGGACGTTTCGTCGAAAGATGTTTGGTCCCCGGACGTTTGGTCCCCGGACGTTTGGTCAACCGGACGTTTGGTCGACCGGACGTTTGGTCGACCGGATGTTTGGTAGAACGGACGTTTGGTTGAACGGACGTTTGGTCGCCGGATTGTTACTGTTGAAACCAGCTCTCAAAATTATGATCATGAGAGAGAGAGAGTGAGTTTAATATCTAAATATCAAAATATCAACAGTAAACTCTGTCATAATTTGACAGCGAGCGAACCCGGCGATCAAACGTCCGTTCTACCAAACGTCCGTTCGACCAAACGTCCGGTCGACCAAACGTCCGGTCGACCAAACGTCCGGTCGACCAAACGTCCGGTCGACCAAACGTCCGGTCGACCAAACGTCCGGTCGACCAAACGTCCGGTCGACCAAACGTCCGGTCGACCAAACGTCCGGTCGACCAAACGTCCGGTCGACCAAACATCCGGTCGACCAAACGTCCGGTCGACCAAACGTCCGGTCGACCAAACGTCCAGGGACCAAACGTCCGGGGAACAAACGTCTTTCGACAAAACTTCCAGGGAGCAAACGTCTTTCGACGAAACGTCCAGTCACGGTGTGCCCTACGGCTGAATGGCAACCAGTCTAGCCTTTCACTGAAAGTAGGCTGGGATAGGCTCCAGCAACCCTTCGAGGATGTGTTACAGAAGATCAATGAATGAAAAAAATATATATAAACAATCACAGCATGAAAAGATATTTTTTAGGAAGTTACACTTTTTACACATATTCATACCCGGAAAGTCCATAGATTGACATCTTTCTTTGGTCCACACAAAAATACAAGGGATCCTTTTTGGTTTGGTACAGTTCCTTTTCACATTGCAATTCATGCGAGAGTCCAAGGGCTGGTGGCCCGATGGACAAGTGGTTAGGGCGTCGGCATGGTGAGCAAGTGGTTAGCGCATCAGCCTCACAGTTCTAGCATCGAGGGTTCGATCCAGATCGGTTCATATTAAGTGGAGTTTGCATGTTCCCCCCAGGCTTGTGTTGGTTTTCTCTGGGTACTCTGCTTTCCTCCTACATCCCAAAAACATGTATAGTTGGCTGGTAGAACACTCTAAATTGCCCCTAAGTTTCAGTGTGAGCATGAATGGTTGTCCTTCTCCTTGTGCCTTATGATTGGCAAGCCACCGATTCTGGGTGTAACCTGCCAGGTGACTATAGTTGACTGGGATAGGCTACAGCACCTCCCGCAACCCGTGTGAGGATAAGCGGCAATTTAGTGTTCAACCAGCCTAAGCTGCGAGGAAGCCAGAGTACCTGGCAAAACCCATGCAAGCTTGGGAAGAGCATGCAAATTCCACACAGTGAGAGCTGACCTGTGCTAAATATTCATTAATTAATTCATTAATTCCTTCATTTTCTGAACCGCTTTATCTTACCAGGGTCATGGGGGTGCTGGAGCCTATCCCAGATGACTTTGGGCCAGAGGCGGGGGACACCCTGAATTGGTGGCCAGCCGATAGCAGGGCACAATCAGACAGATAACCATTCACATTCACACCCATACCCAGGGGCAATTTAGAGTGTCCAATCAGCCTATCATGCATGTCTTTGGAATGTGGGAGTAAACCGGAGTCCCCGAAGGAAACCCACGCAAGCCCGGGTAGAACATGCAAACTCCACACAGCGGGACCGACCTGGATTTGAACCCAGAACCCCACAGTGTGTGTCCAAACAATGATGACCGAGGTATCTCCGAGCCTACCTGAGGATCTGAGAGTCGGGAGATGTCTGGGTAGAGATAAAACTTGATGCCATCGAATGCTCCTGGCAGTGTTACTCCTCTGATCAGCAGTATAAGCAACATGAAGTATGGAAAGGTTGCAGTCACATACACAACCTGTAGGTACAAACAAAAGTGTAATATTTCATATTGTATATTTTAATATTTTAGTTTTTACTGAATAAATCCCACTAACGGTTATGAATGGAATTTACAGTAAATGAGTTACACACCACATCACACAATTATCATGTCAGTGTATGACGGTCACAATTAACTGAGACATGATCAACCCCAACTCAGCATGTTACAGGCAACGAATGGCAGATACTTGAAGACAGGATTGTCAAATAGTTCATATCTACTGCATTGTTAATGATGGACGATTCCAATTATTTTCACTGTGTCATGGATATATTAGGTTAGAATGATTGTGACTTCAATGTAGTTTTTCATCTATGTGATTTGTGATTTTGTGGTTACCATCATTCGTGTAAAATTTACACAAACGTAGAGCTTTAAAATCAGTGACTGCGTACGATCAGTTGTTGTTTTTCAGCCACATTTAAATATGGATATTTAAAGAGGGTACTGGGAACTCTCATCACTGTTAGGGTTTAGGTTTAATACATTTAATGTATTTTCCGTGGTGTGGCTTGTCTTTGTGATAAAACCATTTACCTGTTGTTGCCTGCCTCATGTGTCTCAACTAATCCGCTGCCTCTCGTGGTACCCACCTATTCCTTGTTGTCTTGTTGCACCCTATCTGTTGATTTAAACCCTCAGTGGTTTGTTGCGCCTGCCGGAACGTTATCAATGTTGCAACCTAGTTCTCTTTTCCTTCCTATCCTAATAAGTTTCTTTGAGTTTGATGTTGTTGATTTGATAGCTATTTTTTGTACTGATTAGTACTGAGAATAAATTCATGTTTAATAAAGATATATTAAGTTCATTTTGTTTGCCATTCGCTTCCCTCCATGTGGTTTTATTCCCCATTCCAAGCCTGCAAGCCAACACCCAGTCCAGTATGACCTGAGCAGCAAAGCTCTCACGGAAGGAAACAACATTGATGACAATCTGACAACAAGAAACCAACCATTGGATGTTTAAATAGAGAGAAAAGCCTTAACAATGAAGAACAGGTATGTGACATGAGAAGCAGCAGATTTGCTGAAACAATGAACACGCAACAAGTGAAATCATTGAGCAATCACAAGCATTCATTCATTTTCTGAACCGCTTCATCCTCAAAAGAGTCGTGGGGGGTGGTGGAGTCTATCCCAGCTAACTTTTGGGAACGAGGTGGGGGACACCCTGAATCGGTGTTCAGACGATCACAGGAGACAGACAACCATTTAGGCTCAGCCCCATATATAGGGGCAATTTAGAGTGTCCATGAATGTCTTTGGAATGTGAGAGGAAACCGGAGTACCGCAGGAGAGCCACGCAGGCGCAGGGAGAACATGCAAACTCCACACAGATGGACTGACATGGATTTGAACCCAGGACAACAAAACTGTGAGGCCGGCACGCTAATGAATCATCCGCCGGGCCTCCCGCATCAAAGGTTCGATTCCAAGCTGCTTCTCACTGTGCAAAGTTTGCATGTTCTCTCTGGGCTTGCCTGGGTTTTCTCCGGGTACATCGGTTTCCTCCCACATCCCCAAATAAATGCACGGTAGGCTGGTTGGACTTTCCAAATTTCCACTAGGTATGAGTGTAAGTGCAAATGGTTGTCCATCTTGTGCCATACGATTGGCTGGCTACCATTTCAGGGGATCTCCTGACTGCTGCCCATAGTCAGCTGGGCTAGGCGCCAGCACCCCCCCCATGACTCTTGAGGATGAGTGGTTCAGAAAATGAATGAATGTTGTTGCATCTTTAAATACGATTGGTATTCAACTGCAAGATGTAAATTAAAAGGTTTACAGTTTCAGCTTTTAATGTCATTATTAAAAATATGGCTTTTTTGGAACGTATTAACTATTTTTTTTTGGGGGGGGGGGGGTAATTGTGACTCAAGGTTATACATTAAACAATACAACAAATATTATGTATGTCAAAAGTTTAAACATTCCTTGGAGTAGATTTTGGAGAGCCTTTTGATAGAAACCACTTAATAAAAAGACAGGGCTGGTCAACATATATCGTCTGTTTTTCTGGAACCCAGTTAACGGTCACCATTTGGGGGCAGAATGGAACAGCACAGAGCTGGCCAGGCCAGAAGAGCTAAAAGGAAAAAAAGCACTCCACTGGCTCACTCTCTTAAACAGGAGGAGCCCAGAGGAGTGATGCTGGCAGTGTGGGAAAAAAAGTGTTTCAAAAAGAGATGCAGCAAGCGGATAAAATACACTTAATTCATAACATTCAACTTTATTCATAACATAAAAGCATATGCAAAATCTGGATAAACCTTGAATTTTGTTCAGTGGCTCTAAATCAGGGGTCTCGAACTCAATTTACCTGGGGGCCGCTAGAGGCCGAGTCTGGGTGAGACTGGGCCGCATCAGGATTTCCACAAGAAAAGCACTGATAAAACTTTCCAACGTTATCAAATATCTTTATTTTTTAACAAAAAATAATGAATTAAATAAATTAACTTAAAGATGAATAAAAAATAAATCAATCAGTAATATAAAACCAAATAATACTAATGAGCATACAGTAGATATACACTGGCTGGCTAAGTAGAGAAAATGAATTATTTTTATTCCGTTTCAAATGTCTGTATTAACAGCTCTTTAACCTTTAACTTTCTGAACTTGAATGGAACATTGAACATGAAATATTCTGAACACGGCTTCTTTTGCCTACTCCTTGCTGCTAGAGACCTGGCAGCGCTTCTTCTCACATAGTCACATTTGGCTTGAGGGAGGATGCAGTGGAGACCCTCAGTAGAGCTTGAAGATGCTCATCAGTAAGTCTGGACCTGTACTTGGACTTATTGAAGTTCAAGGTGGAGAAGAGCTTCTCACACAAGTATGTGCTCCCAAAAAGGCACATGGAACGCTTGAACCTTCGGGAAAGTTCAGGGAAGCTGGGGGTCAACTCTCTCAAAAATTGCCCAAGCTTGTCTGCTTCTCCACTCACCTCCCTGAACTTGGCTTTGAGTGCAGAGTTGCACTGCAGGTCAATGAGCTCCATTTGAAGCTCAGGATGGGCATCTTGCACATCAAAGGAGAAGGGGTCCGCAAAAATTTGAAATGTGGCTTTGTGTGTCTTGAAGTCTGCAAATCTGTGATCAAATTCCTCCTGTAGCTTCGAAATGGCCTCAACATACTTCTCACCACTGAATGGTGTGCCTGCATCCATGAGAGCCTTGCATGCTGGGAAATGGCAAAGGTTTGTCTGAGAGAGCTGGGCTTTCCATAACACAAGTTTAGTGCAGAATGCTCTCACGTTGTCATAGGCAGCACTGACAAGTTGCCCCTGGCCTTGTAGCTTCTTGTTCAGTACATTAAGCTCATGTGTGATATCAACAAGAAAAGCCAAGTCCATGAGCCATTTGGGATCACTTAGCACAGGATCAATCAACTCACAAACGGCGTAGCTAGCTTTGACTGCTGCATTACTGTCTTTGGTAGCCTTCTTGAAGAGATCCTGTTGCCTCAGAAGACGTGTTTTAAGACTGGCAACCTGGTTGGCTCTCTCATCTCCCTGGTATTTTTCGTACTCCTCAGCATGTCTCATAGTACAATTACGTTTCAAATTGTATTCCTTGTGCACCGCAACTTTTTCAGTGTAAATGAGACACGTCGGGGTGCCCCTGTGTTCAACAAAGAAATATTGCACTCCCCACTTTTCTTGAAACTGTCTGTGCTCATCACCGACCTTTCTCTTCACGGCAGGCTTTGAAAGAGACATCTCTGGGGCTCTGTAATATGTTTTTCCACTTGGAATGAGTCTCGGGTTGATCTTTCACATTCAGTCGCGCGGGTTTGTGGCGCATGTGCACTTTCGCTCTCCGTTTCAATCGCGGAGATGGCTACAGACACTGACACAGGCTGGATCACGGATCATAGCGCCTCATTCAGTTCTATGCTGAGAGCAGCGGAGGAGTGTGCGCGCCGAGCGGAGTGATCGGCCTCACGGCTTCTCCTCCGCCCAGCTGATTGGAGGAATGAATGAGTGAGTGAGCGAGGCACTGGACAGCCCGGCCGATGTCCCGCCCTCCAGAGCCGTATACCTCACCGTGATTGGTTCATTCAGCTCCGAACCAAAGTTCCCTCTAATTTTTTGTTGGTCTGAGCAGAAAGACAACCTCCCTGAGCGCACTGAGTACCAGTGTGAGCGACATCATCGGTACTCGGATGATTCGCCTAAAGACGTTTCGCCGACGGACGTTTGACAGACGGGCAGGTCGCCGAATGGACGTTCCACCGAACGTTCATTCGGCCGAACGGAGGTTTCGCCGAAACGGGATTCGAACGCTCGCCCCGCCGGATCGTGTGTGTACAAGTTTTTCAACCTCGGCCCGCGGGCCATATACGGCCCGTTAGGATTTTTAATCCGGCCCGCCGCCGGTGTTGTCCAAAGGAGAGGAGTCTACGGTCCTTTGGAGTGTGCAGTGAGTCTGCTGAGGACTTTCTACGACACTGTGGTGGCCTCTGCAGTGTTTTATGCAGTGCTTTGTTGGGGATGCGGGAGCACGGAGAGGGACAGGAACAGGCTGAATAAGCTGGTCAGGAGGGCCAGCTCTGTTCTGGGCTGTCCTTTGGACTCTGTGGAGGAAGTGGGAGAGCGGAGGATGCTGACCAGGATGATGTCCATCATGGACAGCACCTCCCACCCCCTGCATGAGTCTGTGGAGTCCCTCCGAAGCTCCTTTAGCAATAGACTGCGGCACCCTCATTGCAGGAAGGAGCGCTTCCGCAGATCCTTCCTCCCATCAGCTGTCAGGCTCTTTAACAAAAAAATGGCTGTGTGTTAAGACCTACCGTATGCATGCATGTACATTTATGTGTATGTATGTATATATGTCCTAAGCAACACGCTTACTTAATTATATATTTATTCATGTATTTATTTCTTGACCTACTTATTACCTATCTATTTATGTCTAAAATGCCTTTCCTATTCCTGCATCCTCACCCTCTTGCCACTGGAACAACGAATTTTCCCGAATACGGGATGAATAAAGTTATCCAATCCAATCCAATCCAATCATAGTAAAAATCAATGTTCGTCTACCATCAATGGCAGTCCGGGAATAAGCACTCTTGGGCAGGCAGATGTAGCAGAACCGAGCCGTAAAATGACAGCAATCGGGTCAAATCCATCCTTAAACAGCATTTAATGATTAAATACAAATACTGGATGATATCGCGATGGAGGCAAAAAAACGTCTATAGACGTCCATTCGCCAAACGGCTCAAAATGCTCTCAAATTCGGTCAAATCCAGCTGAAAACAGCGTTTAATGATTAAATACAAATACTAGTATTTGTATTTAATCATTAAACTAACAAATACTAGTACGACCTGTCCGTCTGTCAAACGTCCGTCGGCGAAACGTCTTTAGGCGAATCATCCGGTCACGACATCATCATTGCTCGCTATCGGCACACCAGTATCACACCTGCCACAAGCAGGTGCATGTCAATGTTCCCTCTAATTTTTCATGTAAAACATGCTGTAAAACAAGAAAAACATGAGTGGACAGAGCTACTGCCACTGGCTGCCACTTAAACGGCGCCATCATGGGGAAAGGGGTAAAAAAAAAAAAAAAAAAAAAAAAAAAAAAAAAAAAAAAAAAAAAAAAAAAAAAAAAAAAAAAAAAAAAAAAAAAAAAAAAAATTTTTAAAAAAAATCGATCTTTCATATTAAGACGGGGGCCGCAAATTATCGTCCCGCGGGCCGCAGTTGGCCCGCGGGCCGCAAGTTTGAGACCCCTGCTCTAAATGAAGCAAGACATTAAATTCCAGGCTGACTTTTTTATTTATTCAAACATTTGTAAAGAAGAAAGAAATGTAACATGTTAATACTAAAGACCTTTTGAGCCTGTACACTTTAAACGGTCCTAATCCTAACATGCACGACAGAAAAAGTGTGGGAAAACCTGTCTCCTGCCATACAGCTGGCGCCTTTCAAATTGACAAATACAAAGATTACACATCGTAAACCTCTTTCATCCCTCGCTGCTCCATGTTTCGGGTGACAAGAGAGCGGTATTCTCTCCGTGCGTGAACTTTTGAAGTACTGCACATTGCCTCTACCTCACTACGGGTAAACATTTTAACCAGCACAAATTTACGGGTCAAAGTTGTTCCTGCCTTGTGGTAAATCTTAAAGGGAGGGCTTAAATGTGAGAATGGCTTGCAAACACCGTCACAAAGCAAACAGCTTAGTGGTGTTGCAGCTGAATGGGGTCGTCTATGGACCAGAAAGCGTGGGAGGGAGAGGCTGAGGATATGCTCTGCATGCTGCTCATGAACGCTCCCCTTTCCTCCAGTGAATACAGAAATCAATCTTGGACCGGCTGCTAAAGCCTAGCCATGAAGGAGCATTCTCCCGTCTTTACTTCAGAGACAGACAAAAGACACTTTAGGGTGAAAGCAGCACTGCCGCCTAGTTGCTTTGTTTTCCCTCTATACTGTAGAATGTGAACCTATTCATTTTTACCTTCATACACACCTCTTTTTTACTCTTTTTGTTGTTGCCATTTTTGCAACCCCTTTTCTACATTCTTCTGATGGGGTGGGCAAACTATTCCATAAAGGGCCACAGTGGGTGCAGGTTTTCATTCCAACCCATCAAGAGGACACCTTTTCACCAATCTGCTGTCCTACAAGTGCAATCAGTGGATTGCAATCAGGTGCTTCTTGTTTTCTGCAGAAATCTCATTGGTCAAAGTGTCTGTGCTGGATTGGTTGGAACAAAAACCTGCACCCACAGTGGCCCTCGAGGACCGGTTTGGCCACCCCTGTTACTCCAATCTGCCAACTTCATTGGTAATTGAAAATGTTTTCAAAAAACTGTTGGCTGTGCTTATTGGTAAGTTCAAGGCATTTATGCGCTCTCAAACACCTTATTAAAATTGAAATGTCAATCTATCAATTTATGGGTGAGGAAAATTTGTCAGTATATTATCATCAATATTAACTCACCTTGCCCGTTGACTTGGGACCTTTCCAGATGCAGAAGTAGCAGATAAACCAGGCCAGCGCCAGGCACATGGCAAGCTCCCACCGCATACCCCCTACATGTTCAATGCCATCAGATATCTGCAGGACTCTCCGTCTGTATGGGCCCAAACAAAGATCGATTACTAAAAGTTTATGATACTTCAGTAAAATTCAATAAAGATAACTTCTCCATGAAAAAGAGTGAAAATAGTACATTTTGTGCATCCTCTCTGAGTTGGATCTTTTTCAAGCTGCTTAAATGTAATAAATAAATTACATTTCTCATTCCACTGTTGTTTTGTAATGCCACATATCTATTATTCATTTTGACAAAGTAGAAGTTGCCCATAATAATCTGATTTAACGTGTGATTTTCACTTCTATGATTTATGAAGAACAGTATCCACAAAGAGATCTTTGCTCCCTTATAACACAATAAAATGAAGAATTCTGGAACTATTGAAGCAGGCTACTGCTGTGATATGTGGAAGAGAAAGTCTAAAGGTATCAAACTGACTTCAGAAAGGGCCAAGTGGGCGCAGGTTTTCCTCCCTATTGAAAAAATGCAGACAGTTAGGCTAATAAGGAGGTCTGCTGGAAGAAGCAGCACCTGACTGCAATCAACTCATTACAGTTGTAAGAGAACAGATGGGTGAAAAGTTGTTGTCTTGGTGGGTTGGAATGAAAACCTGCAACCACTCGGCCCTTTCTGGAATGAGTTTGAGACCTATGGTCTAAAGCAGGGGTGGGGTTTTCCATATCTCCGTCCACCAACACACCTGAATCAAATAAATTAGATCGGTATCAAGCTTCTGGACAGCTTGCTGATGAATTGATCATTTGATTCAGGTGTGGAAGAGGCGGGAGATATGGAACACAGACTGGATAGGGCCTTTCGAAGACCGGACTTGGCCACCCCTGGTCTAAAGCTTTGCCAAAAAACTTAGTTGCACATCATTATTTCATTCATTTTATGTACCGATAAATCTCACTAGGGCCGCTGGGGCTACTGGAGCCTACCACAGGCACCAGGCAGGGGATACACTGAATTGGCCAGCTAATTGCAGGGTACAAGGGACAACCATTCACGCCTACACTAATACCAATGGGCAATTTACAGTGTTCAACCAGTCTACCATGATTGTTTTTGGGATGTGGGAGGAAACTGGAGTATCTGGAAAAAAACACGCAAGCCGGGGGATAACACGCAAACTCCACACAGGAAGGTCCGCACCTAGGATTGAAACCTCGATCTCAGAACTGTGAGGACAATGCACTAACCCCTCTCCCATTGGGCCGTCTAGTTGCATATTAGTCATGTTTAATTTAGTTACAAACTTGCAATTGGGGTACAGTAATACCTTGACATAAGAGTGTCTCAACATACGAGAAATTTGAGGAAAATTCTGAGCAAATTTTTGCCTTGAGATACGAGACAAATTTGAGATACGACCATACCAGATGGTTTCTGATGCAGCCGTCCATGTGGCCGAGTATGCGAGAGGCTGCTTAGGAGAACAGCATCGCTCTGTCTTTCTCGCCACATATCCCTCACGTAAAGATATATACGAGCACCGGGTTGTACGGGTTGCATTTTTTTACTGGAGATATTGTGCCCGAGTCGATAACCTGCGAAAAAGCCTTCGGAATCTACATGGAGTTGAAAACAAAGCAAGCATCTGAAAAAGACACTATCGAAACCCTTCGAAGCGAGTCGTGGCTGGTTCGATAATTTTAAAACACGAACATTCGGTTGTGAGGAATGGAATAGCCAGGTAGTTCCGACTAAAAAGCCGCGGTGGAATGCATTAACATCTTTGCCTCGGTTATCGCACAAGAAGGTTTAAATTTAGTGAAATGTAAGATTAAAACTTATTTTTAAGTGTGTATAGTAATCTATCTCTCATAACGTCTAGATAGGTATTTGTTACTTTGTAAGTACTTGGTGATTTATGACAAATGTTTTTCCATTGTTTTTGGTGTTTTTTCAGAGAGTCGGAACGGATTAATTTGTATTTAGTTCATTTTTATAGAAAAAAATAATTAGAGATACGAGTAAATTGACATACGAGCTCGATCCCGCAACGCATTCAGCTCGTATCTCAAGGTATTATTGTATATGCAATGTATGGAGGGATGAACAATTGCCTGGGAGAAATACGGTATTGGTTCTCCTGCTACCGATTGTAATAGGTATTATTATTATTTTCATTCAGTAGCTCAAATTAAGATTGTGCAGTATCTCATGAGTGAAAAAAACAAAAGAAAACCAAAAAAACACAATTTACAACTTATTCTCTAGCAGGGCCACTATAGTGCATAGTTAAAGGAGCATTATGTAAGACGAGTGGATAAAATGCTACTGGGATCAGGATAAAAAACATTAACACGCACAGCATCCATTCCACTTTGGGTTGCCAGATAAGCGCTTCGCAATGAAAAATCATGCTGTGTTACAGTGGCGGGCCGTCAGGGCCTTCAAGGCCTTCTCTGCTGGCCTAAGAAATATCTGAATCATATTATATTTTGTCCATCAATACTTATTATTCCAAATGGTTTGTTAGCTTCCTTTCATTGCTTTTCCCCCTGGTTGCACTGCTTCCAGATGTGTGTTTTCATATTGAAGCATTAAACCAATCACATTTCAGCCATTATTTGTTGCCAGATCAGATCTGCCTCAAAGCCTTCACAATCAGTTCTTGCGGGCTCTGCTGCATTAAACTAGACTGTTGCTTTTAACCAATCAGATTTCGAGTTGGCAACCCCACAAGGATTTTTCATAGGCGTTAGCATTTTGCTGGCTGGGACATGTCATTGCTTTCACAAACTATGATTGGCTAGTAGGCGGTCCAAAGCAGTACCCGAGGCAGCCGAGATCCCAAACTCCACCCACTATGGCCGACAGAAGCAGAAGCAAAAACAAATTGATTATGTTTGCTCACAAAGCTATTTTCCAGACGGACTTTTCCAGAAAAAAATGGACATCATTAAGAAAGGGCGGTCAACTCCGAAGCTAGCAAGCCTGTTACAGCCGGGAAAATGGTGTGTGGGGCACTTTCAGCGCGCTAACTTAGCTCCACAAGCAAATAGTCTATTGTTGTGTTGATTTAATGCTATTTTCAAAACGGACTATGCCGGAAATATGACAGGACAGGCTCGATTTTCATCATTAGCTTCGATGGCGATAGGAAAGAAGGAAGAAAGAAAGGAGGATGGATATTGTGTAAAAATGATTTTGGGTGAGTAAAATTACAAATATGGCTATATTCCTAAATAATATTTCAATTGTAGGCCAAGTTCTGATATCTGAAAAGCTCCAGTGTTTGTATTTAAGCTCCAGTGTTTGTATTTAATCACAAAATGCTGCTAGGAAGTGGATTTTACCCCAGTTTAATTTTGGGCGTTTCACCATTGACGTCCATCGCTGTCTTTTCCCGGGAAAAATCACCCCCCTGGCCTGGTTGTAATGTCTCAAACACTCCAGTATTTGTATTCAATCAATAAATGATGCTAGGAAGTGGATTTTACCTAATTTTAGTGCATTTTTTGTCATTTCACGTATGGACGTATCGACGTTCATCGCTGTCTTTTTACCGGGGAAATGATACTCCGGGCCCGGTTCTGATGTCTAAAAAGCTCCAGTATTGTATTTAATCAATAAATGCTGTTTTTGGCTGGATTTTACCCCATTTTCAGGTAATGTTTGCCCGTACGCCATTGACGTTCATCGCTGTCTTTTCCCGGGAAAATCACCCCCTGGCCTGGTTTTAATGTCTGAAAAGCTCCAATATTTGTATTTAATCATGAAATCCTGCTAGGAAGTGGATTTTACCCCATTTTGTGCATTAATTTATTGATTGTTTTTTATGTGTCGCAGCTGTAGCTGCAGTAGAGGTTTTATAGCCATAAAATAGTTTTTGAGGGTTGGATTGATACGTTGAAGGCGTTACCAGAAATTGCACCACCCGCCACTGCTGTGTTATTAAAACAATGTTGCATTGCAATAAGAAAAGACAAAGGCTAACAAGTCATACATTGACATTAGCAACGACACAATAGCCCAGGGGTGGCAAACACCCGGATCTCGCAAAATGCAGCGCTTTTCTTCTTATCATATTTTGTATATACTGTGGCTTTTTGCCTCCTTTCATGTTTCTCTTATTGTTTTTCTCTCTTAAAGCACACTCAAATTCATCAGGGCCCATTATTAAAAAAATATGAATTATATTAGGAAAATAATTTGGCAGACTGGATTTTTTATGATGCTTCTGATGTGAGGTGTGGCTCTTTGACTCTCACAGTTTAAAATTTTTGCTTTTTGTGTCTAACTTGTTCACCACACCTGCCTTAGCCGGTTGATAAAATTTTGTCAATTTGTTTACAAATCTCAGTAGTTTCAGAGGGAACACTTTTGATGAGTTTAACTTGTATATCCTTAAAGTTCTACTCCGTTGCTTGCTTATAGCAACATTTTCATTGTATTAACACTATTGAACTGGCATTTAACAACATGTTAGCTTTCTCATTCTTAGGTAGACAATCAAATTTGACAAAGTAAAACAAAAACTGAGATATTAAAATCCTTAGATGCACTGTATTTATTTTGTTTCAAATCATTTCCTTATGACAGGTAATTCTCAACAGAAATACTTTTCCTAGAGCACACCTCAGAATCAGCCCTAGTAAATATTGTCAAAGTTGTACTCCCACAGTGATTTCTATTATACGTAATTTGTAATGTGATAATGGAAAAATATAAATTATTACATAACAATCACATGTGTGAGTAATAATTTTGTGTGTAACAACAATAATATCACAGTATTAACATTTTCTAAAAATAATTACATCTCCAATTTCCTTAGAATCAACATTGCAAACTTAATTTTAGGTGAAATGATGGACTAAGATAATTAGTCATGGCTATCAATGGGATATGATGATCTGCTATGAACAATGTTCTGATTTATGCGGTAGTTTATGCAACTATTAGTTTTCTTGTGTTATTTAAGTATTTCATTTCTTTTGCATTTATTCAGTTATTCTAATGGTCAGGCTGTATTGTTTCTGAGAGTTATTCTATTCAAAGTTCTGAATTCTATTTACATATGTATGGTCTATGTCACAGGTGTGGTAGTTCTGTAAATGCTATTTTGTTAATTCAATTTACATAGTTGAGAAATTAGGGATTAAAGACGCACCAAGGGCGTCAATGCAAAAACAACAAATTGTCGCTGACCAATGAAAACCATTTGTCAGTATAAAAACAAAGGCAGCCACGTTGCCCAAACAGTGCTTATATTTGGCATAAATTAATATATATTCTATAAAAAAGTGAAAAAAAACGGGATGTTCCACAGCTACGTACAACGTATTTTCATTGGCCTCCAGGTGTCACATTCAAGGTGCCCTAGTCTGCAAGCATGCTGCCATAGTTTATTTGTAGTGTTAAACCAACACTGGGCTTCCTGTTTGTCAAAGCATCTCTAGGCAACGGCATTGACAGAGGATGCGAGGTGGCAGAGCTTAACGGAACTTGCCAAATCTTTGCCACCAAATTCACCCCCGGAGATCCTGACGCAGCTATTGATCATGGTGACATGTTCTTGGTGGCAGGCCACTGGCTAAATCCAACGTACCTACTCTATCCCTCGTGGTCAACCAGTGGGCTACCATGGGGACACTTCAATCTATCTGGATTGCTCTAGAGCGCTCCAAAAAGTGCTTTTTTATCTTTTGTTTTGTTTAAATTTACAGGATATGTGTATATATATACAGTTGTGGTCAAAAGTTTACATACACTTGTGAAGAACTTAATGTCATGGCTCTCTTGAGTTTCCAGTTATTTCTACAACTCTGATTTTTCTCTGATAGAGTGATTGGAACAGGTACTTCTTTGTTACAAAAAACATCATGAAGTTTGGTTCTTTTATGACTTTATTATGGGTGAACAGAAAAAAAGTGGTCAAATCTGCTGGGTGAAAAATATACATACAGCAGCGCTAATATTTGGTAACATGTCCCTTGGCTATTTTCACTTCAATTAGGCACTTTTGGTAGCCATCCACAACCTTCTGGCAAGCTTCTGTTTGAATCTTTGACCACTCCTCTTGACAGAATTGGTGCAGTTCAGTTAAATTTGATGGGTTTCTGACATGGACTTGTTTCTTCAGCATTGTCCACAAGTTCTCAATGGGGTTTAAGTCAGGACTTTGGGAAGGCCATTCGAAAACCTTAATTCTAGCCTGATTTAGCCATTCCATTACCACTTTTGATGTGTGTTTGGGGTCATTGTCCTCTTGCATATATATATATATATATATATATATATATATATATATATATATATATATATATATATATATAATATAATCTGGATTTGAACCCAGGACCACAGAGTTGTGAGGCCGACGCGCCACTAGCCAACAATCAAATTAAAATGATTATTATCTATAAATAACAAGGGTCTCTAGTTAGTAAGATATATTATTTAATGTTTTCATAGTTTTGACAGTATTAATTGTGAACTGGTATAGTGTGGTGTCATGTAATTGTGTTGTTTGATTGTGAATTATCTGTTCTCTCATCTCATATCCTGAACCGCTTTATCCTCGTTAGGGACGTGGGGGGTGCTGGAGCCTATCCAAGATGCCTCCGAGGCCAGAGGCCGGTGACACACTGAATCGGTGGCCAGCCAATCACAGGGTACAAGGAGATGGACAACCACGCACACTCACACCCAAACTTAGGGGCAATTTAGTGTCCAATCAGCCTACCATGCATGCTTGTGGAATTTGTGAGGAAACCGGAGTACCCGGAGAAAACCCACGCAGGCCTGGGAGAACAGGCAAACTCCACACAGGTGGACTGACCTGGATTTGAACCGAGGACCCCAGAGCTGTGACGGCGACGTGCTAACCACTCGCTCCACCGGGCCGCCTGTTTGGGAATTAGTAGAATATAAATAATTGCCGTATTTTCTCGCATATTAGCTGCCTCCCTGTATAAGCCATACCCTTAAAATTTCCTTAAAATCATTGCATTTTACAATTTCCCTTGTATTAGATGCCCCCTGATTCACAATTTTTCACCTCCATATTCACAGTTTTAATAGGGAGTACAAGTTTGTTACTTTGAAGGGAAAATTTTAAGAAAAATCATCCCATGTGGTATTTCAGAGATTCTGTATGAATCGAAAGGATCGTCTGCTGGATTGCACATTCTGAAAGAGTTTTACTTGCATTTAGACGAATTCAAAAAGGAAGTCAGGTGAGCAGTACAACCAGGAAGTGTGTTCTTAGCGTTCTAGTTTTATGCCAAATATTTTTTTTCTTGAATTTCATTCTTAGACGTCAAAATACATTTTGTTTACCGTATCTGTTTATCTTTTCTCTATTTTTAAATAAATGACCGTATCGGCCGCATTGTCTTGCATTATGGCGTTTTGTCTGTCACCTTGCAGTTTCATGCATGTCAAGTCTAATTTGTGCACATCTAAGCCCTACCCTTAATTCAGTCATCTTTTTTTTGCGACAAATATGACGTAAATGCTGGAATTTCTGGAATATCTATTACTGTAATGTGCACCCCTGCCACCCTTGTGAAGATAAGATGTTTGGAAAATGAATGGATACTGTCATATATTCATAATATAGAGAAATGCTTCTGCTAGGCTGTAATGTCACACTTAGATTTTTTTGTTTTGTTTTTTAAATAAATAAGTTTTAATGGCAGCCTGGTGGAATGAGTGGTTAGCACGTTGACATCAGATTTCTGAGATCGAGAATTTAATCCCAGGTTTGAATCTTCCTGTGTGGATTTTGGATGTTCTACCCAGCCTTAAGTGGGTTTTCTCCGGGTACTGCAGTTTCTTCCCACAATCCAAAATATGCTTGATAGGCTGGTTGAAGACTCTAAAATGCCTTTAGGTATGAGTGTGAATGGTTGTCCATCTCTTTGTGCCCTGCGATTGGCTGGCCACGAATTCAGGGTGCACCCAGCCTCGTGTACATAGTTGGCTGGGAGAGGCTCCAGCACTCCTCGCGGCCCTTGTGAGGGTAAGTGGTACGGAAAATAAATGAATAAGTAAGTTTTAACAATGGTAGTATTACTGACGCTGTTCTCATGTCTCACCTTAATGTGAGGTTTTCATTCACCAAAACGTGTTTATTTTTTATTTTTTTAACAAAAGCACTCTTATAACATGAATTTGTGTTGGCAAAGATTAAACAAGGACTGGTAATGTGCTATTTTTGTGAACACGTTGTTTGTCCCGTTATCAAAGGCTTAATTAAGTAATTAATATCTTTTATTATGTATAATTGATGCAAATGGATTTTTCTGTCAGCATAGACTATGAGATTTACATATTGTAAACATAGGACCATTATGGATTAACCACAGGGACTGGCAAAGAGACGGGGAGTGTGGTCAACATTGCCCGCTGACAAATGTTGATCTGCTGCCACACTTTTGACTCCAGCTAAGAGACAGCTGGCCTAGTGGCCCCTGCTGACAAATATGAAAAGAGCTGACTAATCATCATGGGGGAAGCTTATGAGGTCAGCAAAGATGTCTGAGCCTGTCTAAGATTTTCAAGCAATGTTTTCTGGCTTGGACTCAGGTGATTGATATTTGGTAAAAATAATAATAATATATAAAATACAGTCGCAAAAAGAAATGCAGTTTTCCAATTGCACATTAAAAATTAAATGAAAAAAAGTACTGTACTCACTCCCAGAATTCAATAACAGGAGAGGTTGCATTGGGATTAGTAATGTTGGTAGCATTTTCTCCATAGTAGTCGACACAGTTCTCTGTGGAAACACATTGATCTCATTGGCTCATTGAGGCAAATATACAGAAATATGATCAAAGACGGTCCTCTCTCCCACCAGTATTCCAATAATGGCCACAGCCAGCCCATGGCAGCTCAGTGGTGAAGCAGTTAAAAAGATAGAAGATGGCCCAGGCAAGGATAACTACATAGTATACGTTTAGATGGGCTTCAATCACCTGGGTTGCATAGCCAATGCCTGAAAATGTAGAAAAGGTGTTTTTTAATAACAGAAGGGGTTGCATTCAGTTTGAAGATATGTGAAACAGCAGGATTTGTTACCTTCAAACAGGGGGCAGACTTTCCTCCAGCATGTGATGCCTCCCTCACTGGTGAACTGACCAAGGGCAGTCTCCAAGAAAAACACGGGGATACCACAGCATATAAAGAAGATGACATATGGAACAAAGAAGGCACCTTGACACGCAGAAGAGAAAATAAAAACACCTTTATAAGTTTCTGAGTTTGGTAGAGGAAGGAAGCATTTTACTTCAGGAGTTCATATTTGTCACAATCTAGAAGATTCCGGTTTACAGTGCAATCCAATGCATGGGGGAAATTATTGAATTCCAAGATGAAGTCCAAGTATTTTCCCCCGGGATGCAAATGCAGCAGATGCAACTACTTTGTATGTTCCCAAGCTAAATGTAATGAGTGAAGGTTACAAATTGTCAATGGTAGTTGTCACTTCTTGAATTGCAATGGTACATAATATAGTCAACTGAGGCAAGTGGGTTTATATACCACTGTTTCTACATTTCATACAGCGATTGTTTTGTGTAATGTTGTATGCCTTTAAAGTTGCAAACCCTTGACTACAATTTGTATTCCTTGCATACAATTTCCCTCACTTTTTCGGATTGGCCACATTATTCAATAATTTTGTTCCTGGGTTATGTGGAATGAATTATTTTCATCCTTGGCATGGATTGTAATTGGGACTTATTAAGGTAGAGGTACGCAAAGGTATTTTCTATGGTCCTTATTCACCTACTGACCATGTAACATCAGTAGCAATAACGAGTTCAGTTTTAAGAAAGCAGATCTTGATGCCAGCTAAGTTGAGCTACATCCATGTAGGCCCTCTGTTGTGTCACACATCCTCCATGGAAGAGGACTTAAGGACAATCAGATATGTTTGTTTTTCCCTCTGATCCCATTAAAATGTTAAAAATAACCACAGCCTGCATCTTTGTTACTTGTTGATTGTCTTGATATTTTAATTATGATCTTTCTACACGTTGATCTGTTTAATATTATTGTTGTTGAAGTGTGTTTGGGTTGGGTGAACATGAAATAATCATTACCTCCACCATTCTTGTAACACAGGTAGGGAAACCTCCAGACATTGCCCAGCCCGATGATCTCTCCAGCCACAGACAGGAAGAACTCAATCTTGTTGTTCCACTGGCCTCTCTCGTAGTACTCCCTGTTGTCTAGGCTGGAACTTGAGTCATCAGTGTCCTTGCCATCCTCTGGTTTACCATTTATAACCGGCCCGCTCTTCTCGGCTGTCATGTTGCTCCCGATTTGCTAAGAATCTCCAACGGCCGAATCAAGGAACTTGCAGCCGCACGGCCCTATGTCCTAAATAAAATAAGAGCGGTGACGAAGTGGAGCGTGGCATTTCATTAACAATTCATTTGCATTTCGCTTATGAAAGCATAGAATAAAACAGAATCTGCAAAATTGTGGGATATTGGCGGGAGTAAGGCAAAGTAAAAATGTGCAAAGTAAAATTTAGAGTTCTTACCAAGTAGACTCAAATGAAACAGTGACGGCGTTCCTTTAGGATCCTTCAATGAGCGGGAAAAGAGGGACGATCTGGATGTGTAATATATTTCTCGTTTATGCAAGATTCCTGGTTTGTGTTGTGCACAAGGCGGAGAACGGTGTGCAACTGCGCTCCTGCTTTCCAAGCGCCTCTCTCAAGCGCCTCCACTTGGACTAAAGCCACATAGTGGGAGGGAGGTGAATGCACATGATGAAACATGGAGGAAGGTTGGCATGGTGCAGGTGAAGGGATACTGGATGTCTGAATGTTCCTCCGCCTCCTGCTCATTTTGGCCAGTACCGTAGTAAGGATAGCCTGTACAAATAAAGGGTGGGTGTAGTATAACTGCAACTTGTGTCGGAACCTCAAAATTCAAATTCTTGAAAAACTTTAATATTCACAAAAACTAAGGGGGTTGTGCCTTAGAATCATATGACAAAGGTCAACAGACAAGGCATTATCTTCATAGGCGGTCCAGGTGGTCTCAACCACAAAATACAATATGTATTACAAAACTTGAATTACACTGGAAATGTTGCAGCTATCTCATCGCCAAGCTGGACCATAATGTAGCAAAGGTGTGACCTTGTACACATTAGTGAACTTAAGTGGCAGAAATTAGTTGCTCAAATTGGTTATTCTCCCTCCCATTTATTTTTCTAAGCTTTCAAGCTCAGGTCTTTGGACAAATGTAATGGTGAATCTGAACGCCATGGGAAATTTTGGCATACAATTTGGCCGACTTGTTATTCAATCATATTGTATTCCAAAAAATTTCCTGAGTATCTATTTTATTTCTGATTAAACGAAAAAGGTGATTACATTTTAGGCTCATATTGTCACAGATGGGCAGCCCGGCGGCCGAGTAGTTACCGCACCAGCCTCACAGTTCTAGGGTTGAGGGTTCGATACCAGGTCGGTCCTCACTGTGTGGAGTATGCATGTTCTCCCCAGGCATGCATGGGTTTTCTCCAGTTTCCCCCCACATTCCAAAAACATGTGGGGTAGGCATGTTGAATAGTGCTCCTAGGTATGAGTGTGAGCGTGAATGGTTGTCCGTCTCCTTGTGCCCCGCGGTTGGCTGGCCACAAATTTGGGATATCCCCGCCTGGTGCCTGCACTTAGCTGGGATAGGCTCCAGCACCCCTACAACTCTAGTGAGGATAAGCAATTCAGAAAATGAGTGAATAAAGTCAAAGGTCATGGGTGTAAGCTAGGTTGACCTTGTTGATAAAAGTTGTAGTCTTACCTAGCAATGTTAAGGTATTTCGCTATTTAATTATTTGCACACTTATCTACTTCATTTAAAACAATATTAATGTAGTTTATACTTTTATAACGGCCACTCGATGGTGTAATAGATCTTCCACCTGACTATGGTGCGGGCAGTCTTGGTTCGATTCCCGCTCGGTGGCAGTGTGAGTGGTTGTCTGTCTCTCTGTGTGCCCTATGACTGACTGGCGACCAGTCTAGGGTGTAGTCTGGCTTTTGCCCGATGACAGTTGAGTTAGGCTCCAGCAACCCCCACAACCCTTTCGAGGATGGGTGGTATGGATGATGAATGAATGTTTTTAAAATTGATTAAATAAATGTCTGTAGACTGGGTGTTTTCTTTTTTCATACTTAAAGGGAAGGTGCACTCTAAAAAATAGGCGATGCTTTAAATTTGACTGCTTATTTATGTATTAATTCAACCACTTATCCTCACAAGGGTGGCAGGAGATGCTGGAGCCTGTCCCAGCCAAATATGGGCACCAGGCGAGGGACACCCCAAATTGGTGGCCAGCCAATTGCACAACACAAGGAGATGGACAACTAGGGGGATTTTAGACTGTTCCACCAGCCTACCATGTGGGAAGAAACCAGAGTACTTGGATAAAACCCACACATACCCGAGGAGAACATGCATCTCCACACAATGAGGACCGACCTAGGATAGAACCCTTGACTCGAGAACTGTGAGACCAACACGCTAACCAATATATTTAAAAACAGCCAAAAAAAATAAAAATAAATAATTTTTGAGGAGCAAAATTCACACAAGAGTCCTGCAATGGTGAAGTTTAGCATTAGGGATGTAAAAGTTTACAGCACATAACTAGATAAGACTTCATTATTGTATATGGCCTAGTTGGAAATAGTGACCCCCACTTAATTTTGGCAATTGATGGCAACAATCTTGTTCGTTCCCTTTTTCAGCTTTGCTCGCAGCATACCAAATCACTGTTCTTTGTCTTCAGCAGAAGTCACCCTGCACCCTAGCATACCAATGTACTCCTTTGTTTAAAAAAAAGAAGCAAAATATAAAAACAGAGCATTGTCTATGTCAGCCACTCATGATAGATGAACAGTCTGTCATAAAGTGCTATCACACATGCTGCTCGAGAAACAACAGCATGCTCTCCAGGCATTCAAATTTTTTAAAAAGCTTGTATATGTTTGTTCATGCAAAAGTCGATTCGCTGGGTTTCCAGGCGTGATATGCTCAGTGCTCAAGGAACTCCCCTAACTCTAAAAGCCTGACCCAGTCTCTAAGAATCCCTTCAGGCCAGGGTCACTCGTCATTAGAAGCTGGGAGGAAGTGGCCTGCATAAAAAGTATGGCCACCCAAAGCGGCTGGCAACCACCGTGTGTGATTTCCAACAAGAGTCAACTCGATTATTTATGTTGTGATCTGAGTAACGTTAAAAGAGTGATAGTACTTCATTAAGGAGGTGTATAATTTTCTCCATTTCATTTACAGATTCATAATGATTGTGCATATTATTGAAATTGTTATTTAAAAAGATATTGATATTGAAACTCACACTCAATTCAAATTCATAAAAGCCTTATAATAAGTATTTTACAATGTAATAGGTTTCTCGAAAAAGCATCGGACATTTTTCAATGCATTTGGAAACAACTAAGTAATCCGTTGGGTTAGAGGAAAATAAAATTTCAATTGTATGAGGTTATCATTGACGATTTTTTATGGGTTGGATTGATTCCGTCAGCTGAAGGCGTCGCTAGGAAATTCACGGACCGCCACTGATATATATATATATATATATATATATATATACTTTTCTTATTTCATTGGCAGTTATTTTCCACACGGTTCTTGTGACCCTGTTGACTATATGTTGAATGAAACACTTGATAATTAAATGATCACGCTTCAGAAGCTTGGCAGTTTTAAGAGTGATGCATCCCTCTGCAAGATGTCTCACAATTTTTGACTTTCTGGAGCCTGTAAAGTCCCTCTTCTGACCCAAAGGAATAGGAAGTTGCCTAAAAATTATGCACACCTTATACAGGGTGTTGATGTCACTAGACCAGGGGTAAGGAACCTATGGCTCGGGAGCCATATGTGGCTCTTTTGATGGGTGTATATGGCTCGCTGCTAACTTGTGTGATAAAATATGGGACTCGCTGGTGAGACCACCTAAGCCCCGAACGCACCAATGGGAGCGTCACACTGTGGCGCCGACACTATCTCTAGCGCCTTTTTAATCATAATTTTTCTTCATTATACTCTTTTGCATGCATACTTTCATTGATACTCATTGATTAGCAACAGTGAAAAAATATTCTTGAAAGAATTCAGACTTTTTTTACTTTCAATGTGGTGAAATGATTAATATATGCACACATTTTCATGTATTTTTACTTTTAAATTCTGAGTATGGCTCTCAAGGAATAATGTTTGAAAATATGAATTGTTTATGGCTCTCTTCGTCAAAAAGGTTCCCGACCCCTGCACTAGACCAAACCCCTCCTCAGTACAAAGATGCACTCATCCTCACCTGATATGCTTAATTGGTGGTGAGATTTCGAGCCTAACACTGCAGGGGTCAGCAAACTATTCCAGAAAGGGCCGCAGTGGGTGCGGGTTTTCGTTCCAACCTATTAGAGGATACATTTCCACCAATCTTCTTGTTTCAGTAAAAAACTCATTGGTTAAGCTGTTTGTGTTGGATCGGTTGGAACAAAAACCTGTACCCTCAGTGGCCTTTGAGGATCGTTTTTTCCACCTCTGCTATACAGCTTGGAGTAAGACAATGTGCATAAATAATAATAATAATAATAATAATAATCGGACATAGGCCCTGTCGTCATTATCAACAACACAAAAAGCCTACTTGTCATCACACCCAGAAACTGCGTGTGACGAAATTGGTGGTGCTTCTCCATAAGCTGCGTTTACTCGGCAAAAGACCTAAATAAGTGATAGTTACGGACTTGTAATTTGGCATTCTGCTGTTATGGATACAGGTCGCTTACCTCTCACTGTCTTTCACTTACCTTCAGTCAGCTAGTAGGAGGCAGATCACCACCCAGACATATTTTCATATTACGGCAGAAGGGAATGTGTATTATGTTACGGCAAATTTAGAATTCTGACGGATGTGGGGAAAAAACTGTCCTTAAGCCTATTTGTCCGTGCTTTGTGGGACCTATAGCGTCTGCCAGAGGGCAGCAGCTGGAACAGATTGTGACCAGGGTGGTAAGGATCCCCTATGATGTTCCTGGCACTGCTGAGGTAACGAGGGCTGGCAATGTCTTCCAGTGAGGGCAGAGAGCAGCCGACAATCCTCTGGGCAGTGTTAATCACTTTCTGCATGGCCTTTTTGTCTACCGCCGTGCTTCCAGCGTACCATACTGTGATGCCGTACGCCAGGATGCTCTCTACAGTGGTTCTATAGAAGGTTATCAGAAGCTTGGTGCCCAAGTTGTTCTTCCTAAGTACCCTGAGGAAATGGAGTCGTTTCTGAGCCTTCTTCACCACTGCCGTGATGTTTGTAGACCATGAGAGCTTATCCGTGACGTGGACCCCCATGAATTTAAAGGACTGGACCCTGTCTACACATACTCAATTTATGAGGAGTGGGGCCAGATCTGTGCCGTGTTTGCGAAAGTCCAGGATTATTTCTTTAGTTTTCGTGGTGTTCAGTGTGAGATTGTTCACCGAGCACCACGAAGACAATTTGTTGACCTCATCTCTGTAAGCCGACTCATTCCCTCCTGAGATGAGTCCGACCACAGTGGTGTCGTCAGCGAATTTGATGATGGCGTTAGACTGGTGGGTGGGTGTACAGTCGTATGTGTACAGGGACTACAGAAGAGGACTCAGTACACAGCCTTGAGGGGAGCCAGTGCTCAGTGTAATGGAGGAAGAGAGGTGGGGACCAAGTCTAACAGTCTGTGGTCGGTTGGTCAAGAACTTCTTTATCCAGCAGCAGATTGAAGAGGATAGTCCAAGGTGGGAGAGTTTGTCAGTCAGAATGTCCGGTTTTATGGTGTTGAAGGCTGAGCTATAGTCAATGAAGAGCATCCTCACGTAGTTCCCATGGTGTTCCAGGTGGCTCAGTGCTGTATGAAGAGCAATGGCAATAGCATCCTCAGTGGACCTGTTTGCTCTATAAGCAAACTGGTGAGGGTCAATTGAGGGAGGGATTGTATTCCTGATATGGCGGGCTACCAACTTTTCAAAGCACTTCATGATCACAGGCGTGAGTGCAACAGGCCTATGATCATTCATGCTGTCAATGGTTGGCTTTTTGGGGACAGGGATAATGGTGGCAGATTTCAGACAGGATGGAATGATGGATTGTTGCAGGGAACAATTGAATTTTTTTGTGAAGACTCCAGCCAGCTGGTCAGCACAGGCTTTGAGCACCTTCCCAGGTACTCCGTCTGGGCCAGCAGCCTTCATGGTGTTCACAGACCGCATTACCAGTCTCACTTCCTGTTCCCGGAACGTCAGTGTATTGCTGCAGGGTGGTGGTGGGGGTATTGAGACTGGGTCTGATTTGTCAGTCTCAAAGCGGGCAAAGAAACAGTTCAATTTCTCCGCTAGTCGCTAGTGGGGCATCTGCGTTAACAGACATATTATTGTTATTGTAGTTGGTAATATGTCATATTCCTTGCCACATCTTCTTTGGAGGATGTTGTAGTCATGTTGGGTTCATTCTGGGATGTTATTATATGTTGATTTGGAATTAATGGAATAAAGCTTAAAGGAAGTTTTATTAAGGGGATCATGTGCAAATTTATAATATAGGGGGGAATGTTGGGGTAATCATTATTATAAATGTGTTTGCAATGAATATAAAGCCTTATAATACACATGCTTACTATATTAATCAATATATTTGCTTATTAGGAATAGTAATGCTCATCCTAAATGTGTAACTATATTAAACAATATAGTTATATGTGTTGATCGCTTTCAACGAAGACAAACGCTTACGCCAAGGTCGCTCTCCAGGACAGCTGGGTCCAGCGAGAGATACAAGTTCGCAAAGACATAAAACAATACACCGAGTCCTTGCTCCGAGGACTGAGTACTGGAAGATACACCTCAACCTTTTCCCCAGATGCGAGTTCGCAATGAAGATCTGTGAAGGACGCTTAAATTGTTGTTGGGTCAGCGGATGGCTATCAAGCATATTGTTTTAATTTGTGACGCTAGTATGACGCTAGGTTTGCTTGATTATAGAATTGTTTTGTTTCTTGCTTACGCAAATGGAATCGATAACCTTGTAATTGTTTTGATTTGAAGCCTTAAATGGGCAGGACATAATGCCGCTCTTTAGAATAATCTTGGTCGGCCGAGCGGTCCGGATGTATTCTCTTCTTGCAAGAATTAAATGGTGAGATGTGACTACAGATGCCTTTTTTATTGAAAGCTGAATTGGAAAAACCTAAGGATAAACGTACAATTGGATGAACCTAACTAACTAAATACTCATTTGCATAATAATTATGCACTTTGTATATACAATAAAATGTTCTCTTGATACATGATGACTCAAACTAAGTATATAATACAATTACAGCTTCTCACTTACTTTGTATGTATTGTATTTTAAGGCAAACGGCAACATGCTTCCTTTAAACCAACCCTTGAATACATCATCCATTTGTTTTCTCACAATTGTAACAGGGGAAAAGTTATGGCCAAATATGCATTCACAGTTGTTAAAGACACAAGCACTAATATATCAAATAAATCAATACCAACTCAAAACAAGATAACCACATCTCTCATCTCATCTCATCTCATTTCATTTTCTGAACCGCTTTATCCTCATCACAGTCATGAGGGGTGCTAGAGCCAAACCCAGCTATATTTATGAGCTGGATTTGAACCCAGGACCACAGAGTTGTGAGGCTGACACGCTAGCCACTCGCGCCACCGGGCCACATGGATGATCACTGACCACTGTTTATAAGAAAAATAAATATTTAAAAAAAAAACACACACACTTCTAATGTTGGTTGTTTGGAAAGTACTGTCATTTTGGGCTCTCTCCTTTGTGCCAAAAGGAAAGTAGCAAGATTTGGGGGCCCAGAGGAGGGTTATTCTTCCTGGCATACGGCCCTCGCTCATGGACTTGAATGCACTCGGGTGCTAATCGTCCGAGCTGTGGGAGCCCACTCTAAATTCACAGGCTGTCCTGGGACCCCCCGAGGAGGCGCAGCTCCGCATGCTGATTCTATACTGAGAGTTAGAACGCTAGAGATTAACACATATTTAACGCTAACAGAAGGCTTCAAATCCGTCGATTTGTCTATTTTCGGGCCGTGCTTTGTATTACAATGGGTGGATTTTTGTGCTCTTGTAACAGGAAAACACGTTTAATCATGGTCCAACCGATAATAATAATAATAATAATAATAATAATAATAATAATAATAATCGGACATAGGCCCTGTCGTCATTATCAACAACCAAAAAGCCTCTTTGTCATCACACCCAGAAACTGCGTGTGACGAAATTGGTGGTGCTTCTCCATAAGCTGCGTTTACTCGGCAAAAGACCTAAATAAGTGATAGTTACGGAATCTTGTAATTTGGCATTCTGCTGTTATGGATACAGGTCGCTTACAGGGCGCTAATGTTGCAGTATATGTAAAAACTAAATGAAAGAATAAAAGTGACCTGAGTTTCAGGGTTAACACCTATTCAGTGGACAATGACAAGATCAAAACTTTATAACTTGCTACATATTCTTTCAAATCTTGTTTTATTGAGATCAATGAATTGATGAAAACATATGAGCATTAGACTTTCTTTAATAATTTGCAGTCATTATTTTTATTACTTAGATTACTATACATACACACTTAAAAAAAAGTTTAAACTTTACATTACACTAAATTCTAACGTTCTTGTGAAATAAACGAGGCAAAGATGTTAAATAATTCTACCGTGGCTTTCGAGGCGGAAATTCCTGCTACTCTATGTCTCAGAACCGAGTGTTTGTTTTGTCCAGTTAGTTTTATAAAATTATTGAAACAGTCACGACTCCCTTTGAAGGTTTTTTTCAGATGCTTGTTTTGCTTTCAAGACCATGTAGATTCTGCTGGCTTTTTTGCATATTTCAGTCGGCCACGTTATCTCCCGCTAACTGTTCATCTTTTACCCATATTAAAAGAAGGCTCTTCATCTTGTGATGATTGTCACTGAGCAGGTTGGAAATTATGGTTAGTCCTTTGGTATGCTTGATATCCTTCTGCTTAAGGATGGTACATATTGTCGAAGTACTCATCTTGTATTGACGAGCCAATTTCGATTATTTAGTACTTAATATCAATTGTCATCATACACTTTTTCTTCTCAGACATTGTATCTCAAATGTCTTGTATGTTGGGGCACTCGTATGTCAAGGAATTACTGAGCATATATATATATATATATATATATATATATATATATATATATATATATATATATATATATATAAATAAAGTTGGTGGTAGTTTTGGTAGTATTTTTTTCCAAGTTGGCGCCGTCACGCGGAAGCCAGTGGCAATAGCTCTGTCCATTCTTATGTTTTTCGTGTTTTACAGCCCTTCTATCTTTTTTTAAATTACATTTTAATATTTCTCAATACATTCCTTTTTACTTTACTTTGTACTTTATACTTTTTACTTTAATGTTTTTACAACTTTCTTTGTTCTGTGAGCCTGGCTTCTTTCGGCTACTTCTTTTTTGGAACCATTCAGCCATGCCTACACTGTCACACACATGGGACTAGCTGTTACAATATGCAGCAGAGGAGCAACACCTCGGTGCCGCCGGAGATTCGGAGCTGGATAAAAGTGCCAGAAGAAGAGGCAACGCTTCTGGCCAACCATTCCATCATGGGATAAGATGGAAGAGCTGTCAGCGCTTACCAGCAACGGAGCCGAGGGGCTCCACTCTGCTACTGTTGTCTTCAGCTCCAGACTACTGAGGAACTGTGCGGATAAGCTTGGAAGAGTGACTCTGCATATTCTCTACCTTGGTCCCAGTCTGCAGAAGTTCCCCATTTTGTGGAAGACTTCCTGTGTGGTTCCAGTTTTTGTCCAACTTTACAACGTCTTTTTTTAGTCTGGATCCGTTTTAGCTACCGCAACCAAGATGGCGCCATTCAAGTGGCAGCCGGCGGCGGTAGCTCTGTCCACTCTTGCTCATTTTGTGTTTTTGCTGCTTTTCTGTCTTAATGATTTGATTTGGTGATTCTCAATGATCCCATTTACTTTGATTTGCTTTGTACTTTGTGCTTTTGCTTTGTTGTTCTGTCTAATCACCCTTTTGCTACTGCCACAATGACATTTCCCGAATACGGGATGAATAAAGTTATTGGATTGGATTGGATAACTTTATTCATCCCGTATTCGGGAAATTTTGTTGTCACAGTAGCAAGAGGGTGAGGATGCAGGAATAGGAAAGGCATTTTAGACATAAATAGATAGGTAATAAGTAGGTCAAGAAATAAATACATGAATAAATATATAAATAAATAAGCGTGTTGCTTAGCACATATATACATACATACACATAAATATACATGCATGCATACGGTAGGTCTTAACACACAGCCATTTTTTGTTAAAGAGCCTGACAGCTGATGGGAGGAAGGATCTGCGGAAGTGCTCCTTCCTGCAATGAGGGTGCGGCAGTCTATTACTAAAGGAGCTTCGGAGGGACTCCACAGACTCATGCAGGGGGTGGGAGGTGCTGTCCATGATGGACATCATCCTGGTCAGCATTCTCCGCTCTCCCACTTCCTCCACAGAGTCCAGAGGACAGCCCAGAACAGAGCTGGCCCTCCTGACCAGCTTATTCAGCCTGTTCCTGTCCCTCTCCGTGCTCCCGCATCCCCAACAGAGCACTGCATAAAACACTGTAGATGCCACCACAGTGTCATAGAAAGTCCTCAGCAGTGTCCTGCACACTCCAAAGGACCGTAGACTCCTCAGTAGGTAGAGGCGGCTCTGGCCCCTTTTGTACAGGGCATCTATGTTTGTGGACCAGTCTAGTTTGTTGTTGAGGTGAACACCCAGGTACTTAAAATTCTCCACGATTTCAATGTCTGTACCCTGGATGTTCACCTGAGTGGTCTGTTGAGGATTCCTCCGAAAATCGATGACCATTTCCTTTGTCTTACTGGTGTTGATGTAGAGGTGGTTTTGCCTACACCAGTCAACAAAGGCTGTGATGACTCCCCTGTACTCCAGGTCGTTCCCGTCCGTCACTCGTCCAATAATAGCGGTGTCGTCAGAGAACTTCTGGAGGTGGCAGGTGTCTGTATTATGTTTGAAATCCGATGTGTAGAGGGAGAAGAGGAGTGGGGAGAGCACTTGGGCTGTTTTGCTGCCAATGGAACTGGTGCTTTACAGAGAGTAAATGGGATAATGAAGACGGAGGATTACCTTCAAATTCTTCAAGATAACCTAAAGTCATCAGCCCGAAGATTGGGTCTTGGGTGCAGTTGGGTGTTCCAACAGGACAATGACCCTAAACATACATCAAAAGTGGTAATGGAATGGCTAAATCAGGCTAGAATTAAGGTTTTCGAATGACCTTCCCAAAGTCCTGACTTAATCCCCATTGATAACTTGTGTACTCCGGTTTCCTCCCACATTCCAAAGAAATGCATGGTAGGCTGATTGGACACTCTAAATTGCCCCCAGTTATGGGTGTGTGTGCATGGTTGTCCGTCTCCTTGTGCCCTGCGATCGGCTGGTCACCGATTCAGGGTCTCATTTTCTGAACCGCTTTATCTTCATTTGGGTCGCGGGGGGAAGAGAGAATCTTGAAACATGGATAGTGGTTGTTTTGAGACAGCCAATGAGCCTAACTGGACATTTCGTCGACGGACACTTCATCGCCAGACAGTTTGTCGAACGGACGCTTCGTCGCCGGACAGTTCGTCGAACAGACATATCGTCGCCGGACATTTCGTCGACAGACAATTTGTCGCCGGACTCGCGAACGATTGTTTTTAAAATAAAAGGCAATAAATAAAATTATTTTATTAAAAATTTTATTAAAAAGAAGACTAAGGAAATTCACATATTCTTCGTCGTCTTCCTTTTTTTTTTTGCTAGGTATTCCCATAGGTATCGTGTATACAGACTAGATTTCCGATGCGCGTTGTGAGGCAACGGAGCTAGACGTCGTCGCTTGTCGGCCAGTTTAAGAACAGGCCAATTCGCTCCAATTAATAGAGTCAATAGAATTTGTTCTTTGAAAGGACAATAGATTGCTTGATTTAAAATCAAACGTGTGCGTCTATATCAAAGTCAGAGATGCAGTATTTTTGGCATACTTCATAACAAATATCAGCATGCAGTCTGAATCTTTGCCACATCGATTCGCGATTTAAAAACCAAACAGTTAATACTATTAACTGTATTACTATTAACTATATTACTATTAACTTAATAGTATTATAGTGGTGTCACTCAGTGCCGCCGAGAACTCGTTTGTTGCAAGATGTCTCCCTATTTGTTATGAAGAATCAACGTGAAATCTGAGTTGTTATGTCACGTTGATTCTTTTTGGGGTCTTTCCAAACGTGGAGCGCTCAACGTAGGAACCGTTTCGTGCGTAGTGTGTTTAGAGACGAGCACATTTAGAACTTGCACACGTCCAAATGTTAATGTGTTTGTGTTGTCGAGCAAGTTTTTGATGTTTTATTTTCTTTAATAAAGAAAAATAAAAACTCCCATCTGTGAATTCCACGTTGATTTTTTTTGGGAGTCTTTCCAAACGTGAAGCGCTCAACGTAGGAACCGTTTCGTGCGTAGTGTGTTTACAGACGAACACATTTAGCACTTGCACATGCCCAAATGTTAATGTGTTTGTGTTGTCAAGCAAGTTAATGCTGTTTTAGTTTCTTTAATAAAGAATCTGTGAATTTCCTTTGTCTTCTTTAATAGTGGTTAAGGTTAGATGAACTGTCTGGCGACGAAGTGTCCGGCGACGAATTGTCCGGCGACGAAGTGTCCGGTCGACGAACTGTCCGGCGACAAAGCTTCTGTTCGACGAACCGTCCGGGGATGAAGCGTCCGGCGACGAAGTGTCCGTCGACGAAATGTTCGGGTAACGCCAATGAGAGCCCAATAGAGTGTAGCGAGGTTCTAAACTGAGAATCAATGCATCTGCGACAATTTTCAAAGCATTCAATGCACTTACTTTTTGTGGATTTCGTAACTTGGATCTGTTTTGTATCTGGAGGCACTTATTTGCATATAAAAAGCTTTCGTAAGCTGAAAAATTCATACCTAGAGCTATGACTGTACTTTTAATCTTCAAATAAAACAAAGAAAAGTATGCATTTCACCCTTAAAACAAACTCTTAAAATCCAGTAAATACATTTTTAAAAACTAATCACATTAGACAATGTACTGTGCATATTAAACTAGTGTTGAGACATCAACATGAAATGGTACACTATGTTGTCAACATGTCATAATTATATTGAAGGATTTTGGATAAATCTTTCCGAGCAATGACATTTCCAAAATATATCCATACATGTGACTGGAGACAGCACAAAAGTATTATGAAGGTTGAGATAAGATTTCATTCTACTGTGTTTGATAGTAGCACCAAATAAATGTATTCATCGCACTACTTTTTATACATTTACAGCAGGGTTTGTAATGGTAGAATACTGCCCTCCCTTGGATTTTAAGTGTAAATTGACAAATGCACAGATGCAATTACACAACCAACAAACAGGGGCTGCGCCAGACCTGATCATTTCTCTGCTGATTACCCTACTATGCATCATGGATCATGTAGAGACCCATCAAACCAGCTCAAGATGCTCATGAGATGTGTGCATTCCATATGACACAGCAGCAATGTGAGAAACGGCAAAGCAAAGAAGATTAAGTCGACAAGTGCCTCACTTCAAATCAATCCTCTTTTAAGACACTTGAGAACATCAGCAATGTCAAGTCTCCAGCAATGCCAAGTCTTAAGCAATATTCAGTATTGTTCCAACTTTCCATTTAAAGTCCTGAATCCAGCCATAATGTGACCCTGTCCATATTTTTGATCCATTTTTTCGTGACAATCCATGGAAACAATTAATCCCCATAATATATTTGTGTCTACCTGGCAGGCTTCTTGCTAATGGACAAAGTTTAGCATGGTATCCATTTTATTGTTTGAGTATTTATTTTCTGTGAGATTATAAAGGGTTGTTTTATCTAAAATATGTAGAGTAGCAAGGAATAACATTAGGTTCTGTTGAGACCAAACTACCGAGGTACTACAATAATATGCTCTATATCTTTGTCACAGAGTGCAAGGACATTAAGAACTTTATGGCACAAGATTAGTGACCAATTTAGGATTAGGCAGAGAGGTTTGAAACCGTGACTTTATAGTTCATCAGAAGTTTGGGCTCAATTCCCCTGCAGTATACTACTACCCTTTCAGCTTGTCCTGTGAAGGGTTGTTTCAGCGAATCACATCCTCCTTCACCTCATCTATGTATATTCTCATAGGTCAACCTCTAGCCCAGTTCCTAGGCAGTTACACCCTAAACATCCCTCTACCAATATAGTCCCTATCTCTCCTATAGACATGCCAGTCTGGTCTCTTTAACCTTGTCTTAAAAAAGACTAACCTTGACTGTCTCTCTTATTGTCACTCCTAAAAATCTCAGCATATTCATCTCCGCTACTTCTAACTCCGCCTCCTGCCTTTTGCTGTTACCTTCATCGTTGCTGACACTCTCCTACTGTATAAGATACCTGACACTTTCCTGCACTGTTAAAAATCGGTACCTGGAGGTCTCTATCTTCTTTACAGTTTTTTTTTTTAACTTTCACGGTTCACCTGGGATCTTCTCTTGTACACGTGTATTCTGTTTTACTCTTGCTCACCTTCATTCCTCTGTTTTCTAGAGCACACCTCCCTTTCTCCAAGTTCTCCACTACCTGCTCCCCTGTCTTGCTGAAGATCACAATATTATCTGCAAACATTGTATTCCAAGGAGCTTCCTGTTTCACCTCGTCTCTCAGTCCATCATCACAATGGGAAACAAATAGGAGCTCAGAGCTGACCCCTGATGCAATCCCACAATACATTTTCTCAGTTTTAGTGTACACCAGTTTTAGTCCAAACCTGCTTAAATAAAGGGTCATAAATAAAATAATTAATAAAGGATGTATAGTGGCAATAATGAACAGTAATTCAAATTGGTCAAAAAATTAGGTTGAGTGTGACAAACTGCCAAAATTCGCTGCCAACACTTTCAGTAAAAATGGTTCGGATGTCTATCATTGTCAAAGGCACTGAAACATGATCATTCATTGCTGCTATGAATCGGCAAGCCGATTAAAGATGGATCCACAACAACTACAGAACGAAGGAGCCAATGCACAAAAAAACTAGAATTTATTAAACAACAACAGCACGACCGAGTCGGCAAATAAACTAAGGTTTTCAGAGTACAAAAGAACACAAAATACAAACATCAAAAGTCACAGCCAGAAGTTGGACCAGCGGGGCGATCAGCAAGGGCAAGACACGCAAAATTCCGACAATCCCCCAGCTGGGGCAGGAGTCCTTAAACTGCAGGTGTGCTGATCCCGCACCCCCGTCGTTGGCTTAATCAGCTGCTGAAAGGACAAGTCACTGTAGGCAACAGAATACGACAGATGCCGGAGCCCAGCCCAGCTGACTTCAGGCGAGAGGCAGACTAGACCCCAGACTGGTCGCCAGTCAGTCATGGGGCACACAAAGAGACAAATAACCATCCACACTGCCAATCATACCGCCACCAGTGGGAATCAAGCTCGCACCTGGCTGCACCAAAGTCAAGCGAGAGAACCTCTACACTACGATGTGACACCAGCGGAAATACTAAACTTAAATTAAGCATAAGGGCGGCCCGGTGGAGCAAGTGGTTAGCATGTCGACCTCACACCTCTGGGGTGCTGGGTTCAAATCTTGGTCGGTCCACCTGTGTGGAGTTGGCATTTTCTCCCCTTTGTGGGTTTCCTCCGGGTACTCCCACATTCCAAAAGCATGCCTAGTAGGATGATTGGACACTCTAAAATGCCCCTAGGTATGGGTGTGAGTGTGCGTGGTTGTCCGTCTCCTTGTGCCCTGCGATCGGCTGGCCACCGATTCAGGGTGTACCCCGCCTCTGGCCCGGAGACAGCTGGGATTGGCTCCAGCACCCCCTGCGACTCTAATGAGGATAAAGCGGTTAAGAAAATGAGATGAGATGAGAAACTAAGCATCCAGGAAAATGCTCATGGAAAGCTACAAAATCAATTAAAAATGATAAATTCATCAATAAGTGTCTATTACGGGTTTAATGTCAATAAAAGCAAATAAGGTTCAAAGTACAAGTAAAGTAAAGTGATGAGATGAGAGCCTAATGAGTGTTTAATGAATCAGATATGCCTGTTCAAAAAATGTGAGTTTTGCAGTGGAATGATGTAAAAAATGTGAAGGGAAAAATTATGTAAAAAAATGGAATTAAAACAAAAAGGAAGAAAAATTGAATGTGCTTTTGGATATGATTTCAGGGTTTTTGTCTTTCAAAAGGAGTTAAGTCATAAGGAGTTGAATTTCAAAGGCCTATTTAAGGTAGTTGTGCTCAACCATATTGCCTTTGCATAACTCTCAGGAGAATCAAAATAATTCAATTACTATTTGGCATGCTTTTTTTAAAGCTTGCTACTGCTCCAGAGTGATTTTAAAAAAAAAGAATTTTCCAATGATTAGATTATGGGTGACACACATCCATGTGATACTTAAAGGACTTAGTATATAAAAGCAATGGATTTGTCATATTGAAGAGGTGCAACAAAACAAACGAAGACGTGACACAGGGCCAGGACACACCATGCTGGGTCATGCTGCTCTGGGAGATTTATTCAGTGATTTTCCATTTTTATATATGTATATTTTTTCCAACTTCCGCTCTTGTCAAGGAGTGGGACAGTTAAGCAGCAAGAATCACATTTGCTCAACATTATCACCATCCTGCCCCATAGTAGCAGAATAATTTCATCATCCTCTTCCTCAGAGAAATTCTCCTCAAACTAGAAAATTTGTTTACATTACATTGTTTGACTGATTTTGGAAAGCACAAACATTCCAGCAACACACTCTAGGATTAAGTCCTGGCTTGGTAACAATCAAAGGGGGGAAAGCATGACCTTTTGCATAGTATTAAATGAACAAATACATTGAATCCTTTATTTACACTTATTGTATAGATTTGGAAAAAAATAGATATCCTTAAAACAAAGATCAACACTTAAAATCACTTACCCAATAAATGGCTAAGCATATATGCCAAACGGGTAGTTAGCTGGCATGTCACTTTTTCTTGGTTCCACATACTGCATGCTGCTAAATACAATACACCGAAGCAGGTGAGAGAGTATATTGTAAGAAATTACATTTATACCATCATTATCTTCTAATTGATTGAATTTAATAACTCAGAAATGATGGAAGAAAAAGCTAATTTTTGACAGAAGAACCTCCAAAGAAGCTCAATTGGCATGATTCAGAAAATCTAGGGTGACATTTGAGATCATTTTAAAGGAGCTAGCATTAAAATTAAATAAATAAAACCCTAATTTTTAGTAACATTTGTTGAAGCAGTCAGTATAAACCTGAAATAAGGACTGTAGTCTGATAGAGAAAAACAATATTGTGGCAAATATTTGTTAAAAAAATTCCCAGCTGGGGATGCACACCATTTTTTTTTCCAACAACATACAAGGCACACATTAAAAATAGTCCTAATGGGATTGAATCATGACCAATTCATGGCGACAGGAGTGTTAAATATCACAAGGTGTTGATACCAATACATACCTAATACCGCTAAAAATCTTTCCATTTCCCCTATGGGAAAATAGCGTTAGTATATTTAAATGTCATGCTGTGGCTTAACTTCTGATCAACCATTGTAACAAGAGACAGAAAAAAATACTTTGGAGGTTCCACTGTGTTTTCAGCATGTTGGCTTTTTATTGTATTGCTGTATATGAGTTGGTGGTTACTGTTCTGATTATTTTTAACAGACAAATAATCGCTTAAATAAACAACAAAGATGTTGTTTCTTGGTCAACTTCATTATTTTTCGACAGGCCTGAGCAAACTGGTAAAGCTTGTGCACCCTCCCCACATGGGATCAGACGAGGATGAACGAAATGCGACAGCTAGATGATTTGAATTCTATATTAAATTTACTGAATAGAAAAATTTTTATCGTTTGCATATGAGCCTATAGAACACGCCGTGCTTGCCAGTGACTTCAGTTAGTAAAAGAAAGAGTACAGGCTTGTTTAAAGTGGCCTATCCCTTGAGAGTGCAATATGTTGTTGTTATTGTTTTTTTAGTTTTTGTTTTTTAAACGTTCCCTCTCCTGTTCATGTGGTTCAGTCAAAGCACAATAAATATTACAACAATAATTAAGCACAGCTGAGATGTTAGAGTACTGTATATTCCATGATGGCAGGAAGACAAGCTCTGTTAAAACACACAAAAGCACATCTAGATTTTACACCACATAATTTGTCATTCATAACCAAACAGTGCAGAAAGTCTTTTTTTTCAGAATATATGCATATATGTATATAAGAAAAGAGCCAAAGCAACATTCCATTTGTATGTCATTGTTTATCACTGGAGATGTTTAAAAATGGCCCAAGAGCAATGTTGGGGCTGTTTTTTGGGGGGGTAGAAAAAAAATCAAATGAATATGAATTAAATTCATAAATTTAAAAAACAAACACACATTTTGTAATTATTTTAACAAAGAACCTATTAAAATATTTCTATTGCAAAAGCAAATGGGCCATTTTATGAAAATTGGACCACCAAAGTTTAGAAACACAAAATATCATGCATACTGATCATGAAAAGGCTCACAAAAAAGGGTCATTTCAACATCTTCTAAGATCCCAAGATGGGCAAATCACTTAAAAAAAGTTGTATTCCTTTCCTTGAACCATTTCACATCCCAAGAAATAAGAAGCCTTAAAACTCAATGCACAAGCTCCATGTTTATCAAAATTAAACACCCAAATCCATTTGAACTCAGCAACATGAGAATCATGAATCAAATATCTCCTTTGGGATAATTTGTATAAACTAAAGTGTCTTTCAATTTTTTAAAACCAGTTTAGCGCTGGCAATATAATGTTTGGTTTCACATTTATATCATGAGTAAACCCACAAAAAAAGTTTCACAAGCCATGGCCAACAAAACACATTGTTTATTGTAAAACTCGAGTGGCTCTCCATACCAGGGAAAAATTTCATGTATTCTAAATATTTGGCCAATAAGGATAATTCTGACACCGAGGCGCTATTTTTGGACCTTTTTTTCTATTTTAAGGGGTCCCTTGAAGACAAAATAATCAATGTCACCTGCCGTCATACAACTCTGTCATACGCAGCTGGGTATGATGACAATTAGGCTTTTTTCAAGTCAATGATGATGACAAAGCCTATGTCCAATTATTATTACATTTGGAAATCTATGAAAGTACTAATTCACACAAAATTTGGAACTTTTTGAGTTTTCACCATGTAAGCGGAGCATGCAAGCAATATTTGATGATTCCTCGGAACACTAAGAATTCATCTTGAAAAGCTAAGGTTGGTCGAAATCAGGGCACAAGAATCCATTCATTTACTGATTTTCTGTACCGCCTATCCTCAAAAAGGTCACTGGGACTGCAGGAGCCTATCGCAGCAAACTACAGGCACCAGGCGGGGGACACCATGAATTGGTGACCATCGAATTACACGGGACAAGGACATGGGCAACCATTCACGCTCACACTCATACCTCGGGGTAATTTAGAATGATTAACCAACCTACCATGCATGTGTTTGGGAGGTAACCAAAGTACCTGGAGAATATCCATACAAGCCCGTGCAGAACATGCAAACTCCACATAGGAATGTCTGAACCTGGGATTGAACCCTCGATCTCAGAACTGAGGCCGATGCGCTAACCACTTGATCACCAGGCCACCCACAAAAATCCACTTTGCATAAAAATGTGAAAATTGGAAGCCTTATCTCTATTGTTTTTCTCTAAACTAAACTACAACCCCATTTTTTGTGCAAATATTACTGAATTTGGACCAAGACGGGTGGCAACGATAGATGATTAATTTTCAATTGAGTTTTCATCGCTGCATAGTGCACAGAAATCTAAAGCAACGTTGAACACGCAAAACTATTTGTTAAATGAGTACTTTATGGTATAGCACTTGTACTCTTTCAATTGGAAAATGAAACAGAGTGAAACCAGTCACTTTTTTGTCTAAAAATAGCCTACCGTGCTGTGTGGATGTTTGTCTCTGATAGAGGAAATACAATAACTTGAAATGTCTGTATTACATCAATAAGAAAGCAACACAATGTATATGTTTCAAAAGGTTTTTGTAAGGTCATTATATATTAATATATTACTTTTGGATGTGATACAAGCAGTTCATTTTTGAAGGTCCTGATATCAACCTTTAAAATGGGTAATATATACATTATATAGTTCATTTTTATTACTTATAAAATGAGGGAAGAAGTGTCAGCCAAAGAAAAGTTAGCGATTGATAGAATTTTACTCACTGTCACTTTGGAGGCCTATTCTTTTTTCTTAAGAAAAAAAACAAAGCAAAAACAAAGGCAACTCCATCCCAACAATCATAAAGTATAATGCTAAGATTCCACATTTACTATCATTATAGTTTGGTTTATTTTTGTTTCTTAATCCTCTAAAAATATCTACAATATTCCATAAGATAGCAGGCATATTCCATCTTTTTCTTATTTTTTACTTTTTCCCTATTTTTTTGTTATTTTTCATTTTGTTTTGATCCTCAGCGTAATAATAACACGCCATCTGAGTTTAGGCATCCTTCTTCTAGAAACCAGGATGTATACCTCTAAGTGGCTTGTAAACAAATTACATTCTCTTTTAAGACATAAATAAGTACTTTCGAGCCATTCAAAGCAGGAACAAGGCAACATGCCGACAAACAAAGATAAAACTCTCTCTACTGTAAATATATTTATGTGTTCATATTTATAGAATATAGTCCTCATTAATGCTCATAAATTCCCATTGAACTATTTTTGCGCTCCTCTTTTCTTTTCGGGGGAGTGGTGGGTTGAAGGTGCAAAGCTGCTGTGCAAGTTGAGCCCTGGCACCCAGTTAAATGATCATATGTCATATGATCATGCCACACAGATGAAGAAGAAGAAGAGGAGGAAGCTGTCCTTATTCCATGATAAAATAATCCAAATGGAGAAGTGGTAAGGGACTTACCCTTTTAAATAAAACACAGTCAATGTACATTCATGCAGGAGCGACAATAATAACATAACAATAATATTAATCAGAATTTAATAATGAGGATGGGGGAGGTTCCAGTGCTTGTCTTCCTCGTTATTGTAATCAGTTTGCTTCTCTGCGCGAGCAAGACAACCACAAATACAAGATGGCTGTCACTTTTTCCTCTTCATTTTTTTTTTTGGGAGGGGGGATATATACCGGTTACTTGGGGGAGCTGATGGTTCCGAAACCAGGAGGTTAGAGACTGGTCTCACAGCTGTGCAAAGGGCTGGCGGGACTGGACGAGGCTGCTGATTTACTGGTGTCGATGGTGAGGTTGATGCCACTATCGATAGCGTTGTTGTTCTTGTTGGGCGACGACGGCTGGCTGGAGTACTTCCTCCTCCGGCGAGCCGAGTCATCATCCGTGTCATCGATGAGAGGGATATTGGGCGTGGAGTCCTCTATCCTAAACTCAGGCTGAGTCATGAAGTTGTGGATGGAGGTGCGAGAGTCGGGCTTCTCCAGGCCTTCATAGAGGGAGCTGCGGAATGCGTTCACGACACGGATCTGCCAAGGGGGAGAAAAGCAAATGTGGGTGGTTAAGTCAAGGCTGGACGTTGTGGAGTGGGGAGGAACGTGGAAGTTAGATAAAATCCAATATATGGGCTCTCAATGTTAGCCATCGCATTGGTGTTGGGTAAAACATCGCTACTAATTTAAGTCCCAAAACATTTTGACACTAAGAGGTTCATTCGTGGATAAAATACCATTTTGTGAATTTTGCCATTCAGTACCATGCGTAAAACCACTCAGACGGTAAACAAAATAATTAAAAAAAATCGAAGAAAAAAAATCATTTATCCAATGTGTAATACTAGTGAAGAAAAATGGAAATATTTAGCAAAGTTGCCGTAAGCAGGCTAAATAGCTATTGTCAGACTATTTAAAATGCCAGTTCTATTTTACCCAATCAAATGCAAGTATATCAGATTGTTCCACGTACTTGTCACACATTGCACAAATGCACCGTCAGTGGCGTAATTTTTCCAAGTGCATCATCGTTTACGTGATGTACACGCATGGCGTCACTGAGGTCACGTTTGTCACACAATTGTAGCGGTCAGGAGGGGTGTCATTTTATGTTTAAATCTTATTTTCTCCGTTTGCACATTGTTTGAGCAAAATGTTCTCTCACGGAAATCATTTATACTAGTTCTTGTCTGTCTCTTTAAGCCTAGCATGACCATCGAAACTGCGTGTACATGTGTACATGAATGAATATGTTGGCCATTATTTATTTAGTAAAGTGCAAAATCAATGTGTCCGCTTATTTGACCATTAACGTAAACTTTTAACTACAGGTACTTTTTCCATAAGATGTCTTCAAGGTCACTTAAGGGCAGTTGAAAATCCCTGGTTAATCTCATCTGAAAGTGTTGTTGGCTCTGTTGGGATAATGCATAATTCGACCAATATTCTTTTGGTCAAATAGTTCAGAAAAACAAACTCATGTAATATAATCTTTACGCATTCACTATTTTAGTGTTGATTCCAATTTTGACGAATTTAATTGAATGCTTTTATTAGGGGAATTAGTACCTTGGTTTGTCAACATAATGGTTTTTATCATAATTGTAGATTTTTACATGCTACTCACGTTAAAAATAAGTAAACAATCTGTTAGAATATATATTGTGGCTTTCACATCACGGAGCTTTGGTAATGAGACTAAATGATTCTGATCAGATTTGTTTTCAGTGTTGTGGACCTAAATGGAAGGTAATTTGCAGGGTTTTTTTCACCTCCAAAATAGTCCTATGAAACAAGCATGCATGATTTGTTTTCTCACCAAAGTGACAGAAATATAAAACATCACCAAATCTATTCTTCAGTTCAGTTAAAATCCAAATATTTAAACAAAAACTGTTGTAGTTTTTGCAAAAATCTATATATTGTTATCTATATATTGTTTTTCCCAGAACCAATACGGAAACTCAAATTGAGTGACATCAGGTCTCTAACTTATTCCATTGGAAGTTGACAAGGTGAGAGGAAGTCTTCTTTGTGCTTTCCCAAATCATTCTAAAGTCCACTGAAGTTGGGAGCGTGCAATAAAGGTAAACTGTGAGGAGAGTAACAATCAAAAAGAAAGAAAACAATCACAAATGCTCGTTATAAGTATACGCTTTTAGTCCAATGTGCAGTATACCTAGAAACAAGCCACGTTAATAAATACAGTGCTCACAGAAAGAAAACTGCACACAAAAAACTGCACACAAGGAAACAAAATTAAGAAATGCATGGTTGTCAACCACCACTTTGTATCCCACCGTTTAACCTCCATTTCTCAGCACAATATGTGCTTTCGTATGTTCCATCTCAACACTACACTGACCATCTGCACATTACAAATACACACTGGATTATTTACAATTCAGAGTTTACAAAGATAACATTATAATGTTAAATTTTGATTGACACTGTTTTCATTTAGGCAGAGGCAGAGATGCCAGCACGTCTGCCTCACACCTCAAAAGTCACGGTTTAAATTATGGGATTTGGGCTTCTCCGAGTGCTTGCATGAGTTTTCTCTGGGTACTCTGGAATCTTTCCAGATTCCCCCAAAAATCAATGCTCGGCTGTTTAACATGCTATATTCTCGATAGATGTGATTATGAGTGTGAAAGGTTGTTTTTTTCAGTTTTTGATTGTGCCCTGTGATTGGCTGGCCTACACAACCTGCCCATTATAAGATGGGCTAGGCTTCAGCACCCCATTGACCCTCATAAAGATAACCATTAATGAAATATGGTGTTATTTTTTTCCATTCCGTTCCAAAAACATGCATGGTAGGCTGGTTGGAAATTCTAAATTGCCTAGTTTTGAGTGAGCGTGAATGGTTGTTACTCTTAGTGTGACTCAATTTGGCCTGCAATTTGCTGGCAACCAATTTATGCTTAGCCTAGTTAGCTGGGATACCAGGCTCCAGCATTCCCCATGACCCTAGTGAGGATGAGCGGTATGGGAAATGAATGAATGGGAATATATATTACATTAATTATCTGACAGTGTCAATCAAAATACCATTAACAAATTAGATGTATTGTACTGTACAACCTTATGTTTGATGTATTTTAGTAATGCTTTCAACTCTGCCCATATTTAATACAACTTTCACTAAAGTACGCAATATCTGGAGGAGGATCCACAACTACAAATCCATAGTTTGACGCGGTGGGATACAATTCAGAAGAATATCGCATGCAAGTTGGAGGAAATCTGGTGGGTCAGTAAGGAGGAAGGAGGTTAGATCCAAGCTTTCCATTCAGGTGCTCTATAAAAACCAAAGTGTACCAGAGCCAACTCTGCTGGGCCGGTGTCCACACAGTCTGTGTGGGACAGACATATATATATGTGGAGCACAGGGTGGTCCCAGAAAATCATGGGGATGGTTTGCACACTTACACAAGCAGTGCAGGAGTAGATGGCTCATAACAACACAAAACAGCACACCAGTGTTGTGTGGCAATGAGCAAACATTGCCATGTATAAAAATGATGACAACAGGGAGTCACAAAACAAGGGACATGCAACAAGAAACCATTGTCACAAAACACATAGATGGGAACAAGAGATAACATAACGTTGTATTACTGTTATTATTTTAATCCGGTCTGACAGCATCAACCCCATGCATGCATTTGTACACATTCAAGTAAGAACAACAGATTTTTATTAATATGCACTACGTATTGAGGTATTTTAATGGTGGAAATGGTTCATGTGAAAAGCTTTAAGATTATTAAAATTTATATATATATATATATATATATATATATATATATATATATATATATATATATATATATATATATATATATATATGTTATTTAATTCCAAAATAAGATTTAATTTGAAATATGTCGGCTTCTAAGATAAGTTGACCATCATAAAAATACAAAAAAAGTAAGAATTGTTAATTGTCAGTGACTTTTTTTTCTTGGACTGTAATGCCAGAAACTAGTATTTTATTTTGGAAAATACCTAAACATAAAGTAAATACTTCAAGCCTAGTTTCTTTTTATTGCTATAGTAATTAAGGGCTATATAAATAAAGGTGATTTGACTGATTTACAGTTCAATACTTTTTATCCTGAGTAGAGTTAAGATGCTACTGCTATTGTTTCTAGTTCAGGATTGACTTGACACCTGAAATTAAACAATCATAGCTAGATCATCCTAGTAATGTCAGTGTCCTGAAATATAAGTGTATTTATATTTGGTGGCCTGGCGGCAGAGTGGTTAGCGCGCCACCATCAAAGTTCTGGGGTCGAAGGTTTGATCCCTAGTATGGGCTCCAACGCCCCCACGACTCTTGTGAGGTTAAGCAGTTCACAAAATGAATGAATTAATGTATTTAGAAGGGTTTTCACTGTATTCACATTTTAGAATAACTTGAAATAACTAAAAAGGCGGAAATACTGACAATGTTAGTATTGTTAAAAAGTGGTAATTTAAAGAGTGATTATTTTTACTTTAGTGTAAATAGTAAACATAAAATTATAATCTTTGCATTCCAAATGTACATTTTTGCCTTCTGAAATATATTAATGTTTCTAACTGACAATGACGATATCCGTCAACGAATTAAAGGTACGTATTAGCAAATGTTGTACTCATACTGGAGATTAAGTATAATAATTCAATTTAAAATATGCTTTTTAGTCATGTATTGGATCCTCATTAATATATTGTATGTATCATCAAAAATGTGACATAATGTGACAGGATGTCTGACATGTAACATTGATGGAGAGAAAACAGCGGGAGGTTGAATTAAGCAATTATAACTTTAGGTGTCGATGACGACTTGTATGTACTACATCCTTACCATGGTGAGATGATGTTCAATTACACGACAACAAGAAGAAAAGGGTAGGAAATGAGTGCATTTTATGTGTCTTCAGATTTACATTTGATAATTTAATGAATAAATCAAGGAAGTGGGTAGATTAAAATACCTAGTGTTTGTTTACACTTTTGTGTAAAAGAAAGTAACGTTTTTTAATCATAGGTATCATATGCTATATCATTTAATTAACTAAATTGATTTGAATTCCAAGTGAACCATAACCAAAGGAGGATCGACCGCAGTAAGATTAAAACTTTCAGGATTGTGAGAATTTTTGTCACCCAAAACTTTAAAAGAGTGCCATCCTTTTATTAGTTCCATTGAATGAATCATTTAAATGTTCATAAGCACACATTTTGAAAAAAAATCGAAAAAAACCTAAATGCAAAACCTTAAGGTATACTTACATTTAGTATTTTGCTATCTATTGGGATAATTGTATCTTAATCCAGAAATTATGTTTAGTGTGCAATTCGTCAGATTTATTTATTATTATTTTTTGCAAAAGCTCTATTCAGTCTTGCATAAAATAAAATAACTCTGCTAATGCTAATAAATTCAAGATTATTAGAAGAGAGAATTCTGAAACTACTGCTCATACTTGAATGTTTAGCAAAGGTAGATTTAGTTTGAGTAAATGTCCGTCAAGACACAAATGGGTTGGGTAGGATGCCAGTGGTGAGGGTTCAGGTCAAGTGGAGATGGAGGTTGAGGGTGTGTGGGGGAGGGGGACTTTTACAGGAATATGAGCAGAGGGAGACAAACTCACAACCTGAAATGTCACGCCGTGGGTATCACCCTTAGTCCCGCGCTCCTAGCACTCTGAGGAAACAGACAACATATTGACCAATGAGAGGACAGTACACCTGAGCGTGACCAGCAACAATACAGAAATATGCAAATAAAAAAGCAGAACGAAAGCAGAATAAAAATTAAATTAAAAAAATTAAAAAAAATCAGAGACATCAACTCTCCTCCAAACTCTCAAAATTGGTTTAAACGGTTAATAAAGTAGAACCACAAAAGTTCATTCATTCATTTTCTAAACCGGGGAGAACAAGCGAACTCCACCCAGTGAACTCCGACCTGGGAACAAACCCCCGGCCCTAGAACTGTGAGGCTGGCGCGCTAAAAAAGTCGAGTTTGTTCAAAATATATTTTGCAAATGACAGACTGGGGTGGTGTGTGTAAAATGTTGCTTTGAGCTGTTTGTCGCTTTCTCTCTTCCGTTGCATTATGTTAGACACATTATTAAAAGAGTAACCAACAGTGCTTGTAACAGATTTACAAAACCCTTTTGCATTAAAAGGAACTCATTTCAATAATGTTCTATTTTAATAATTACAGCAGAGATGGCAAAGCATCTCCAAGAATTTCAATTTAAAAACATTATACCACAAATGTTGCCAATGGTATTTAACATTTGGATTCCAGTTTACACCTTTTTACATCTTTGATAGTGGTTATGTTATGTTACGTAGTAAGTATCGAAGTCCCCCTCGCCTGCGGTACCCGGTCTTTTGGTCGCCCGGGAGGTTATTGATAATTACCATTTAAATCGTTGCTCAAATTCCCTAAATACAAATTGCGAATTATTATTTAGTCATACTTAATGCCCTATTAATTATTAGGCTAAAGAAAAGCTCAAAATTTCCCGTACTTTTATTGTGTTTTGTTGGAGAACTTGTTAAGACCCTGACTGACGTCCCTTCCTAAGGGGACAACTCATGTACATACAAACTCTTATACACTCACACGTCCGCTCAGTGAAACTGCTCATGGCCATTGTTGGCTTTTATTGATGCGTAGACCGTGTTGTTTTACCTTGTTTTGTCGCCGGTCTTTTGGTCGCCGTTTTTTTTGGTCGCCAGTCTTTTGGTCGCCCGTTGTTTGGGTCCGGGCGACCAAAAGACCGGCGACCAAAAGACCGCGACCAAAACACCGCGACCAAAACACCGGCAACCAAACGACCGCACACGCGCGCCTGCTGCCCATAGTTGGCTGGGATAGGCTCTAGCATCCCTGTGACCCTTTTGACCATAAGCGGAACAAAAATGAATGAATGAACACGTGTAACATGTTGGCACTTTTGTGCTTAATATATTAATAAAAAATGAATAAAAAATGAATAAAAAAATTAAAAATAATTAATCAACAGCCAATTTTACACTTTGACATGGCAATAGAGCTGAAGTTTTAGGAGATTAATGGACATCTTGCATGAGTTGCATTCAACTTTGAAGGTTTCTACTTTTTTTTAGGATGAAGGAGCGGACATCCCTGAATGCAAGCAGACAGACAAGCAGACGGACAGAGTTCTGACTCACGGCCAGTAGACGGAGCAGCAGAGGCAGCAGCAGTGCTTGTAGGAGAGGAAAGGGCATTGGACAAGGACACGTGACTAGGACTAGAAACATTGGTTACATCCTGGTTCTGGCTGGTTGTGGACGACTGGCGTCTTAGAGCTCCTGCCCCCTGAAAGGAGGTGCCACTCTTGAAGGTGTTGACTACTTCGATCTGCGGGGAGGAGAGAGCAGCATAGAAGAGGACAAATGGCAGCTCAGCTTGAGCGTGGCGAGCCCATAGAAAATAACAGATACAAATGTAAAAGAAGTGCTGATTGTGATGAAACAAGGATGAAGATAATGGTGTTGCATTGCTTCAGCAAAATCCCGTCTAGCCACACACAAAAAGTGTTCCATTTTGAAATTTCCCTGAAAGCCATCTTTTTGTAGTACATGCATTTTATTTATCAACAAACAACTTTTTAAAAATATTGTATTTAATATTAATTGGTCTAATAGTAATGTAATCCAAGGCATTACAATTTTTTTAAATTTTACTCCATTATTTATAAACATTTACTTCCATTTTACCTAACTGTTGATGTTCGAAGTAAACTGGTAGTATAAGTAAACTATCACATTGTGATAATTCAAGCATTTAAATTAGATTTCATGTTTTGATTTATTAAGTATTTAATTCATAAAAGAACCCATCAAATTATTAAATTAAAGATTGTGTGCTTATATGCTGGTTATTTTTCCAACCTAAATTAATATCAAAATTATTTTTAGAATACTAAAAAATAATTTTAATAAAATGATGGCATTCATATACAAATGCATTTAGCACATACTGTAAAAAATCAGGCTATTGGCATTTAATTTAAAAAAACTTGGAACTGTGTAAGTTAGGGGTTTTAGAATCGTCACTGCCCAAAATGTCAACTCGTGTCTGTCTTCAGTTGGCATACATTATTCTGCCCGTTTCTTATTAAGTCCCGCCTGTCTGTAATGTCATGATTTTCAGTCATATATGAACAGTTCTTGAGTGGATGTGGCATATTTACTTTTTGTGGTGTTAAGATGTCTATATTTCAAGACTTCCTTTCCAAATTCTGAGTGTTTTATTTTTTTTCTGCCTCAAACGTATTTCTTTCCCTGAAGCCGTGTGGGAAATAAGTCTGTGCAACCATTGTGATGTGGTCGCTCCACAATGGGCTGTCAAAAAGCAGTTTCAGATGCCATGATAATATAAAACCATTGCGCACAAAACAATAAAATTTTCTTGAATATCACAGTGATATCAGTCTGCAGAGCTTAGGGTCCAGGAACCATCTTGAGGGTGATCCATCCATCCAGTTACTTTCCTACACCAAGCAACAGTTGAGTATCTGTGAACTTAATTCACCATGAAATCATGCATGTTCCATTCCGGGTTTCGATAACAAACATTTTGCAACAATTAGACTTAGTAGGGGATGCCATATGATTTAAAATGCGTAGGAACATCTCACCTGAGTCTGAATACGGTTGAGTCCTCGGAACCAGAGGATCTGCCCTCGTCTTAGCTCCCTCTCAGCGTGGTCGATCTCCTCGTTGTCCTCATTTATGTCCTCCTCCGGGAGTTCGTCTTTTTGGCTGAGCTGGCCGGCACGCCGCAGGAAGCGCAGCTTGCTGTTGGGGACTGACGCAATCACCTGAGACAAAGATAAACATTTTAAAATTCTATCTGAGAGTGTGTGTGCATGTGCGTGAGTGATTTAATACATGATAAATGCAAACAATAAAAGTGATCTGTATGATGTACAATTAAAGATGAACAGTGATTTGCTGTGTAATTTTGGAATTAAGTACATTTTTTAAACATTGGTTAATTACATAGGTTATATTTCAAAGAGAAAAGCTCATATTAACTTCATTCATAATCACAAGACTTAAATTTAAAACAAAAAAGGGACTCTTTTCAGACATTCATTCATTTTCCAAACCGCTTATCCTCACAAGAGTTATAGGGATGCTGGAGCCTGTCCCAGCTAACTAGGTGCACCAGCTGGGGGACGCCCTGAATTGGTGGCCAGCCAATCGCAGGGCACAAAGAGACGTACTGCGATCCTTCACCACGTCGCGGCTTCAACATTCGAGGCTTCTGTACATCGCGTTTTTTATATTAAACAAAAAAAATCATAAAAATGTCAAAATTCACGCTGAAACTCGCAAGTGGAAGACAGGAGATGAACAGTGGTGGAAGAAAGAATGACGCTTAATACAAACAGCCTACAAGTATGTCGTCTTGCTTTTTCCTATTTTCTTCGGATTATATTTTGCATCACGCACAGAAAGACTATGCCGAGCCTATTCCAGCATGCCTTTTTTCATCTAAGGCATCATAAATGAATCTACCGTGCATTACATAAAGAAAGACAAAGGGAACATTCGGAAAACGTCAACGATATATTTTTATAAGGACACTAAGCGAGTGGTAAACACTAGGAATAAAATAAAGTCATCATTAAGATGGAGAATGGGCTACTGGTCTGAATCACAGACAATAGGGAGAAATCCCTCTGTATACCAACATGCTTGGAATGAAGACAATGACGATGAACCTCAGTCTCGCACCAGTGCAGCAAGTGAGCCTTGTGGTTTGATTGCAAGCAAGGGCTGGTTTGAAATGTTGAAGAAGAGGTGTTTCGCTTTATGGGGAGGCCTCCTCGGCAGACCAAGAGGCAGGGAAATTATTTGTTCAGGAAGAGTTCCCCAATATAATTGAAGCAAATAGTTATCTTCCGAAGCAAGTTTTTAACATGGAAGAGACTGGCCTTTTTTGGAAGAGGATGCCTTCGCAGTCATTTTTTTTTCTAAGATGAACTGAAAGTGCCAGAGTTCAAGGTTCACAGGGATCGCCTGACACTCATCATGTGTTGGAATGCTGCTGGCTGGCTTCATGATAAAGACAGCCTTAATCTAAAAGTTTGACTGTCCTCATTCTTTAAAAAACAAGAACAAAGCCTTGCTGCCTGTCTACTGGATGAGCAATAGGAAAGCCTGGCTCACGAAAGCCCTCACAAAGGACTAGTTCCTAAAATTCATCATCCCGAATCCGAAGCTGTACCCCGCTGATAGGGGGCTGCCTTCAGGGTTCTCCTTCTACTGGAGTGTGCATGACTTGGACTAAAACTCCCATTACCCTGTTTTTTATATTAATATCAAGCAGAAAGGAACCATTTTCACTGTGAGTACAGTATTTAAAGAATGTTCACTTTTTTATATATAGATTATTATTAGATGTTAATTAATTGGAGTCTTTTCATATGCTTTTAACTGTAATATTGAATTGGCGAGCCACGTGAGCCATTCTGGCTCCAAAAAACACAAGTGTCAACGCCATAAACCAGCAGCTTCTTGACCTTATCCCGGGAAAGGAGGGGGTCTACAAATCTATTGACCGCACACCTAACCCCGCACACCTGGCACAACATTATTGAACTCCCTCAAACCACCCGGTTTGCTCAAGGTTGGAGCTCCAATTATACTCATCCGAAATCTGGTGCCACTGAATCAATGCAATGGTACCCGCTTCGTAGCGACATCTCTTCAACGAATCTTTATTGAAACAAAAATACTGACCGGCAGTGGGAAAGGAGAAACTTTTTATTCCACGCATGAACCTCTACCCATCAAATCAAGACGTTGGAATATAGGGCTGCCGTTCCCAGTCCCAAGTGAAGCTATGCTTTGCTATGTCCATCAACAAATCCCAAGGACAAACATTATACGTTGCAGTTGTTGTTTTTCACACGGTCAGCTCTACGTCGCCAGCTCGCATGTCGGCTCTTCATCAAAGCTGTTCCTATTCTCTCCAAAAACCCTTGCGAAAAGCTTTGTTTACAAAGAAGTTCTACAATCCCCCAATACCTCCTCTCGCCAAACTTCTGATCCTCTATGACTAGTTCTACTCTGTACTAACTCTACATGCTAAAAAATACAAATCCACTATTCACAAAGCGTTTTCGTAATACAACCCCGTTGAAATGATACACATATACAAACATGGCTCTTTGTAAGTAGAGTAGACCATTTCAAGGAATACCACACACTCAAATCAACTGTTTGCCTGTTCCCTGATGGATGCACGCGTACCAACAACCTCGCCCAAGTAGAAGGGCTCTTCTGCTTGTATTGAATAAATACACTTCTTCATAATTGTACTTGTGTACTTGTATTTTTGTATAAGCACGAAAACATGTAGTATGGTAGTAAAAATAGGGGTGATCCTACTTCCTGGCTTTTTGATTATCGCATCCAGGTCTGGTCTACATTATCCACAAAATTTAGGAGATTACTGTACAACCATGCATGCTCACATTCATACCTATGGGCAATTTAGCCTACCATGCATCTTTTTGGGATGTTTGAGGAATCGGAGTACCCGGAGAAATCCCCCACTAGCCCGGGGAGTACATGCAAACTCCACACAGTGAAAACCGACCTAGGATTGAAACTCAACACCAGAACACTCTGGGCCATCTCTCCTTCAGACATGTCATTATATAGAGATAATTAATTTTGCGCAAAAAGTAATACTAATAATTGCAATTTTTCAGAGATGGTGGGACGTGAGCATGCAGCAGCTTCAAGCTCTCCCTACTTGTGCACTCTTGTCAATACCCAACTTTAACATCAACAATAACCATTTGGACTTATTACAAATTGGTTACTAGCAGGGAACTACGGTTTCTAGCGACTTCCATCGCACACAGCATTCCGGAAGAGATGGCGAAATTAGCTTGGCCTGTGGAGAAGACCATCCAGATCTACCCAAACCGGAAACCATGGATGACCAGCCAGGTCCGATCACTCCTCCAGGCCCATGATGCAGCCTTCAGATCCAGCGATAGAGCCATCTACAGCACAGCTCGCACCAACCTGAGGAGAGACATAAAGGCTGCCTAAGAAGACTTCCAGGCGGAAGGTAGAAGGGCAACCCGCCAACCCTCAAACAATGTGGCAGAGCATACAGTCCCTCACCAACTTCAAGGGCTGTGATGTGTTGCTGGACTGGCAGAGGAGCTAAACAACGGTTTTCCCTGCTCTGATTCCCAACCCCAGCAGTCAGTCAGACCACCTCAACCTCCAATACATCTCACACCAACCTCTGGAAAAAGTCTCACCCCACTCATTGTGGAGGTAGTGGATCTAAGACGTGTGCTCCGTGGTGCCAACCCTGGGAAGGCCACAGGACCGGATAGAATTCCAGGGAAAGTACTCAAGGTATGTGCTGAACAACTAGCACCAGTCTTCACTGACATTTTCAACTTGTCACTAGAACAAGCCACCATCCCCGCCTGCCTAAAATAGGTCATCATCATCATCCCAGTACCCAAGAAGTCACCCACAAACATTCTGGAGGATTAGCACCCAGTAGCTCTCACACCAATCATCACAAACTGCTTGGAAAAACTGGTGCTGAAACACATCAAAGCCCGTCTTCCCCTCACCCACGACCCGCATCAGTTTGCATATCGGCTGAATAGATCCACCAAAGATGCAATAACCACCGCCCTCCACGCTGCACTGAGCCACCTTGAGAAAAAGAGGGAGCTATGTCAAGATGCTCTTCATCGACTACAGCTCAGCCTTTAACACCATAATACCAGACATTCCTATCCCAAATTTGATGAACATGTGAAGGTGAGTCGATCCACCCGCACGCTCAGCACCGGCTCCCCCCAAGGCTGTGTGCTGTGTGCTGAGTCCACTACTCTACTCGGTCTAGATACACGATTGCAGAGCCACGGACCCTGAGAACATTATTGTGACATTTGCGGATGATACAGAGGGGAATGAGACGGCCTACAGGGGTGGCCAACTCCAGTCCTCGAGAGCCGCTATCCGGTTTGTTTTCCATATCTCCCTCCACCAACACACCTGAATCAAATAATCAACTCATTAGCAAGCTGTCCAGAAGCTGGATACCCATCCCGGTGATTTGATTCAGTTGTGTTGGTGGAGGGAGATATGGAAAACAGACCGGATAGCGGCTCTCGAGGACCGGACTCAGAGAGAGGTGCGCTCTCAACAGCTTGAACGTTTCCAAAACCAGAGGCCTCAGACTGGACTTCCGATGGGACAATGCCGCTCCTGGCCACCTATATATCAACAGCAAATGTGTGAAGCGGGTGGACGCTTTCAAATTCCTGGGGGTCCATATCTCTCCTGACCTCACTTGGGCAGAAAACACCACAGCTCTCGTCCAGAAGGCGCAGGAGAAGCTACATTTCCTGAGAGTACTCAGGAAGGATCAACTAAACATCAACCTGCTGCTGACCTTCAACTGGTCACCCATTGAGAGCATACTGACCTATGCTGTGTCACTGTGGCACCCAAGCTGCATAGAATGGGACAGTAAAAGACTGCAGAGGGTGATCAACACAGGCCAAAAGATGATCAACTACCCCTACCGCCTCAGGTTACCATCTACAAATCCCTGTGCCTAGGAAGGGAAAAGAGCATCATAAAAGACAATACGCATCCCGACTTCCACCTCTTGAACCTGCTACCCTCTGGCAGGCACTACAGGACCATAACAACCAAAACAAACAGACTCAAAGACAGTTTCTTCCCAAGAGCCATCACCATACTCAATTTGAGTTCTGCGCCCTAGGAGGACCTAATCTGGACTAATTTCTTATCTTATACTTGCACTAAAACTCCATAGGCTGCTAACCATGTTAGTCACTTTTTGTACCCAACTACTTATTTATGTGACCACGTATTCATGTTGACTACTTATATATGTTGACTATTTATTTATAGGGATCACGGTCCTTCCTCAGGTGGAGAAGTTTAAGTATCTTGGCGTCTTGTTCACAAGTGAGCGAAAAATGGAGCGGGAGATCGACAGGCGGATTGGTGCAGTGTCTGCAGTGATACGCGCTCTGCATCGGTCCGTCGTGGTGAAGAAGGAGCTGAGCCAAAAGGCCAGGCTCACTATTTACCGATCGATCTACATTCCCACCCTCATCTACGGTCATAAGGTGTGGGTCGTGACCGAAAGAACGAGATCCTGGATACAAGCGGCTGAAATTAGTTTCCTCTGCAGGGTGTCCAGACTCTCCCTTAGAGATAAGGTGAGAAGCTCGTTCATCCAGGAGGGTTTCGAAGTAGAGCCACTGCTCATCCGGATGGAGAGGAGCCAGATGAGTTGGCTCGGGCATCTGATCAGGATTCCTCCTGGACACCACGGGGCCAATCTTGGACACGCTGGGGAGACTATGTCTCCCGGCTGGCCCGGGAAGGTTGGGGTCCTCCTGGAGGAATTGGATGAAATGGCTGGGGAGAGGGAAGTCTGGCTTTCCCTGCTGAAGCTGCTGCCCCCACGACCCGACTTCGGATAAACCGGCAGAAGATGAGATTAGATGAGAAGAGATGAGAGATGAGACTTGTATAATGACAAGAAATGCATTAAATTAAATTCAATGCAATTGAGGTTGGTCTTATATTTGTCATAATCCAACAGCCATAAACCTGTGTTGTTTTGATAAAAGTGTATTTTGAGGGAAACACAATTTGTTAAAGAGAATACATTGTTAGTCAATTTAACAAACCGTGTCGTAAAGTCTGTCAAAATCCTGAGCGACGAACTTCATATATTCTTGTGTAATAAGTCACATTTTTACGAGACAATACTGTTGGAGTAATCATTATTATAAATGTGTTTGCAATGCTTATTTAGGAATATAAAGCCTTATAATATACATGCTATGTTGAAAGATGTTTTTCCTTTTTTAATTAAATATTACTAATAATGATTTAAAAGGTTTTAATCATTATTCCAACATTACAATACCTTATTTACATTACATCACATGCTGTCAATTTGAAAACCTTACATTATTTTTCAGTTAGCAAATCTGCAGTGATTAAGATAAATGAAACTACATTATATACTTGACACTTATAACTGATTCATACAAAGAGTTTGTCATCACCTGACCCCAGACGAGCTCTCCTAAGCCAAGGAAAACACACCACATCCATTTCTCCAAGTCCAAAGGTTGGCAGCTGAATGGCTTACCTCCAAACTGTACAATTACTATCTAGAAACGAAAGGGGGGGAAAAGAAAGAAAATAATTACTTATTGCTGTATATTTGAAATTGTGGTGTTGAAAATTAAACTTTCGATATTTAGCTGGTACTGTTTTATTTCACAGTCAAACAATTGCTAAAACAAGTAATTTACCTGAACAGCAAAGGTGCCAAAAACAATGGAGCAGAAGATGGGGTTCCTAAAGATACCCTCAAAGACGTTGCGTTCACCGTGTATTTTACGGGCGTTAATTTCATTAAAGAGCTGCATCATGACGAAGGTGTTAAAGATGATGGTGTAGTGCTCTGATGGAGGTGCGTGGAGAGGTGCGTTGCGACCACTGTCGATGTCAAAGATCTGCTCCCCTGTGTAGGAGAGTAAAGAGTGAAATCCTTACAAAGTATAGACGTGTATTAAACAATGTCCGGTGGCCCAGCGGCTGAGTGATTAGCGCGTCGGCATCACAGTGGGGGACCTGGGTTCAAATCCTGGTCGGTCCACCTGTGTGGAGTTAGCATGTTTTCCCCGGGCCTGCGTGTGTTTTCTCCGGGTTTCCTCCCACATTCCAAAGACATGCATGGTAGGCTGATTGGACACACTAAATTGCCCCTAGGTATGAGTGTGAGAGTGAATGGTTGTTTGTCTCCCTTTGGCATGCGATTGGCTGGCCACCAATTCAGGGTGTCCCCCGCCTCTGGCCCGAAGTCAGCTTGGATAGGCTCCAGCAACCCCGGTGGTCCTAGTGAGGGTAATGTGGTCCAGAAACTGAGATGAGAGATTAAACGATGTATCATAAAGTAACTATAAACATCAGTGCTTTGACCAAGACTTGTCCGCTTGGGCTTAAGTTAGACAGGGATTTTTTTTCACCTCGTAGTTCATTTATTCATTCATTCATTTTCTGAACCACTTTATCCTCACTAAGGTCGAGGTCACCCCATAGTGCTGTTGTTAAATCCAGCATATTTGTTTTATCACGGCATGTCTATTCATTCATTCATTCATTCATTTTCCACCAGGCAGGGGACACCCCAAATTGGTGGCCAGCCAATCGCAAGGCACAAGCAGACAGACAATCAAAGTCATCATTAACTGACATAGAAATTGCATTTTAATCTAATAATGATATGGAGGGACTTTCTCTGGAAACCCTGAGGAGCAGCGACCAGCAGTGCAGTGAACTTTACAGCTATTGGTAAATTCAAATGTTCGCTGTAATGCAGAATTAGTACCGACAAAGAGGAGGAGAAAGATAGTGATGAGCTGATAGACGCCATGTCCCAGAATGTTCTTTGTCATTGTACTGGAGATGAGAGGTTTGTTGCGTCCATAAGGCTTCCTTCTGAGTAGGGACTCCGTTGGAGGCTCAGTAGCCAGGGCCAATGAGGCGAAAGTGTCCATGATGAGATTGACCCAAAGCATCTGTACCGCCTTCAGTGGGGAGTCCTGAGGAGCCAAAGACACACTTATAAACACTGATGCAAACTGTCTTATGATCAAAATGTTTAGATGTTTTACGGCAAAATGCATACATTTACAAAAAAACTCATTCGCAGACTGGATTTGAATGGTTCCTGGGAGAAATGGCTGCGTTTTGATAAAACCAAAACTTGTTCTAACACTGATTAGTACAGAAAAGACTACATTGCAAGTTTTCAAGTTCACACATCTATATCCATGCGTACCTGTGTGATGCAAGCCCCCGTGAATGCAACGATGACCGCAACCACGTTGACCGTGAGCTGGAACTGGAGGAACTTGGAGATGCTGTCATAGACGTTGCGGCCCCACATCACCGCCTTAACGATACTGCTGAAGTTGTCGTCGGTCAGAATGATGTCGGAGGCCTCCTTGGCCACATCAGTACCGGCGATGCCCTAGGTAAGGATCGTGTTATTATTGTTATTAAACTTTATGAACCCTTGTCCCATGTTCCACTGAATTCAGATGCTTCCCACATGACGTCAAAAATAGATATAAGGCACTTAGAACAAAAACCTTGTATTTAAAACAGTACATTTTATTTTATTCATGAATAAACTCTGACTTCAAAAGCATTCCTTTCATAGTTTGCAGAAAACATAAAAAATACCCTTAAGTTATCGTTTCATACCCTTAAGTTCTTCGTTTCACCATGGTTACAGATATCGCATTCATATGCAATTATGCGATAACTTTAAAAAACGACCTGGGGATACACTAGTTTGTGAGACACGGGGAAGCAGTTAGTTCCGACTCGAAAGCTGCAGCTGAATACAGTAACACCTTTGCCTCGGTTATAGCACAACAAGGTTACATCCATTTTTAAGAATGTTTATAGTAAGCGAAGTTAATTTAAGTTAAAGATTATGTTATGTTATGTAGTGTTACAAAAGTCTAGCGAACCGAACGTGTCAAGTGTCCTCCTCCGTTAGCCGCTGCCGCCTGTCTCAAAGGTAAGAACTCTGTACAATACAGTACACAATAATGTCACATTTTATTGCAGATCATAACAACTAGATAGGTATTTGTTATATTGTGAGTGTAGGTGGTGAACATGTATTAGAATTGCAATATCCTATTTTTATGTGTTTTTTTCAGAGGGTGGGAACATTTGCATTTAGTTTTTTTTATGGGAAAAATTGAGATACGAGTAAATTGACATACGAGTTCGGTCCCAGAATGCATTAAGCTCATATCTCAGGATATTACTGTATAGTAAAAGTGGTTAACACCTCGGCCTCACAGTTCTGGGGTCGAGGGTTTGATCCCAGATGGGTCCTCACTGTGTGGAGTTTGCATGTTCTTGCTTGGCTTGCGTGGGCTTTCCCCGAGTACTTGGTACCTTGGGACGCTTGCCCCAGCAGTTTCTGTCTCAAACAAAAAAGTGGAAGCGAACAGATAGAAGCCTCTTTTTTATGCATTCATTCATTTTCTGAACCGCTTTATCCTCACTAGGCTCACGGGGGTGCTGGAGCCTATCCCAGCTGACTTTGGGCCAGAGGCGGGGGACAACCTGTATCAGTGGCCAGCCGATCGCAGGACACAAGCAGAAAACAATTTGCACTCACACCCATATCTAGGGGCAATTTAGAGTGTCCAATCAGCCTACCATGCATGTCTTTGAAATGTTTGAGGAAACCGGAGTACCCGGAGAAAACCCACAGAGGACCGGGAGAACATGCAAACTCCAAACAGGAGGACCGGCCTGGATTTGAACCCAGATCCCCAGAGCTGTGAGGCCGACGTGCTAAGCACTCAAGCCGCCAAGCCACCCCAGTCTTTTTTAGAATTATTTTAATTTAATAATTTCAGAACCAAGAGATGAATTCTTACCTATAATTCTGTGTATGATTTCGAATGAAGACACTCAGTTTAAATCTAAGGCACAGAAATTGGATTGAATCATGTGCTGCAGTAATGTTATGTACCCTGTTCTCCACTAGGGAGAGCTAATCATCTTTACTGATGCAGCCCTGCATACCGCAGAGGTGAATAGCTAGTACTACATCTGCAGATCTGGAGGGCGAGCGATCTGTAGGAGGAAAATAATTTTGGTTACCATGGCAAAACCGACATCAGCTTTCTTCAGAGCAGGCCCATCATTTGTCCCGTCGCCTGTCACTGCCACCACCTGCCTCTGTTCTAATACGGTGCTGTCAATAATACCTGTCACACACATACAGAGCAACATTTTATTTATAATGACATATCCAAGAAAGAGTTGCCAGCACTATGCGATTTTTAGATTTGAAAAACAACTAAAGTAAAAGCTGCAATATCACAAGAATCAGTCTTTTTTTGTTGTTGAAAAGTTACATTTCATGAATGAACTTGGCTCATAACCCTTAATAGTGTTATTTTATGTCGTGTGTATGTGTGTTTCTAGGGCGGTTTAACATCATGATGCACCATGCCAAATATTTCATTGGCCTTTGTAGGTACTTTATAATTAATGCTGGACAGTGAATATTAATGAATATAATTGAACTAGTCTGATTCATGCCAAGGGGGAAAAAGCACATTGGAGATGGCTATAAAAATGGTTTGTGTTTAATCATCTATAGATTATCATACCATTTTTTGTGTGAATGTGCATGTCTGTCTGTGTCAAGGAAACAGGGTGGTGGGCATGACTACTGCATCTGTGCCTTATCTGCTTCCCACCCTTGTGATTTATGCGTGGCAAAAAGTGATGAATGTGTATTTACCTTTAACCAGAGTGTGTTTGTCAGTGGGGGAGGATCTGGCCAGGACACGCAGTTTGGGCCATACCTTATCAATACGCTCCTGTTCCACCTGAATACAAACGTAGACTGAGTGATGTCTTGTTTTCTAAGCATCCACATTTCCACCCTCAGGCGACAATGTACCTCTCCCTTCTCATTGCGGATCCTCCTGTTGAACTCCTTGCCGTCAATGCAGAGGAAGTCCTCTCCAGGATGGATGATACCACATTTGATGGCGATGGCTCTCGCCGTGTTTATGTTATCCCCAGTGACCATGCGCACGGTGATGCCTGCACGCTGGCATTTTTGAATGGCGTCCGGTACCTGCAGAAGTGCATATAAAAAATTAAACTCATAATATCCACACAATTTTGTTTGGAATATGATCACTTTTTTGTGTATTTGAAATAGCAGTCAAAATAAAAACAGATTGCCCTGTTGATATTGAAATTTTGTTACATGCATTGTATAAATGATGACTAAAACACCTAAGTACAGTGGTACCTCGTAATACGACAACACGTTATATGACATGCTCGTGGTACGACCGAAATTTCGATCGAATAATTCGCCCGAGATACGATCAACATTTCGTGATGCGACCAAGCCAGGTGGTCATGGCACTGTCTTTTTTGCATCTCTTTCGTGTATAAAATATATCTACAAGCACTTTGCATTTCCACACCCGTTTTTTCCCCACGTTGGTCTACATTTACGTACAAGGTAAACAACAATGGATCGGCAGAGTTTTGCAGAGAAAAGATCTGGAATACACTCGGTAATCAGACACGGGGAAGTGGCAAGTTGCAAACAACTCTTGATGCGTTCGATTTGAAGACTCCGGCGGAACGTCCGGGTGGGGTCAACCCATAGAACTAAGGTAAAAGAGATTAAAACAAAATTAGAATTCAGTTTTGTGTGAAGTTACATTAAACGTTGAGTTATCCAAGTTCATTTAAATTTATTTGTTCGTTTACGAGTGCGTTGTTGCCGTGGATAAAGTCCCCCCCAACACCTCCCCCTGCCTCCGTGTGTATGTTGCTGTCTATATCCCCGCGAAATGTGTCTAATTTTACTTCTATTAAACACATTTTATTGCTATTAAACCACTCGTTATTTATTACTTTGTCAATATATGGCGAATTAGAAGAAATAAAACATTTTTTCCAATACAATATGCTGTTTTTGGTGTTTTTTCAGAGGGTTGGAACAAATTAATTTGTTTTCAGTTCATTTCAATGGGAAACGTTCGCTCGAGTTACGAAAAGCTCGACATACGATCTCAGTCTCGGAATGGATTACAATCGTATGTCGAGGTACCACTGTATGAGTTTGATTTATTTAATAAGAAACAGCACATATGTATGAATGTTATTCATATTCATGTTAAGGAACATATATACAATGGGGAAAATAAGTACGTATTTGGTCAACCACCAATTGTGCAAGTTTTCCTCCTTGAAAAGTTTAGAGAGGCCTGTAATTTTCAAGATGGGTAAACCTCAACCATGAGAGGCAAAATGTGAAATAAAAAAAACAGAAAATTACATTCTTTGATTTTTAAAGAGTTTATTTCCAAATTAGAGTGGAAAATAAGTATTTGGTCACCTAAAAACAAGCAAGATTTCTGGCTGTCAAAGAGGTCTAACTTCTTATAACGAGGTCTAACGAGGTCTCCACACGTTACCTGTATTAATAGCCTCTGTTTTAACCATTTATCGGTATAAAAGACACCTGTCCACAACCTCAATCTCTCACACTCCAAACTTTACTATGGCCAAGACCAAAGAGCTGTCGAAGGACACCAGAGAAAAAATTGTAGACCTGCACTAGGCTGGGAAGACTGAATCTGCAATAGGTAAAACGCTTAGTGTGAAGAAATCAACTGTGGGAACAATTATTAGAAAATGGAAGACATACAAGACCACTGATAATCTCCCTCGATCTGGGGCTCCATGCATGATCTCAACCCGTGGCGTCAAAATGCTAACAAGAACGGTGAGCAAAAATCCAAGAACCACACGGGGGACCTAGTGAATGACCTACAGAGAGCTGGGACCACAGTAACAAAGGCTACTATCAGTAACACAATGCGCCGCCATGGACTCAAATCCTGCACTGCCAGACGTGTCCCCCCTGCTGAATCCAGTACATATCCAGGCCAGTCTGCGGTTCGCTAGAGAGCATTTGGATGATCCAGAAGAGGACTGGGAGAATGTGTTATGGTCAGATGAAACCAAAATAGAACTTTTTGGTAGAAACACAGGTTCTCGTGTTTGGAGGAGGAAGAATACTAAATTGCATCTGACGAACACCATAGCCACTGTGAAGCATGGGGGTGGAAACATCATGCGTCGGGGCTGTTTTTCTTCAAAAGGACCAGTACGACTGATCTGTGTAAAGGAAAGAATGAATGGGGCCATGTATCGGGATATTTTGAGTGAAAATCTCCTTCCATCAGCAAGGACATTGAAGATGAGCCGTGACTCGGTCTTTCAGCATGACAATGCTCCCAAACACACAGCCAGGGCAACCAACGAGTGCCTTCATAAGAAGCATTTCAAGGTCCTTGTGGCCTAGCCAGTCTCCAGATCTCAACCCCATAGAAAATCTGTGGAGGGAGTTGAAAGTCCATGTTGCCCAACATTAGTCCCAAAACATCACTGCTCTAGAGGAGATCTGCATGGAGGAATGAGCCAAAATACTAGCAAGTGTGTGAATAGCTTGTGAAGAGTTACAGAAAATGTTCGGCCTCCGTTATTGCCAACAAAGGGTACATAACAAAGTGTTGAGATTAACTTTTGGTATTGACCAAATACTTATTTTCCACCAATATATAAATAATATAGATGAATGAATGGGGCCATGTATCATTTTGAATCAAAATCTCCTTCCATCAGCAAAGACATTGAAGATGAGCCGTGACTCGGTCTTTCAGCATGACAATGCTCCCAAACACACAGCCAGGGCAACAAACGAGTGCCTTCATAAGAAGCATTTCAAGGTCCTTGTGGCCTAGCCAGTCTCCAGATCTCAACCCCATAGAAAATCTGTGGAGGGAGTTGAAAGTCCATGTTGCCCAACATTAGTCCCAAAACATCACTGCTCTAGAGGAGATCTGCATGGAGGAATGAGCCAAAATACTAGCAAGTGTGTGAATAGCTTGTGAAGAGTTACAGAAAATGTTCGGCCTCCGTTATTGCCAACAAAGGGTACATAACAAAGTGTTGAGATTAACTGTTGGTATTGACCAAATACTTATTTTCCACCAATATATAAATAATATAGATGAATGAATGGGGCCATGTATCATTTTGAATCAAAATCTCCTTCCATCAGCAAGGACAGTCTCTAGACCTCAACCCCCCATTTTTCCACATTCTGTTTCTCATGGTTGAGGTTTACCCATGTTGACAATTACAGGCCTCTCTAACCTTTTCAAGTAGGATAACTTGCACAATTGGTGGTTGACTAAATACTTATTTGGCCCACTGTATGTAAATATGTAAGTTTGTAGCCGAGGGCTAGTAATTTCCATTTTTAGTCTCTTGTGCAGGTTGAAGGTAAACAATGACACACACACCCATACACAAGTAGCACTGTTTTAGACACCGTTGTGATCGCAATTTTATTCGTCTAACAGCCAGGCTTTAAAATGATTGGTGAAGAGGTTCAGAGACGGGTCTTCACTTTTATATTAATTGGTATTGAGTTCCAGGTATGTGAGGCACGGACAGAGAAGGTGCTTTGGCTGAATGCCCTTTTTTTAAGGGAACTACACAGTCAACTCCAGAGCCAGCCATTGCTGATGTGTTGGAATTTTTTTGTACAGAATCTTGCAGTGGAGGAGGATCTGTAATGTTGTAACAATATTGTCCCATTTGTGTTTTTTAAATATCTGACAGTGGTGGTGCCTTTTTGGTTTTCTGTCCAATGCTTTCAGAGCTTGCTTATAAACGGTTTCGATTGGTTTTAGTGTTGTCTTGTAGGCCGGTGACTACCTGGTTAGGCAGTAAGTCATGTGTGATATGATTATTGTCATTTTTATTGATTATTGCTGACTCAGGAGCTAGATTGTTTCTAATGAACAAAAAATGTGACAAATTGATTTTAATTCTATTCAGGGTGTTTTTTTAAATCTTTCATTTAAAGAGAAGTTGAGAGTCAAGAGTGATAGCTAGGTATTTAAATACTTTGAGTACATGGATTGTTTTACCATGGAAAAAAACGTTGGAGTCGCTTCCCCTGACAATGTGTCAGCCAACCTCGACTGGGGTTCACGTTTGGCCATCTACCCTGGTCCTCCGTGTAGAGGTCAGCGGGGAAGCTAGGGTAGACATTGCGCCCAGGTGATTGGCCCTCGCCAAGGACGGCCGGACCACGTCACCCGCTTAATGGCGGCGCCATGCGCAGTAGTGGGGAAAGAGGATCGGAGCGGACTCCGGTGATGGTTTTCGAGCGTCGGGCATCGGCGGCCGCCTTCAAGGGGCGAATCTCGGCGGCCGCCTTCGAGCGGCGAATCCCGGCGGCCACCTTCGAGCGGCAAATCCCGGTGACCGTTTTCGAACGGCGAATCCCGACGACCGCTTTCGAACGGCGAATCGCGGCGACCACCTTCGAGCGCCAAATCCCTGTGACCGCCTTCGAGCGGTGAACCCCGGTGGCCGCATTCGTGCGTTGAATCCTGGCGACCGCTTTCAAGCACGGGTTTTGAATGACCACCTTCAAGCGTGGGACGACCAAAGCTGCCTCTCACAGGTACCCATTCCGGCTAGCCGCCCATTTGCTCCCGTTGCAGCTAGCCGCTCATGCGTTCCCGTTCCGGCTAGCAGCCCATGCATTCCCAATCTGGCTAGCAGCCAATGCATTCCCAATCTGGCGCCCCGCTCCCGTGTCCCCATTCCAGCGCCCCCCTCTCGTGTCCCCATTCCAGCGCCCCACTCCCGTGGGGCCACCTTGGCTCCCCGCTCTTGTGCGCCCGTCTTGGCGCCCCGCTCTTGTGTGCCTGTCAAAGTGCCTCGCTATTCTCTTGGCAGGGGCCCTGATGACGGCAATTCTCGTGGCAGGGGCCCCAATGACGGCGATTCTCCTGGCAGGGGACCCGACGGCAACATTCCTTTTGACGGGGGCACCGATGACGGCGATCCTCTTGGTGGGGGCCCCAATGGCGGCGATCCTCTCAGCGAGGACTTTGAGGCCAAGGGCGGAGACCCTATCAGCCAGGAATTTGAGGCCAAGCGAGGAGACCCTCTCGGCAAGGACTTTGAGGCCAAGGGGTAGAGACCCTCTCGGCGACGGCGACAATAAGGCCGGGGGCGGAGACCCTCTCGCCGACGGTGACAACGAGGCAGAGGGCAGAGACCCCTTCGGTGGTGACTCTAATGGCGATTACCCTTCAGGCTTCCCGGTCGAGGGGACCAGCGAAGACGCCACGGTTTTGGGTGAGTCGCTCCGGGATGACCACCCGATTAAAGGGTTTTTTTTCTTTCACGTTTGGTCTCCTTCACCTTCAAGTGATGTTTTTGCCTCTTCAATGCTGTCCGTCTCCCCAGTTTAGTCACCATTTTGGTCCCCGTGTTAATTGTTTTTGTACGAGTACTTTTATATTAAAATCCTAAATTATGCACCAGCACTTCCCTCGCCGTTTTGTCTGCTTCTCACATTCTGGGTTTTGTTCTCGCTTCACACCCGAAGCAGAGCTTGACAAATTACAATGCAAATGAGGAAGTTCAGATCTACAGTCACAACTTTTTGCCTCAACAACCATGCATTTCTTATACTTCACTATCCCTCATAAGGAACCTTGCCTTCATGTGGCAGACCAGAATCATTGTCATAAATACAAGTACACACGTACACAGGACGTATGTATTCCACACAGTTCTTGTTGAGAGCGCTCTGCTGCCGATGTGTGAGATCACATGATATTTGAACAGTTCCACTGTGAGATATTAATTATATATGGAGATGGATTTACGCAAGAACCCAGTATGTGCTCTTCTCTGGCAAAGGTCAGTGTGAGTGAGATGTGCCTTCCCACGCTTTCAAACGCAGAGGCAGACCAATACATACGTTTGGACTTGGTAGTCACTTGAACATGTTCCAGATAAGAGTATTTTTGCTCTTGTTTGTTTGTTTTCTTTAAATCTGAGAAATCCACCAGGCACGGTATCTGATTAGTATTACCGAAGCAGATTACACAGCATAAAGAATGTGAATAATTTCTTCTAATTAGAAATTTCATATGAAATGACTTGAATGCTTTAGATGTGAAACACTTCAATCAGAATTTGCAAATGTTTACAAATGGCACTACTACTGACCAGATATGTAAAATGAACATATGAAAAACAATATTTGATTGGGCAATTTATGTGTTTAATTTAATCAATATTAAACTAATAAATAAACTACTACAAAGTACAAAAATGAGGTAATGCAAAGGTCTGGAACCTAAATACTCAGTATTGCAGGGGTGGGCAAACCTTTCCACAAAGGGCCGCAGTGTGCGGGTTTTCATTTCAACCTACAAGAGGAGGGAAGCCTGGCGGATACATGGTTATTATTTTACAGTATATACCTGTAGCTGAGGGAGGGATTTTGGAATAACGTCAGTACTAAAAGGCGGCTTGTTTCTAGAGAAAAGTGGTGAAACAGAAAGTTGGAATAGTATTTTGAAGATTATTTTTACAGTTATACTGTAAATTGTATATGTTTATTTGAAAAATAGTGCTCTATACAAACAGAAATTGTGGCATCATTTTGTGAACACAGGAGGCTGGACTTTATCAAAATTTAGTTTTGGTCCAGTAGATTGAAAAGATGTCATCCCTTCACTACAGCCATATTGTCAGAACTGGGTGTGTTTTTGTAAAAGAATCTGTTGAGTTTTAAACAGATGCCCGAGCCACCTCATCTGACTCCTCTCAATGTGGAGGTACAGTGGCTCTACTAAAAGATCCTCGTTCCTTCTCAAAGCAAGAGACTGGACACTGCATCGTGGACACCACACCCATTAGCCTGTTGATCTCGCAATCCATTCTTACCTCACTCGTGAGCAAGACCTGTATTGTGCTTTATATGTACATGTACAACAACAGATGTCTTGTTAAAATGTTTTAAAGCTTGTGCTTAAAGGGTCACTGAAATGCTTTTTTTAAAAAGTTTTTCTAAAGTAAATATTTAGTTAATCTAGTTATTGATTTGTTTAAGGCAGTCATGCAGCACCTTTAAATTAATGTTCTGAAGAAATCGACCAACTATTAAGTAAATATTACATTTTCCAAAAATGGAAGGGGAAGGAAAAGTTCAGTTTTGACTCTAGGTGTGGTGTTTGGTAACAGGATGTAAGGAAGAGGCTGCATAATTCAAAATGGCTGTCCTGGGTTGCCAACCACAGTCAGATATCCCACTGGACAAAGATCTTATTCAAACACACTTCTGCTCCTAAGCTCTCGTAAAATTACTTAAACATCACCTGTCACAATGGTGGACACACATCTGGACTCAAAATGCACTTGACAGGGCCACAGGCAGGTCGAGGACAAAAGTTTATTGACTGGAGATGAACACAGACCAGTTTGCCCTAGGAATGAGTGTGAGTGGGAATGATTATTCGTCTCCTCGTGCCCTGCGATCGTCCGACTGCCCACCGATTCAGGGTGTCCCCTGCCTCTGGCCGGAAGTCAGCTGGGATAGACTCCAGCACCCCCACGACCCTTGTGAGGATAAGCAGTTCAGAAAATGAATGAATGAATGAACCTATTAGAGCAAACCATTTCACCAATCTGGTATCTTAGAAGTGCAATCAGTGGATTAGCGTCAGGTGCTTCTTGTTTCAGCAGAAACCTTGTTGGTTAAACTGTCTGTGTTGGATCGGATGGAAGAAAAACCTGGACCCACATCGGCCCTCGAGGACCGGTTTGTCCGCCCCTGGACTAGTGCAAAAAGATCCCATGACTAGGCACCAGTCAGTCAAGACTGACTGCAAATTGAACAGATTTGTTTTATGTCAATGGCTCAAAGCGAACTTCTGACATGAAGTCATCACTTTTAAGACTGATTTTGAGTGGTGATGTATTCCTTTTTATGGTTGACACCCCGCACAAAAACAGTTTTTATTTTTCTCCTGAATACATTTTACAAGGTATCAGATCCAGACTAGGTATTTGCATATCCTCAAAATCAGGTGATTTGGACTAACGTGCAAAAAATTCATAACCAGGAACATAAACTACAAATATATTGTCAAGATTTTTTCACTGAACTTGTATACTACAGTATATGAAAGTCAAAAAAAGAAGTCATGCTCAACTCATCAGATACAACGGAAAAGGGAAGGAGACACATTTTATCTGTCGACACAGAGCAGCAAGAAAAACAGCATTGCAACAGAGTGCAGATTATGGGCTGTAATACTGCATTACTCTGGGTTGAAAAAAGGACTGCACAGAACTGCAGCTTTTTAATGGGCTCTAGCCTTGACCTCAGAGCATACATAAAAGAAGAACAACAAAGCCATTCTGTATTTTGACACTCACACATCACAGTTATGTCCTACCTCTGGTCTGACGGGGTCTTCAATCCCAACAACACTAATAGCCGTGAGGTTGCTGAGAATGTTGTTTTCGTCATCCCAGTCGGGTTCAGGGTCACTGGAAAAATCACGATACCCCACGCAGATTGTCCTCAGGCCGTCACAGGCCATTGGCTCGATCACCTTCTTCACCATCTCATCTTTGTCTCTTGGACGGAAAACCCGGGGTTCACCCACCTCGTTCAGAATATGGTTGCATCTGTGCGTTATAAAAATGTAAGGATGAACAGCAATTAAAAAAATATATATATATATATATATATATATATATATATATATATATATATATATATATATATATATATATATATATATATATATATATAAATATATATATATCATAGAGTTGAAGATATAACATAGAAGTATGGAAAAGAAATGGGTGACACTGAGGTGAATGGATAGCATGACACCACATTTCTCAAATTAAAGTTTCAATTCTATCTACACCACATGTGTCAAAGTGGCGGCCTGGGGGCCAAATCTGGCCCGCCGCATTATTTTGTGTGGCCCGGGAAAGTAAATCATGAGTACCGACTTTCTATTTTAGGATCAAATTAAAATGAAGAGTATAGATGTATATAAAATTTCCTGATTTTCCCCCTTTTAAATCAATAATTGTAATTTTTTAATCATTTTTTCTGTGTTTTTAGTTCAAAAATCATTTTGTAAAATCTAAAAATATATTTTTAAAAAAGCTAAAATAAATATTGTTTTAGATCTATAAAAAACTGAATATTCAGGGATTTTAATCCAGTTCTTTTCCAATTCTCTTCCTGTAATATAAATATATTCACAAATGGCTACTTCAGTTCTTTTCACCCCATTTGTGATTGAGTTAATAATCTTACTTTTTGAGGACAATTTCAGATGCACCCTTGCTGTACATGCGGAAGCTCCCATCGGGTAGTTTGACGACAGTGCTCATGGACTTCCGCACTGAGTTGAAAGTGTACACTTTGTAGAGCTTCTCTTCAGGGATCTGGTTCCTGATTGGTTGGTAATCTCGCTTCAGGTCCAGCACCAATCCCAGCAGGCCGCATTCCGTCTTGTTGCCCACCTGTTTTGGCAGACCTCCTTCCTTATCTGGCGGCTGCAGAGATAGAGGGAGAGAAGCTTTTTGAGCTTGTGTTCTGAGATCAAATCAATTTTGCCAGCTGTTTTATTATGCAAGCATATTGTTTAGGCATTCTGTACAATCACATATGTTGGTTTGTACTTTATGAGCATAATTTATTGTCATAGAGGTGACTAAAAAGAATAGCTGAGTTTGAATTTGATTTATTTGATAATTAAGAACAGCACATATTAATGAACATATTTATGTTAATTAACATGATTTTTGTGAAAGGGATCTCATGAATTTGTTTTGAGGTAAACGCCTGATGGTACTTCCTCACTGGCACCGAGATTCCAAGATTGGCATGACTGGGTTTAGGACCAGCTGCCCTCACCCTAGTCTTCGGGTGTTCCCGCGGGCAACGACATATGCCAGAGGTAGTGCTGGCAATCTTATTTCCTGTTCCATATGAGGCTTTCCATAAATCCATGCCTCCTGTTCCTTTCACTTTTATCCCTTTTCTTGATTATCTTTCACTCCTCACCCTCTCATTTTCCTTACCTATACACTTGTTTTCCATTTGGTGTAACAATCCTTGCACTTCGCATGAGTTGCACAATCCAACTGGAATGAAAACCTGGAGGTGTGCTGAAGGGCAATAATGTGTGGACACATTGCACAAAGAGTACACTTGGTCTGACTCTTTTGTTCGACAGTACCATGTCAATATCTTGTCTGATTCTCCTTTCTCTAGTTCTCAATTCCATGTTCCATCTTACCCCTCGTTGCCTTTCAATTTTAACAAGTTTTTACATTTGGCATATGTTGGCACCATGCACTTTTCTATGCACTCCTCCCGTATGCTACTCCAGACAGTAATGAAGCCATCGGTTCCATAAAGAATGATTTTGGTCTCACTGGCCCAGAGAATAGAGTTGCAGTTCTTCTTTACCAGTATGGGCTCTTGCAAATTTTAGTCTGGCTTTTTGTGCATTGGCTTTAGAAGAGGCTCAGAGACAACCATGCGTGCCACTCCTCTGCAATGTGTACAGAGCACACACAATGTGCAAATGTATGTATATTTATATATATATTCAATAGAGGCTAAAATTTATTCTGTACATTACACTATATAGTGTATCGAATATGACATAATATAGTACAACTAAGAACGTGTTTGATAATAAAGAGTTCTTATATCACAAAGCAAGAGACAAAAAGAAAGTGTTAACTTATACAACTACAATGAAAATTTATTCAAATATGGGGTATACTTTCCTTCTATAAAATATATATATATTATAAGTACTGGGAAAAAATATGACTTGGAAATAAACTAAATAAATTTGGAAAATGTTAAGAAACTGTCCTTTTTGTATTTGCTTTCTTAGGATATTTGATATTTTGTTGATGTTAGAATCTAAAGTTTGCCTTGATGAAGTCTGTTTCATATTTTCTGAAAAAAATTGTACATCCAAGTTTAATTACAATGAAGAACATTTGCAAGATGGCCTTTAAACTACATTTTGAGGAGCCTAAAAATGGTGTTCATTTGGGTATACAAAGTTTAACGATTTATGTTTTGGACTTGTACTTCTAGGTGATGTTGGGCATAATGATTTACAGTGCTCTGGTGTTGACAGTCTATCTAGTAGCTCTGCATATTACGTAGTTGTAAAAGCGTGTGTGTGGGTGTGTGTGTGTGTGTGTGTGTGTGTGTGGCGAGGATTTGCGTGTTTATACGTGTGTATATGGGCATACTGTGTAATATGTGTGTGAAACCTTCCCTGGATGATGCATTTCCCTTTGAGGCATACTAGTGGCTGGATTAGGAAGACAGAAGCACGAAGGGGACTTGACGTTTGAATCAAAAGCGGGCTTCTCTGCCTTTGTATTGTCACCTCTACTTGTGTGATGACCATCAAAGATTTCCTTACATATCCCTCAGGAATTGCCTCTTATATAAGAACACAGTGGCTAACATACTGCAGGCATGGTGGAGAGCAGAGAAAGCACTGAGGGTGGTATGAGCTAACTATTCCACTCTAATGTTCATTTTTCAGGTCTTTGAATGAAATATCTTCCTTAGTTGCATGTTTCCCTTTTCTTCTTCATTCAAGAGCTCCTAAAGATAAATGCATCTACATTCATGCATGTATACATGTCATTGCGTGCTTGCATGGATGGATAAACTCTTCTGTGTTAGTGAGAAGTTAAAATTGTGATATAAGAGCTTTTTAGTGGATATGCTCAAAGCACTTTACAGGTTTTTCCACACACGTATGCAGCAAACCGTTTTAGGTCCACACACCAGCAGGAGTTAATGGAAACAATGTTCTAGAGAAGTTTCTAATTAATAAGTAGGCCATTAAACTCAATCACTGAAAAGTAGCGCAAATGACTGAGGTGCTGTCTTCTTTTAATACGAAGGAATAATCTCATGTGCAATTTGTGAAATCATAAGACTCAATCAGAATACTATAGACAACTCTCCAAAAAACATATTTAATAAGCAATCGATGACATTTTAAAAGTACAGTTAGAATAATGAGAATCCCCCTCTGCAAATGATGAGGTATTTTACTCATGGGGCTACTGTGGGACTCCCCCTCAAAAAAAGGATTGAAAAGAACTGGAAATGCATTGTGAGAGAAAGATGTGACATAAGTGCAGCAAATACTAAATAAGTGCAGAACATTTTGTACAATTTACAAAAAACAACTGCAACTATAGCACGATAATTAAAGACAAAAAAATACCGCATTTAGAGTTTCTTCTTTAATTATCGTGCTATAGTTCTCATTCACTAGCAGGAAGCTGTGTTTCCATGATACTAGAACCAAGGTTAGCGCGATGTAGGCGGAAACTAGAGCTAAAAGGGGAACCTGGTGGACCCAAAAAAGAGCATTCCAGGCAGGAGTTGTATACATATTTTAAAAAAAATTGTATAGTTTTGTCAATTTTAATGCGTTTAGAGCAGGGGTGAGCAAACCGTTCCCCGAGGGCCGCTGTGGGTGCAGGTTTTTGTTGCAACCGATCCAATAAAGGCGCTTTAACCAATGAGATTTCTACAAAAAACAAGAAGCACCTGACTGTAACCCACCGATTGCCCTTGCAGGACACCAGGTTGTTGAAAAGGTGGCCTCTTTATGGGTTGGAATGAAAACCTGCAACCACTGCGGCCCTTTGTGGAATAGTTTGCCCACCCCTGGTTTAGAGGATAATATCGAAAATAATGCAACGAATTATGGTAATTCAAAGTGAAATGCCCTTCTACTTACGAAAAATTCAGGTTATGAAACCACTTCTGGAACCAATTAACCTAGTAGGTAGAGGTTCCAATGTATTTATTTATGACCCTAATAAATAAATTAATTCATATAGATATTTATATCTTCTGACCTTGTTAAATTCATTCACACACAACCAGGGCACACAAACATGCTATTACAGTTATATTTACCCTTGGTCAAATATTGTTGATAATTACATTTGAGAAATCACTATTGAGAAAACCGAACCAAAATCCAAGTTTGAACGACAACACTTCCTCTAATCTTATTAAACTAGTAATTGGATGACACAACACCAAGTGAATAATTGATTCACTCCCAGTTTAAAAAAGGTTGTTGACGTCTGTTTTAGATTAAGAAATAAGTATAGTATAGTATAAGTCATTCCAAATGTCATATGAACATAAAAAATATACAAATGAATAGAGTTAACATTACATAAGTGCGACTTGAACATCAATACTTGGACAGTAATTATAGTGGTTTACTTACCAGTATCTTGGTAGTGTAGGCGCTATTGATGGAGATGGAATTGACAAGTAGGTCCAGCGATTTTGGAGGAAGGACCCCTGGCTCTGGAATCTCTTTATAATGCACGTCGCCAACATAGCATTGTACGGCTGTCATGCGGTTGGTGGTGAGTGTGCCTGTTTTATCTGAGCAGATGGCGGTGGCATTCCCCATTGTCTCGCATGCGTCAAGGTGACGCACCAGGTTGTTATCCTTCATCATTTTCTATTAGATGAAAACAAAAATGCCTCACCAACACTATCCATTCAGAGATGGGATAATATGGCAGTGCCCATTGATCACCTTGACGGAGTAGGCTAAAGAGATGGTAACAGCCAGCGGTAGACCCTCAGGCACGGCAACTACGAGCACTGTTACACCAATAATGAAGAATTTGACAAAGTACTGAATGTAGATCGGCGTGCACTCAGGCATCCAAGGACGCTTCTGGATGACGAAGGCGTCAATGGCAAAGTACAACACCAGGATGATGACTGTGACGGCTGACATGAGCAAGCCTGTGCAAATACACAACAGGGGTTACACTTCATTACTTTGCTTTGAAACTGTAGCACAATTTAAAGACTCCAACAAAACGATTCATATGTCGCACCATATTCTGAAATTCTAGATTAAAATAATCTGAAAACCCAAATTTGAAATCTAATTTAAAATGCTAATTCTCAACCACAAACCCAATTTAAAATCTTATAACAGGATAAAAACTTTGTGAACCTAATCATGCATTTAAATGTAATTTGAAATTCTAGGTTAAAATCTTAACCCTGGTATGAAGCTCTACTTTGGAACTAACCTGTAACTCAGGCATGAAACCTCAATCCAGTTTTGGAAAACCTAACCTGCCATAAAATCCTAATTTAAAATCCCAAACCTCCATTAAACTCACAAATCCCTGTTTTCAGTGATACAATTCCAGAATAAAGTTGCAAAGAAATTGTTTCAACAATGTAATGTACATAAATAAACTTGGTCACCCAATGCAAACCATTCTAAACAGAGAAATATTATGAAATATGCAGTAGTTTGGTGGAGGAGTGGTTAGCGCGTCACACAAGTGGTTAGCACGTCGGCCTCACAGTTCTGAGATTAAGGGTTAGATCCCAGGTCCGGACGTTGCTCAAGTTTGCATGTTCTTAGTCACTTGTGTGAGTTTTTCTCTGGGTAAACTGTTTTTCTCCCACATCCCAAAAGCAAGCAGAGTAGGGTAGCTGAACACTCTAAATTGCCCCTATGTATGAGTGTAAGCATGAATGGTTTTCCATCTCCTTGTACCCTGCGATTGGCTGTCCACCAATTCAGTGTGTCCCTTACCTGGTGCCCAAAGTCTGCTGGGATAGGGTCCAGAACACCCCACAACCCTTGTGAGGACAAGCGGTAATTAAATGAAATGAATGTGTAATGCCCAGGGTTAGGCAGGTGAGAGGATGTGCCTGTCACCCAATCCCAGGACCAGCACCAGACAGGTCGAGCAGCACCAGGTGTGACCAATCATCATCACCGACCTACTTAAGTCAGCAAGTGCTTGATCACGCCACTGGATCGTCTCTATCAGTTCATTGTTACTACCTTTCTCGCATTTTTTCCTGTTCTTCATGCCTGCTCTCTGAATTCTTGATTTGTCATAGGACCACTTTCTTCGCTCATGGAACTTGTATCTTTGCCTTGGACTACAGACTTTACGGATTTCGACCCCTGTGCCACGCTCACCGAACTGCCTACGCTGCTCCCCTTGTACCTTCGCTCTGTCTTGGTACATAGCAATAAAGAGAAATCGCTACCATCAGAGTTGTCATTGTGCCTGCTTCGCGGCCCTTCACCCACGATTATAACATAATGAATATTAAATATGCTGTATAGCTACAAATGTTTGCGCTATACATTTGGATCATAATGTTACTTCTTAACTCATTAACTGGCATAGCAAATGATCATATTTCACTGCCGTTGATGGCGAGACGTCCAATCCATTTTGACTGGGAGGGCTGAGAGTGATAAAATGATTGCTGATAGCCCTCCCAGTAAAAATAGATTGGACGTCTAGAGTCGTCAATTGCAGTTAATGAGTTAATACCTCAAATCTAAAGCAATACATTAAAAAGCAAATAAAAACATTCTTTTCACCTTTTCCTCAGCAAAATGATTAGATCGGCACAATTTTTGATATATTTCTATTTCTAAATTGGGGAAATCTCTAGAATTTTCACTTAGCAACTTGTGATAGGAGGAATTAATACCGTGGTGAAGCAGCATTTGGCTCAGTACACATTTTTTGTCAGATTCCTGTAAACAATTGTCAGTTTGTCATAATGACTTTTTTCCAGTGTCTGCTATTTACAATTTGTCCTGTTCTTTAGACTTATTGAAGCACCATGGACTTCATTACCTAAGGTTATTTTTGTACACGCTCTTCAAAAGACATTGTGCACTGCAATTCTTATCCTTCTTTCGACTTTCCCCAATTTTATTCTTGTACATTTTGTTCCAAAGAACTGTCAACAAATTGTACAGTATGTACATGGCATCAGCCTTCACATCAAACCGAAAATATGTATTTTGTGCTGCATATAGCAAGTTCTGCTTGTCTGTAAAAACATAAATTAAGAACAAAAATGATGAAGGCTATGTGGTGTAGGAAATTTGATGTTTTTGTGTGCCTGATGTTGAACCGCAGTTTACATCGCAAAGCCTTAAATGGTGCTTGGGTTGAACAATGTGCTACCCTTGGCATCAGGCAGAGTGCACGGTGACTCTATAGTAACACAAAGCTCATACGCGAGACAATCAAAAGCTCCAGCGTTTAATAAAATCCAGATAGACTGCGCTGAGAGCACCTGACGATCCAAGTTTATGCTAATCCATCAGCGGCATTGCGCCATTTTGACACCACGTCCTTATTCTGTCACTTATGGCGGCCGTCTGATGTAACGACTTCGCTATGACAACAAGGACTTTGAGGAATTCTCAGAAGAACAAAAAGCCTTCGCACTAAAATTTTCTTCATAAAATACATTCTTTGTTACACAAGTTTTAAATTCCTAGCCAAAGAGAGAAAAAGATGTTACATGCATGTTACACAGCATTGCAGTAAAAAAAGAACGCCTACAAAGTGGGCATGTTTCGGCGTGTTAAAAATAGCCTGCCATAAAAACACACTATTTCATACTCTGAATTGAATATTTTTTTAAAATCCACAATCAAACACATTAATTCCCACTTAAATTCATGCAAAAGCACCAGGCACTACAATGACCTCTCAGTATGGCATACATCCAATGTGTTTTTATGGCAGGCTATTTTTAATATATCAATCTCTGGGACACTTTGCTTCAAACTGTGAGCCATTCTGAAGGTTTCTAGCCGATTTCTCAAAATACTAAGACCATGTTCTTCATCATTATTGCCATAATTTTGGGGGGGGTAAATTAAACTTTGCTTCTCCACGCCGTCTAGCCATCAATTAGCCATCAAGAAAACTCTATTTTCAGTGATGGAGTCCGTCATAATGTCGCCGGGAGCTTTGAACCATTTCTCAATAAATTTCACCGTTAGCTCCGCCGCGGCGCGCAGCCATCTTAGCCGCCCCAAGGGCTTTATTTTCGGACAAGGGCGATGACGTCCGCTGCAACAGCGCCGGGAGCTTTGAAACATTTCTAGAGAAATTCCACCGTCAGCTCTGCTACCACAAGGCTCCCTGAGTCCGCTGAACGAGTTCTATTTTTGGTTTAGGACCCAGGGCTCTCATTCCTGAAAAAAAAAGAATCCCCGTTCGCTGATGCTCTCTGTCGTCAAGTTTGCCGAGGAAGTTCCAGTTTCAAATGAGTGCCACGGCGCAAGGTCGCACGGGGGCTTGCATTTCTGATAAAAATCCACTCTCACTGAGTCTCCTGGCCGCTCAGAACGCTCTATTTTTGCATAAAAATGGCGGCCACTGCCCGCCATTTTTCTTCTCGGTGCTGAACTGAGTGATACTCCTCTGTCTTCCGCCATTTTCTTACTGGCAAGTGGAAGACATGAAAGTGGCTTACGCTTACGAGTTTCAGCGTGGATTTAGACGTTTTTATTAACTTTTTTATACCAGAAAAAAATCTTTGAAGCCGCAAAGTGAAGAAGAATCACAGTATGTAACATTCCTACATAGGCAAGTTGCAGTGGGTGCTGGAGCCTAGAGGCAGGTGGCACTGTAGACTCTGAAATGGTATCCAGCTAATCACAGAATGAAGGGTTTGCATTTTAATTCTTAATTGAGGAAACTTACCCGCTTTGCCAATCTGGACAGCCAACTTGGTGAGCTTCCCTTGCAGCACAGACTTCTCTTTCTTGGGAATGGAGGCCTTCTTCCGCTCCTTCTCCTCCTCTCCACCCTCAGCACTCTTAAGGGGCTGCATCTCCATAGCAGCCGCACCATCCTGTTTTTTCACTACAAAAGAATAAATCCACAGCAAGCAGCAACATCAGGAATGGTGAATTTAGGGCAGGGGTGGCCAACTCCGGTCCTCGAGAGCCGCTATCCAGTCTGTTTCCATGTCTCCCTCCTCTACCACACCTGAATCAAATGATCAACTCATCAGCAAGCTGTCTAGAAGCTTGATACCGATCCCGATTATTTGATTCAGGTGTGTTGGTGGAGGGACATATGGAAAACAGACCGGATAGTAACTCTCGAGGCCCGGAGTGGGCCACCCCTGATTTAGGGCATGAAAAAAGGCGGGAAAAGGAAGGAAAACACAAACTTAGATAGAATTATTACTGGAGCCCCCTTTCTCATAACAAACATTAATTATACCATCTGTCCACTCAGCAAAATTGTTTCACCTATCATGAAGTACTGAATTCCCTACACTAAAAATTGATTAGTCTAACACGGGCTCTTAACCCATTTGACACCACATTTTTCTCAAATATTTAAACACCCAAACAAGGTGTCATTGATAACCATTTCAGTAATGAATCCTTTCAATGACCACATACCCTCATGAAGGTTGCAGGGATGCTGTAACCTATCCCAGCTAACTATGAGCAAAAGGAAGGGTACACCCTGAACTGGTTTCCAGCCAATCGCTGAGTACAAATAAAGAAATACCCCTTCAAACTCCAAATCACGCATATAGGGAATCCACAGTTTTCAATCAGCCTTACAATGCATGTTTGTGCGTATACCTTTTTTGCATTCATATTTTAAAATTATAGCCTCAAAAAAGAAAGCAGGATCTTCAAGCTATTCTGGTGCTGCCAAAAGAAAAGCAATTATCATGGAAATGAAGCTTACAATCAGGGAAATAAACAAGAGAACATAGGTCAAATTATGCTGCATTAAGAGTTAAATTTTCTCACAAGAACAGCTTGCTCACGTTAAGTCCGTCCCTAAAAAAAGTTAAGTATGTGCTGACTCAGACCTCAGGTCGCCAAATACCTTCCAGTAATATTACTAAGATTATATAATACCTTGAGATACGAGTTTAATGCACATTCCCGAACCAAGCTCATATCTCAAATGAATCCGTTCTCACCCTCTAAAAATCACAAAGAAATGGATATTACAATGGAAAAAACATTTTTATTTGTTCGAATTCACCACCTACTCACAAAGTCACAAATACCTATATAGTGGATATGATGTTCAATACTAAAATGTGATATTATTCAGTACAGACAGACAGTAGCGTTTACCGCAGAGTGGGCGGATGAGAGAGAGAGAGAGAGAGCGAGAGAGAGAGAGAGAGAGAGAGAGAGAGAGAGAGAGAGAGAGAGAGAGAGAGAGAATGAGAGAGAGAGAGCGAGAGAGAGAGAGCACAAGAGAGAGAGAGAGAGACAGAGACAGAGAGAGAGAGAGAGAGAGAGAGAGAGAGAGAGAGAGAGAGAGAGAGAGAGATTATTGGGAGAGAGAGAGAGAGATCATTGCTGCCAAAAGTCGACGCAACTACACATACAATAGCTTTCAGTCGTAAGGGTAAGTTCTGCAACTTTTTATTAATTAAATTATTTTTAATTTTTTTTTACCATAAGACTGACTGGCAACCAATCTACGATATAGTCTGGCTTTTGCCCGAAGTCAGCTGGGTTACAAAGCTTCAGTCACGCACAAATCGCAATGTTCGCAGGGAGTTTCCAAGTGACATTATTACTCCATATCTAAAGAGAATAAGAAAAGTTGCTTCAATTTTCAGTCCACAAGTTGTCCCTATCAGAAAAATAACTAACATCCAGTCTACCCTGCCTTCACACAGACAATGGCTCTGCATCAAATGGTACCTGGTAACTCTGACGGAACCCTAAAAGGCAACCAAAAAACAGTGGCCACTACGACATGAGGCTCTTGACAGAAAACCGTAGCATGATGGGATAATGAGTAAATTTGGGTGCATGAACAACACCCATGACGGCAAAAAAAACAAGTCCCAAGCATAATAGCCATTATTTTTTGTTATTATTATAACAACTTTTCTTATTTCACGTAGGAGGGCGAGATTGAAAACTTTAATATTTTTTACTCTGACGGACCGGCACTAGGTGGCTCGCGGACCAGTACCAGTCCGCGGACCGGTGGTTGGGGACCACTGTCCAAACCCCATGACAGCCTAGAGAATCAACTATGAAATAGAACCCTTCACTCAATTACAACACAAGAGCCTAATGTATCAAATACTACATAAAACCCTAGAGAATTTAATATAGCGCAACAGCATTCAAGTGTCAACAGACACAAGAGACTTAATATCAAGTGTCAGCCTGTTAACTTCTACAACATGAGAGCATTCAAACTCATTTCTGACACATTAACCAGCAATTATCACTGGGACAATTTATAGGGTGTAAGCTTAGATTGTCTGAGGCTAAAACAGTGTGAATGGTCTGGTCATGCATGGATCGTAGTATGTGCTTTTCTGATGAAACGTCTCCATGTAACATGTCACTGCACCACAATTAAAATGACCCATGTGATTTTGATTAGAAGGTAATTGCCATCATCACACACAACAGCAACATACAGCCGACCACCTGTCTGTGTTCGTGAAATGAACAACGCTTGGTCCTCAAACTGCTGTGCAGTACTTTAGCATTAGTCTACTTTTGCATTGAGCATAAAATTAAAAACACAGATCAGCAAATGTCAACTAAGACAGTCAACCCCAACCTGAGAACCAAAGAATCTACAAAATATTTATATTTATAAGTTGCTGTAAACACTTATCTATTGTTAGTTCTTAATGAACAATATAATAAGTTATGGTGTTCAATTGAAGTTCCAGTTCTAACTTACAAGATTCTGTAGGTTTTTGGGTGCGTACACAATCTGATTATATTAGAGAGGCTTCTGTCATCACGACAATATGTCACCAAGAACAACAACACCAGGACAACACAGCGTTGACATGGACAGCTGTGGTAACGGAAGACTTTCAGAGGTTGTTGGGATGCTAAACTAGTAAGACGCCAGTTCAAAAAAAGGCCAAACATGAGGTTTTATATGGCCTACTCCATTTTTTCCAGGATAATTAATTCTCTGGAAACCTTTTCTGCATTAGAAGAAGACGAATTAAAAGTAACCTGCATTTGACCCACAGCTTAAACTGCGCACCACACGAAGGGAAGCAAGTGGAGGAGGAATGGAATGAGAGAATGTGTGGTCTGGTTACCTTTAATCTGGTTGCTCTCCACATTGCCATCTTGCATTTTACCTACGATGGAGACATACAAGACAATAACAACAATGATAACCAAGGTGGACAAGTCAACAAAGAATCATCACAAGGACAGACATACATGCAAAAAGAGACCCCATCTCAACAAAAAGAAACAATACAGGGAGAGGGGGAAATGGCTTTTAATACAGTATCTTTGAAACATTGAAAGTTATATGTTGGTGGTCTTAACTGAACGATAGAACAATTTCAAAAGGACTTGGAGTTAGTGCCTTGATATCTCTCTCATCTCATTTTCTGAACCGCTTTAGCTTCATTAGGGTCGCGGGGGGTGCTGAAGCCTATCCCAGCTGACTTTGGGCCAGAGGCGGGGGACACCCTGAATCGGTGGCCAGCCGATCGCAGGAGACAGACAACCATACACAATCACACCTATACTGTGGCAATTTAGAGTGTCCAATCAGCCTACCATGCATGTTTTTGGAATGTGGGAGGAAACCGGAGTACCCGCAGGAAACCCACGCAGATCCGACATAAAATGCCAGGCAATTATCGCTGCATCTAATTCTTGCTCAAAAGAGCTCTTGAAATGAACAAAAACCTCATCACAATGTTCACTCTTGTCTGCTATGATAAAACCTCATTTTCAGATTTGTATTGAACAGTTGAAGTCTACAACATCATTTTAATAAATGTTGTGTGATCAAAAGCAAACTTCCCAACTTTGGTTTAGAACTTTGGTTGTACGGATTTTTTTTTAAGTTATATCTCTTTATTGACATCATCAACTGCAAAAATTGAACAGGCTGTAACAAAGTAGGAGCATTTAACACTTAAAATAATGACACAGGCAGCACACAAAGGAGACAGCATGCACAAAGAGCGTGTGCATGCAGGATCACAGACTCAAAATGAAGCAGAATGAAGATGTGAAAAGGCAAAAGCGCCTGGAGGGAAAAAAAAAACGCCCACGTTTGAGTTATATAAGAAGGAAAAAAGTAATAAAAAAATAAACTTACGTTTTCTGGCCAATTTAAATGGCTAGTGGATTGTTCCTTGTTTAAGTACAGAATTTTGAATTAAAAAGACACCTATAAAATCATTGTTATCTTTGATATTAGCAGTTGAGCTATCGCACTGCAGTAAAGGTGCCATTTACAATAGAAATTACCTTTAGTTATAATTACAGTGTATAAATTAAGAGAAAAATCATTCTGTTTGTGTTGGAATCATCCACATTGTTACAAATTCTTTGATTCACTGACTGGATGCCAAAGTTGCAGTTAGAATGACAAATTGTCACATCTTGGATGCTGCAAGGTCAACGGAACTGTACAAATAACCGCCCGGCTGTGTGGCGCAAAAATGGCATGCTGCCGCCAGTCTCCTAGGAGACACCGCAGCGCCATTCTAAAGGGAGGTATTTATGAACGAGCAAAAATGTGGGGAAAAATGAATTGCACTGAAGGAAATGAAGAGGATTGCGCTTTACAATGATTTTGTGAGCACAATCATTATTTTTTAGACTCTGTTGTTAAACATAAGTGGTTGTGCAAAACCAAAACATGTGTAACATTAGTCTGTCCCACCTTCCCTCTGCCCGTTGGTTCGCTGGTTTATGAAAAATATTTTAAGAGTGGAATTCATAACTGGTCGGTTTTCATTCTACCACGTCATTTTTTTATACAGCCTATGAAAGATGGTATAAGGTGTTTGGTTGCTTGCTTTAAATATATTAAAAAACACCATTAATGTGTGTGTTTTTGTTTAACTCTAGAATCCAATTTTACCTGCCTATGAGAAGCCTTTTGAGGTTGAATCTTTAGCATGTGCTCATTTAATTAAAATAAAAAATACTTACAGTGTTTAAGAAAATTTATATTTTACACTCTGACTGATTAATAATCAGTTCTCTACTTATACTCACACTATTGGATTATAATCATGGGCCCATTTCTTCTTCAGTTAGTTCACACTTAGTTTTTGTTTATGCAGTGTCCATTAACTTTATTCTTAGGGGTTTTAACGGTATTTCCGCCGGACTGGGTCATTAATCGAAGACTGATCAAAGCAAATTCAGGTTAGAATGCCTTCTTCCAAACAGTCCATACTTTTGTGTAAACAGTACAGTTGTCAATTGGTGTTTTGATTAAACATTCAAAGATAACTTGAAGTTTGATTAGACAATTCTTAATAAAGGTGATGAACATTGCCAAAAGGGGTCACAATGAAATATGGAATGAAGAGGCATGACTGCAATGTGAATTAAACAATGTTATGTTTTAACACAGTGACTGACTGAGCGGTTAACGCGTCGACCTCGCGGTTCTGGGGTCGAGGGTTCGATCCCAGGTTGCTCCTCTCTGTGTGAAGTTGCGTGGGTTTTCTCTGGGTACTCTGGTTTCATCCCACATGCCTGGTGCCCGTAGTTAGCTGGGATAGGATCCAGCACCCCCTGCGACCATTGTGAGGATAAGTGGTTCAGAAAATGAATGTTTTAACAAGAGATGTGGCTAGTTATGTGCAAGTAATAAGAACATAGACATTAGATATGATAGGAGAAAAACAAATACCCAGTGTTATGTATCTCTGTTCCCAACTTTTGTTTTTTGTCTCCTCAAACCCTTTTCTCTCTATCTGCCTTTTGTAAAATTCCCACCCACAGATGGAGTATTTTAAACTCCCATGTGGTACAAGAAATACATATACTTTAGCATTTAAAGGTATTCAGGCCTACATTTTACGTGACCATGCAGATGAGCCGGATAGATATGAAAATTTAATGTGTAATAAAATATTTAAGACAAAAGTCTAATATGTCTGTTTAAAAACCCTTTTTTATATTACATTTTTCTAAGATGCTGAATTTCAGTTTTTAATTATCTGCATGGCTTAATATTCAAAATTACAAGCAAATACCCTTACCCTAATAACCCTTATTATACAAGTATAATGAGATTTAAAGCTTTCACCACGTTGTGCACAAATAACAACAACAAACAGACAAATAAGTAATCAATAAATATTCCAGTCTATAGGACTTGTAGACTATAGTACTACACTTATAGTAGAAGTGTAGTAAATCTCTCATATGTATCGGTTTTCGTTTTGAAAATGCCTGACCCAAAAAAATAAATATATTTTCACAAGACTGGATTTTTTGGGAACACACTTCTAATGGAACAAGGACAACAAGACAGTGTGTCTGTGTGGGTGGGTGTGAGGGGTGTAAAGGCCAAACAGAGAGTTCAAGGTGGTATATATACGTATGTAGCACGATGAGCAGGGGAAAAAAGAGGATGACAGAAAAAGAATCGGAGGTTTTGTCAACCTACCATTAATAAGGTTGGCACTGCCTGGGGCATTAAAGCCCGCCGCCCCATCCGTGGCAATAGTGGCGATGGGGTGGATGGGGGGATGTGAGCAGTCTAGCCAGTAACAATGGAAGCCCAGCATAAATGGACACACACAAGAACATACACAAGACAGTGAACAGAAATAACATGGTTATAAGACATTAAACATTTTCAGTGTCTTCATAAAGTCATAATGATTAAACCACTGATATATTTATCTTTTATGTGAACTAATTAGTGCTTAAAATGAACAAGTATAAGAGTGAACAGACATATACCACTATCTAAACATGGAAAGTAATACCAGCACATTGTCTTGAGAAATCATTCCGCTCTAGCTCATGAAGTGCAATAGAGCTCACAGGCAATTTATTTGTTGGTCGACTGCCAGATAAACTTTTTAAAGTGAAAGTTCAATTCTTCAGTTTGTTGAAATTAAGTGCCTTGGGGCAATGTTTCAGCGTGAAAGATTTTACTCTTCACAGTAACAAATATATTTAGTCATTAGATGCGGTTACTTTATCTTACTTTCTTTATGACCTAATTAAAAAGTAATTGAACTGCAGCATTTAGCAATGTTTGCACATGGTTTGAACATGCATGCACTTAAGTTTATCGAAAGGTTGACCTGAGTTAAGACATTATAAGGACTGTCCAATCATTCTGATGATTTTCTTCCGAATATAGAAAATATGTTTGAAGATAAGTGCTGAAAAGATGGGCACAAGCTGAGGACATTTTTGTGTTATAAAGCCGTGTGGCATTAATGGCTGTGTGTGGTTAATCAGTGGGTTATTTAGCCAGGGCTAATACCACAATATCTTTAATTAGCACATTTCCTGGATGGCAATGGCAATGACAGGTGGTGAAAGTGATGAAGTTTTCCATTGAGACCAAAAGTCCGGGTAATGAGAATGTAAAAACTGGAATTGGAAACATTGTAAGTGTTGAGATTTACTTTTCAGATGACTGCTTGAGTTTCATTATTTTGCTTAATCTTTTTTGTTTGCTACTTGCAATATTTTCTTTGATGCCAGAAATTTAGTTTAAATCTTTTCCTTTCACAAATGTGATTCCATAAACAAAATAGCATCCATGCTGTAGTGTGTATAGTTAGATTGAAAGTCAACAATAGAGAGCGGTGAAGTTTAATCAGTCATGGTTACAGCGTCTGAGAATAGCCTTTGTAAAGCCTCACTACATATACTCATTCATTTTTTTAATTAATTAAAATTTGGCAGACTTGTTAACAATAGTCTTTACTTTCACCTAAACAAACAATTTATCATGTTTTCCTTGGACTGGAGAGTCCTCTATAAATAACTAAACAAAATTTTACCAGGATTTGGTTTCCTAAATCAGACAATAAAGTAAACTGTTCTAGTCTTATTTTATACTATCAAACTGACATGGTGACAAACTAAATGAATTGGTAATTCACAAATGCAATGTCCAGCAGACCTAATAAGTAGTTAGCAAATATGTGGACTAATTGAGTTATAACTTGTTTGGTTCCTAAGTAACTAACTAACTGACTGAGAGGCCTTCTGAATCTGACTGGCTAACAAAGTCATTGACAAACTGGCTGATAATTTGACCATGTGGGTGAATGGCGGCACTCGGACGTTTCGTCGAAAGACGTTTGGTCCCCGGATGCTTGGTCCCCGGACGTTTGGTCGACCGGACGTTAGGGTAGAACGGACTCTCTCTCTCTCATGATTATAATTTTGAGAGCGAGAGATTACCTGGTCGCTCGCTTTCAACAGTAAACTCTCTGTCTCTCTCTCTCTCTCCTAATTTGACAGCGAGCGAACCCGGCGACCAAACGTCCAGTCGACGGCCCGTCCATTCTACCAAACGTCCGGTCGACCAAACATCCGGGGACCAAACGTCCGGGGACCAAACGTCCGGGGACCAAACGTCTTTCGACGAAACGTCCGGTCACGGTGAATGGCTTACTAAATGACTGACAGTCTAAATTGCTAACTATTTTGCTGATAAACTACTTTAAGATAATTGGTTGCTGGATAACTGGCTCACAAATTAAGACACTCAGTGAGTAAATAACTTGATAACTCACAAACTAAGAAATCAGGTGACTGTTTATTGAAGCTTGGCCTTTTACAAGACAAGAGTTCGGAAGGAAGTGACTTGTGGGTGATTATGGAGAATGAGTTGAAGGTCAAAGGACAAGAGAATTCCACCCACAGGAAGGTGTGTGATAAAGAGAATGCTTTACCTGTGTTCTGGTGTCCATCTTCCACTGCGCCTCCTTCAGGGCAAATGCGGAACAATGAGACATAGTAAAGGACAGGAATTCCACTGAGCTACATTGCAGCTCACCACTCATTCACCAATAAATTACCAGTTCACACCTTAGACAGTATCCCAAGTATGAACAATACCAATGTACAGTCATACCTCTACTTATGAATGCCTTTGGGTGTGAAAGTTTCAGGTTACAATTTTTTTATACGCAAATGAGTGACTCGAGATACGAAAAAGATCCAAGTTACGAAATCCCCCAAAAGTAAATGCATTTCCTTATCCATTATTTTATTTTATTTTGATTTCCCCTTATTAAGCGATTAGTAACTGTACAAATGCAACGTGGCACACATTTTCACACACACACACACAGGCCACACGTAAAAGTCTAAAATGTAGGTACTACAAAGTGGACAGCTTTCGGCCATCTTGCCGCCATCTGGTGGACAATCACAGGTATTATATCTATAACGGCCGCGGAGGCAGATATTTCAGCGGCGCAAAATTGGGACACTTTGACTAATTTTAAAGGGTCTACTTGGTAGTTGTGTGAGGACCGTGGAACAAGTTATAAAATGTACATGTAAAGTACACAAGTACCTCTACTTACGAAATTAATTGGTACCAAGACATACCGACTGTATTAGCAATGATTATGCACATGACTTGCTTGTAGAAAGTATTATTTTTGCAGAGGAATCTGATAGGAAACACTGTTCAAGTCATGCTGACTGATTCTTAAATAAATAAATACACCAGAGTGAGTGTCTTGCCTTTCTTTTCTTTCTTCTCTTCTTCCTCTACTCCAGCTCCGAGCAGGGTGAAAATGATTCCAGTCTGAGAGTTGACGCCCACAGCGGTCACCACCATGCGCCCTGAGCCCTCCATCACATGCGTCCCTGGAGGGAAAATATTGTTTTGTGGGTTGTGTTTGCAAAAGGACTCTGCAATACTTAACTGAACTATAAAATTAAAAAAAATCAGAAAAGCAGGTAAAATGAAGACAAGATGAATGTGACATGTGACTTGTTTTATCCACTCTATTTGCAAATTTGATTACATACCAGACAACAACATGGGGTCTTTGTCTGCAGCCTTCTTCACGTGATCAGACTCTCCAGTCAGTGACGACTCATCAATCTTTAAGTCGTTGCCTTGGATCAACACTCCGTCAGCAGGAAGCAAATCACCTGGTATCATAAAGACGGGAGTTAGATATAAAATGTCAGTGTCCGGATACGGCAGCTATTGTTTAATTATGGTTCATTTAAATAGATTTTATATATATATATATATATATATATATATATATATATATATATATATATATATTTATATATATATATATATATATATATATTTATATATATATATATATATATATATATATATATATATATATATTTCAGCAACACGCTTATTTACTTATATATTTATTCATGTATTTATTTATTAACTTACTTATTACCTATCTATTTATGTCTAAAATGCCTTTCCTATTTCTGCATCCTCACCCTCTTGCTACTGTGACAACAAAATTTCCCGAATACGGGATGAATAAAGTTATCCAATCCAATCCAATTTATACCGCTGTTCTCTTTCTGCAAGGTCTCATTAAATAAGGTGGTATAAAGTATAATAGATGTTCTTGAGGCGGCATGGTGGGCGAGTGATTAGTTCTGGGGTCGAGGGTTAGATCCCAGGTGGGTCCTTACTGTGTGTTTGCATGTTCTCCTCGGCCTTGCGTGGGTTTTCTCTGGGTACTCTGGTTTCCTCGCAGGTTGAACACTCTAAATTGGCCCTAGGTATGGGTGCAAATGGTTGTCTCTCTCCTTGCGCTCTGCGATTGGCTGGCCACCAATCCAGCCAGGGTGTACCCCACTAGGTGCCCATAGTCAGCTGGGATAGGCTCGAGATCCCCCCCCAATCCTTGTGAGGATAAGCGGTTCAGAAAATGAATGAAAGAAATGTGCTCAAGTGCTACTAATATTTTTTTTCTGCTGTGCAACTAAAAAGTCTTTCATTGGAGGACTTCTAAAAGTTCAGTCTATTCTCTTTTATGCCTGGAATCAGGTGGAATGGTGGGTGACTTGTTTGTTTATCACTTAAAGCAGGGGTACGCAACTCCTGTCCTTGAGCGCCCCTATCCAGACTGTTTTATGTCTCCCTACACCAACACACCTGAATCAATCAGGATTGTTATCAAGCTTCTGGACAGCTTGCTGATGAGTAGATCATTTGATTCAGTTGTGGTAGAGGAGAGAGATATGGAGAACAGATTGGATAGGGTCTCTCGACGACTGCAGTTTTTTTGCTTCGCTTCTTTTGTCCCACAACTTCAAAAAAACTGTGGTCCTGTAGGTTGACTTACACTAGGTTTGAATGGGAGCATGAATTGTTGTTTGTCACTTTGAGCCATGGGATTTGCTCGTAACATTTTCTGGTAAGTTCACTATTTTAACTTCAGATATTTTAGGTTTTTAATGAAATGCATGTTTCCACAGTTTCAGATTGTAAGTCAGGTAAGATGAGCCAGTGCTAAGGAATGAATGAAGTAATAAATTAATCAGTGAAAACTAAAGGCAATATGCTCTTTGTGAAGTGTATATACAGGAAGTAGCTTCGTATACAGCATGGTGCAGGTCAGAAATATGTATAATATTGGATTGGATTGGATTGGATTGGATAACTTTATTCATCCCGTATTCGGGAAATTTCGTTGTTCCAGTGGCAAGAGGGTGAGGATGCAGGAATAGCAAAGGCATTTTAGACATGAATAGATAGGTAATAAGTAGGTCAAGAAATAAATACATGAATAAATATATAATTAAATAAGCGTGTTGCTTAGCACATATATACATACATACATACACATAAATGTAGATGCATGCATACGGTAGGTCTTAATATAAAATAAGTGTGACTCTCTGAAGTGATAGTGCTGCCTTTACTAAAATAAGTAGAAAGATACAGGATGAGCAAGAATGGTTTCATCTGATTCTAATGGAAGAGCAACACGAGGGTGAGTTTAAGCTCTACCTTTAGATACAGCTCCTTTAAGACCACTTTCAAATGTGCTTCATGTTCACTAGGGATCATTAATTTTAACGATGTCCTGACACATCCTTTTATTGTGTGTGTAGCATAGACCGGCACATGTAATTTATTGGATGCCTCAATTTTTGCAAATATGCTGTTTTCAGTCACACTTAAATATCTTGCTGTTTACTGGGATGTCCTGACCGCATCTCATCTCATCTTATTTTCTGAACTGCTTTATCCTCACTCGAGTCATGGTGGGTGCTGGAGCCTATCCCAGCTGACTTTGGGCCAGAGGCGAGGGACACCATGAATCAGTGACCAGCCGATCGCAGGGCAAAAGGAGACGGACAACAATGCACACTCATACCCATATCTAGGGGCAATTTAGAGTGTCCAATCAGCCTACCATGCATGTCTTTGGAATGTGGGAGGAAACCGGAGAACCTGGAGAGAACCCACGCAGGTGGACCGACCTGGATTTGAACCCAGGTCCCCCACTGTGAGGCCGATGCGCTAACCACTCACCTGCCGGGCCGCCCCCTGACCACGTAATGCAACAAAATTTAACAGTACATGGCTGTTTGTCCACAATGAATATAGTTCAGTTGACAATATTGTGTGTTATACAAGGCATCGAGTGACATAGTGTCACCTAACCCTAATAAAAAATACTGTAAAATAGAATTGTATGATATAAAGTGCAGCTAAAATACCCACCATATTTAATTTGTGCGATGTCGCCCACAAGTATGTCTGATACTGGCAGTTGGATGACTTGGCTACCACGGACCACCTGAAACTTCTGTTCTTGCTCGATGCGGCTCTGTAGTCCGCGGAACTGCTTCTCCTTAGACCAGTCGTTGAACGCAGTCACCAGGACCACGCACACCACCGACAGGAGGATGGCAGCTCCCTCAATCCAGCCCGCCTCTGCCTCACCCTCGTCCTCCGCACCACCTTTCACTGTGCCACAAGCTGTGCAAGGGAAAATTTAGAGAAATTTAAAGGGAATGATGGGAACTCTTTTTAGCAGAAAATGAAATATAAGCATTCAGTGAAAATCTCCATCTTTCAAATGCACCTGTGAATACGTGTCTACCAAATTATGAAAACCCAGGATATGACATCTAGGTGTATATTTTAGACATGATAACAGATCATCATAAAACTAATACATGTTTGTTGTACAGCAGAAAAAAATGATATTAGTAGCACTCTTGCACATTTCATTCATTTTCCAGACTGCTTATCCTCACCCGGGTTGCGACGGTCCTGAAGCCTATCCCAGCCAATTATGGGCACCAGGTGGGGGACACCCTGAGATGGTTGCTAGCCAATCACAGAGTACCGTGTACCCGGAGAGAATCCACACAGTCCCAGGAAGAACATAAAAATTCCACACGGGATTGAACCCTTGATCTCAGAACTGTGAGGCAAATGTTTTAACCTCTCTTCCTCCAGGTCACTCTCAAATAGATGAATGATATTAATTGTGTGGCCCTTCCAGATTTCTTCTCTCTACTTTATGGTCCCATTCAATAATAAATATCTTCCTCTGGCACTCTGAAATTTGGGTCTGTATTGTGGAAATTACATTTACAAAGACTAAATAAAACGTGTTATTTAAATGTGTCTTTAATCATTGTATCAACCCATTAATCAAGGAACATCTAGCTTTAAAAACACAATAACATAAGGACAAATCATAGCTGTCCATGGTGCTGAATTCTACACAGAAATGTGCTCTTAATTTTTTCACTTGTGTGTATTTATTTATATATATATATATATATATATATATATATATATATATATATATATATATATATATATATATATATATATATATATATATATATATAATAGATATATACACACATACATACATACATACTCCTTTGACTTTCCCATTTTAGCGTTTGTGGGTGTTTGCATCCAATGAGACCTATTTAAATGGCCTCAGAGAAGTCACCAGCTGTAGTCACTTATAATCACTCACAAGAAGTTAAGAGGCCATGAAGGCTATGAAGCTCATTTCACTGACACAACTATCTAAGTCACCAAAATTGCTCATTCGTGTTGCTGTATGTATATTTTTGACCCAGCAGATTTGATCACTTTTTCTGTTAACCCATAATAAAGACATAAAAGAACCAAACTTCACGAATGTTTTTTGTGACAAAGAAGTATCTGTTCCAATCACTCTATCAGAGAAAAATCAGAGTTGTAGAAATAACTGGAAACTCAAGAGAGCCATGACATTATGTTCTTCACAAGTGTATGTAAACTTTTGATCACAACTGTACATATTTAGTTAACAAAAGGCACAAATACAAGGCGATTACTGGTAAGTAATTGCATATTCACTGGTGAAAATCAAGTGACACGTCACTGTTCTAGCTGTCCTCGTCATTCACATCACCTTTCGCATCAGCGTCGAGTGTCTGAGTGAGTTCACATTCATCGTCGCCAGTATTGGCTCGCGCTTGCTGGAGAAGTTGCAAACCAGTCTGAATCGGGCCATCTGACCTGAAACAATGGATCTGCCAATCCTTCGAGTCGTCGAAAGCGTTGGTCAGTTCGCATCCCTTGAACGACTTGATATTAGATCCTTCGGCAGATGATCCCAAGCATCGACAATCCATTTCAAATAAACTTCCATTGTTGGTGCTCACATGTTGCCGAATTTGGTGTATGTAGCTCTTCTCGCCGTGCAACATCCAGTTCTTGTAGAACTGTCGGATTTGGGCCTTGAATGGGGCGTTCCAGTAGACCTCGGGGGCCTGTATAAATTTGGTGCAGCCTCCTGGAATCATGGCCTCATCAATATGGAGCTTCTTCAATTGCTTCTTGGTGGCATCGCTAATGTGACAACAGTATGAATCCCAGGCAAGAAGGCGCTTGACATCTGCCCAACCTTCTCAGGTTGAGAAAAATCTCTATTTCACCTGCATGCCGCTCTATTTTTCAAACTTTTCCCCGTAGTGACGTTCAATTAGAGATGCCATTCAATTAGAGGTGCTGCTCAAATAGAGGTTTTACGGTGTGTATATACATATACATATATATATTATATGGGAGAGAGAAGGAGAGAGAGAGGGGGGAGTGAGTGAGTGAGAGAGAGAGAGGGAGAGCGAGAGAGAGAGAGAGAGAGAGAGAGAGAGAGAGAGAGAGAGAGAGAGAGAGAGAGAGAGAGAGAGAGAGAGAGAGGGGGAGGGAGGGCTTTGGAGAGAGAGAGAGAGAGAGAGAGAGAGAGAGAGAGAGAGAGAGAGAGAGACTGAATTTTCAGGTTACAAAACCCTTCGTCGTCATGGAGTTTTAACAGGTTAAGCAACTTTGTTCTTTATTTCAAATTACTGGTGTGAATGAAATTAACAACAGAGTCTGGTTATCGATCCAACTGATATTGCAAGGCAATAAGGCCGTAAGCCACCTTCCATCGCTATGATATTGAAGCATAAGGAAGGATTAAAAGCGACGACTACTCGGCATGGCCCCTCTGTTCTGAACGACAAGATGGAGAGACTTTTACTCCTTTGGAATTTGATTTAATGCTAAGTTGTCTACAATTCATAATTTGAAGTTGTTTAGATGTGTGTTTATGTTTGTGTCCTTTCTCTGTTGCTAACGTTATCTTCCTCCTTACAGTTACGCACCTGCATGCACGAATAGGAAATGTTTTGGGTGTTTGTTATTCATTTCAATCTCATCTTATCTCCTCTCATTTTCTGAACCGCTTTATCCTCATTAGGATCACAGGGGGTGCTGGAGATGGACAACCATGTACACTCACACCCATACCTAGCAGCAATTTAGAGTGTCCAATCAGACTAACATGCATCTTTTTGGAATGTGGGAGGAAGCCGGAGTAAACTGAGTAAATCCATGCAGGCCCGGGGAGAACATGCAAACTCCACACAGGTGGACCGACCTAGACTTGAACCAGACCCCAGAGCTCTGAGGCCGACGCGCTAACTACTCGTTCCACTGGGCCGCCCGCAACGCTAATATAAAAATAAAATCTAATGCTGCAATGCAATCAATTGCTTTATGCACTGTAACACAGTAAATCATCATCCTGCATTGTATGCATTTTCCTGCTCATATTCATTCTCTAGTACATTAAATGCATGGACAAGTTAATGGGTAGACTTTTTTTAACAACTGAGGCATAATGACTCATTCAGCAGAAACCAACATGTTTTGGAAAGTGTACACCAGGGGTCACCAAACTACGGCCCGCGGGCCGGATACGGCCTGTCAGCACATTTGGCCCGGCCCTCTGAACAATACCAGAGACGCTATCGGATTTTTTTTCCTATTTGGCCTTGAAGACTGGGACGTTTTAATCTTGTGTTTGGTTCATTGCACCCCCACTGAGCCCACAAATCATCCCAGTGAAGCGGGGCTTTGCATTGCTTCTTTGGTGACACGCGCGGGGAGAGTGTTTCCCTTTGATGCACGCGGGCACATCCACCGGTGCATGCGTGATGCATGCGCGCGCAGTGTTACCGAGACATCTGGATGATCGCAGGTGGGGGCGGAGCCCTGGGACCATCGCGGACTATTCAAGCATATAAAAACTGTGCAACCTGTTTGAGAATTGTTCTTTTTGACCCAGAGCTGTGGAGGGGAGCAACTCTGAATTGGATTTATATATTAGGAATAAATATCTTCAATGAAGAACCCAGAGAGATTTATTTAGTTATTATTTATTTCATAAATAGTTTTATTTATTTCCTGTTTTTTTCTGTGAAGAACTCAGAGAGGGTTATTTAGTTATTATTTATTTCATTAATAGTGTTATTATTTGTTTCCTGACTTTTTTTCTGTAAAGAACCTGGAAAGGGTTATTTGGTTGTGTGGCTTTCTGGAAAACAATATTTTTTTTAAGCTCCCCTACGATCGTCACACTTTTTCTGTTACAAACTGACACCGGCCCCCCATCAGAGAAGGAAAAAGTTATGTGGCCCTCACAGGAAAAAGTTTGGGGACCCCTGGTGTACACAATCATGGTCCGGCCTAAAATACCAGTAAATAAAATAGGAAATTTAGGACATAAGTATATGAGTACATGATTGCAACTTTGGCACTTTAAAGTGATTCATAACTGTCTAATTAATATAGATCATATAATCATTAAGCATCCTATCAAAACAACGAAAATATATTACATTAAAAAAGAAAGAAAAAAACGCAGACACAATTTCCTTCCCTTCTGTTCATCCTATAAAGTTTTTACAGTCCTCAAAATGATGAGTGGTCCCTTTTAGAAAGGGGGGTTGAGTGCCATTACTCTCCTCACACTGCAGGCGGTAGTGACTGATGGCGCTGACTCAGCCCATTGTTATGGGTCTTCATTTCCTGTTTCACGGCTCGCGGGGCAAATGTATGGACACTAGGTTCTCAAGGTTATTTCTCGACTCAACACTTCATTAACCTCCGGCTAACTTCTCCGTGCACATGCAAGTATACAAGGTGAGTCATGTGACATGGCCAGCTTCTACAAAGTGAAACCTGACCATGCAAGTAAGGGCCAAACAAGAAGCGTGTAGTGTTATTCGTATACATTTTATGTGATTAGATAAAAGAAAATACCACATGATCTAGAGCAGGCCTGTGAAATAGCTAAACATTCCTACATGTCTATCTGAATCTATTATTTTGTGTCAACTCAGTCCTGGCTCCACCCTATAATGACTATGTGTCAATTTGTGGCACGAGTTAGCAACGGTGAGCATTTCATGGAAAAAAATGTTTATTCATTATTACATACAGTGGGGCAAATAAGTATTTAGTCATCCACCAATTGTGCAAGTTCTCCTACTTGAAAAGATTGGAGAGGCCTGTAATTGTGAACATGGGTAAACCCCAACCATGAGAGACAGAATGTGGAAGAAGAAAAAAACTGAAAATCACATCGTTTGATTTTTAAAGAATTTAATTCCAAATTAGAGTGGAGAATAACTATTTGGTCACCTACAAACAAGCAAGATTTCTGGTTGCCAAAGAGGTCTAACTTCTAACGAGGTCTCCACTCGTTACCTGTTTATTCATTATCACATACAGTGGGGCAAATAAGTATTTAGTCATCCACCAATTGAGGTCTAACTTCTTCTAACGAGGTCTCCACTCGTTACCTGTATTAATAGCATCATGCTATTAATACCTTATACAATGAGACCTTGCAGCAACTCATTATCGGTATAAGAGACACCTATCCACAACCTCAGTCTCTCACACTCCATAGTCCACTATGGCCAAGACCAAAGAGCTGTCGAAGGACACCAGAGACAAAATTGTAGACCTGCACCAGGCTGGGAAGCTGCAATAGGTAAAATGCTTGGTGTAAAGAAATCAACTGTGGGAGCAATTATTAGAAAATGGAAGACATACAAGACCACTGATAATCTCCCTTGATATGGTGCTCCATGCAAGATCTCACCCTATGGCGTCAAAATGATAACAAGAACGGTGAGCAAAAATCCCAGAACCACACGGGGGGACATAGTGAATGACCTACAGAGAGCTAGGACCACAGTAACAAAGGCTACTATCAGTAACACAATGCGCCACCAGGGACTCAAATCTTGCACTGCCAGACGTGTCCTCCTGCTGAAGCCAGTACACATCCAGGCCCGTCTGCGGTCCGCTAGATAGCATTTGGATGATCCAGAAGAGGACTGGAGAGTGTGTTACGGTCAGATGAAACCAGAATGGAACCTTTTGGTCGAAACACAGGTTCTCGTGTTTGGAGGAGAAAGAATACTGAATTGCATCCAAAGAACACCATAACCACTGTGAAGCATGGGGGTGGAAACATCATGCATTGGGGCTGTTTTTCTGCAAAGGGACGACTACTCTGTGTAAAGGAAAGAATGAATGGGGCCATGTATCATTTTGAATCAAAATCTCCTTCCATCAGCAAGGACAGTCTCTAGACCTCAACCCCCCTTTTTTCCACATTCTGTCTCTCATGGTTGAGGTTTACCCATGTTGACAATGACAGGCCTCTCTAATCTTTTCAAGTAGGATAACTTGCACATTTGGTGGTTGACTAAATACTTTCCCCACTGTACATGCAAGACAGTCAAACATTTGTAGATTTGGAAAGCACTCATTAATGCCTATGATTTGAGTTCTAACTCATTTTGATTTGCTGAAATTAAATGATAACAACATACAGTTGAAACCAAAGTCCTCAGATTCGTTCAAAGGTCTCTGTGTCTTTTAGATGGGTCTGGAAGCCATATGAGGATGATGTCTTTTGACATTAGACGTGCTTTCAATAGGCCACCCGATGATACAGTGGTTATTCCGTCTGATTCTGGTGCTTGCAAGATGGGTTCGATTTCCACTCGGTGGCAGAGTTAGTGTGAGCATGAGTGGTTGTCTATTTCATTCTGCCCTGCGATTGGCTGGCAACCAATTTGGGGTGTCCGCTGCCTGCTGCCTGTGGTTGGCTGGGATAGGCTATGTGTGGATAAGCGATACAGAAGATGTGCTTTTGACACAATTCAGCCTCAGAGGTTAATAAGGATGCTCTAGAGCAGACGTCTCCAAACCAGTCCTTGAGGGCCAATGTGAGTGCAGGTTTTTGTTCCAACCCATCCAACACAAAATGTTTAACCAATGAGGTTTCTGCTTAAAAAAGAAGCACCTGACTGTAATCCACTGTTTGCACTTCTACGATACCAGATTGGTGGAAAGGTTTCTTCTTACAGGTTGGAACAAAAACCCACACCCACTGCGGCCCTTTCTGGAATAGTTTGGGGACCACTGCTATAGCAGATGGGAGTGAATCCTCATTTTTGGAAGTGGATTTTTAACAAGCTGACTGATAGAATCTAGCACGTTTGGTTTGGGCCCAGTGTCTCACAAACCATAGCGAGCAACAGTGCACCGCTACGGAAACAGTGGTACCTTGGGGTTCATCTGATTTCTGGACTGGTCTGTACAGGATTTTCCACTTAGTGTTTCGGTACAGTCCGGGTAGCATAACGTTTCCATGCTATTCATTTAAAATTTCAACCGCTAAAGGTTTATCCCTTGTCACAAAAAATTACATGCTGGGTATCAGAGGAGCCCAACACAACCAGCACAGAGGGATTGGAACAATGATGGTGACAACAACGACACCGACTTGTTGGGATTGTAAGAATTGCATGTTGCAATAAGCTAAACGTTCAAAGTCCCTTTGATGTCAACATAAAAATAACTTTTTATTCTGTTATTGACAAACGTTTTGAATTTACTCCCCGTAATTTATGAAATGATCTCAGAATTGCAACTGTGTTTTGTAGTACAGGTGTTGCCTGTTTCTTGTAGATTTACCAACAGTTTGGCCTTGGACTGAGCTAAAGAATGATGTGATGACATATGAAGGTTATACTATCCTACCCGACCTGCACCGGACTGCTCAATGAAAATGTGGCTTAAGAGGAAGAACACCTGAGTTTATATGAGCCGTGTAAAGTAAAGTCAATGCTCATTGTCTATGTTATACAGGTTTGTATATGTCTGAAAAGTGACTCGATAACTAAGGCTCTCCTGGCCCACTTGTGAAGACCTTACACTAATCAAACATAAACAAAAGAAGAGTCAGTTTGCACTTTTGTGCTTGACATTGACAAATAAGTGGACTCACATTCTCCGGTGTCTTCTCCAGGCGGGTGGTAAAAGGAGAGGCCCAGCGAGATGAGAGCGGCAACCTCCAAGATAATGAGGGTGACATCCTGCAAGGCCTCCCATACCAATTGCAGGAATGTTTTGGGCTTCTTTGGAGGGATCAGGTTCATCCCAAATTCTTCTTTCCTCTTGTCCAAATCACCTTGTGCACCTGTAAGTCCTGAGACAGAGTAAAAAGGACAAAGGAATGGTCAGAGAGAGGATAGAATGTTAGGGTAACAATGCCATTATATTAATTTTTATTACCTTTGAAAGAAAAAAACACTAGTAAAAGAGAGCTATTACAAAGGTTTACAAAGTTGGGTGTGAATTTTTCACACTTGTGTATTTAAAATAATGGTTGAACATCCACATTAAACTACACAGGAAATATTTGTGGAAATGTGCTGATAATGATCCATGATTACATAATTATCTATTGATTTGATAAAAGGAACAACCAGTGGTCCAAGTCATACCCCATTATACACGATATATAAAAAATAAAAAATAAACATTTAAAATCAAATCAAAATAAGGGGGATGTTTGCATGGAAAAAATGATTAAATTCCAAAGTATTCAACATTCTGTTTGACTGATCTATGGAATCTTTAGAGAATTCAAAATAGCACATTGCATTATGAGTGCAAGAAAAGAAAATCATGTGTGGTTTTGAAATTAACCATTCGAAACCTTACCACATTGATTATCTGGTTATCTATCTATGGATCGAATCTCATTGTAGCTTCATGTTGTAACAGATTGCAATTGAATGATTGATTGATTGATTGATTGATTTGATAAGGGGCATCACATATTAATGTTAATGAACATACATATGTAAATATGTAAGATTGTAGCCGCCGGCTAATTTTCATCTTTAGTCTCTTGTGTTTCCACACAGCATTGAACATCCTCATACAAGAACGGACGCCTTATGTCACACAGTTGTGCGTCACCAGGATCTCCCGGGAGTGCCCCTGGAAGGTACCTGATAAGGTTTCATGTGCACCATATCTGCACAAAATAGCCACTGAATGCCAAAAGGGCATGAACTGTTAAATGAATATAGAGGATCATGGGAGGAAGAAGGGAGAGACCAAGGGATGATGCAAGGAGAGAGAAGCATTCCTGTCTCCTACGTAGGAGAATGCCCTTGTTACAAATAGATCAGTCTATAAATAGCCTCATTATCCATTCCCTTTTAATTGTCTCTCAGAGAGGACCTAGCATGTACTCTCATTGATCTCATCCAGCAGCAGCCGGTCTCATATCACGCGTGCATGCACGTGAATATTTTTGTGCATTTCGGCGAGTCGTGATCGCCAGCATGTGCTCTGCATGCGTGTGACAATTAATGACATTTTGATGTCCCTTCAGCTGTGTCGTCAATAAACACATTCCCCCGCCACATCAAAGAGTTTATTCTTCCATGACGGAAAGACGTGAAATCAATAAGTATGCAAATCTCCACGTGGCCCACATTTCCATGCGGGTGAGGGAGTTAGTTTAACACATTCAAACTGCACCAACTGCTGGCAGCCATCGTTACCATGGTTAGCAGTGATGTGGCATCAAAAAAAGTACTATAAGGTAAGGCAGTGGAATGCGACCTTAATAGCTCAGTACACTTACTTATGGTGACATGATTTTTTTCTGATATTTTCGACTTGAAAGAAATGGGAACTCTTCAGTGTTGATTTTTCGTTGCGAAACACTGTAGACTTGGCTTGGATATGAAAGGACAAATGGCAGAAATCAGGCCATAATTTAACAACAACATTTTAATAGATGCATGTGTGTGGGTGGGTGTGTTCAGTCCTATCCAAATGCAAACTAAATCCTTTGTTAAAATGTGAAGAGAAACAGGCAACAAAGTGCAGCCCATCTGCTTGTAATTGGTCATGATATTTTGCCACTTTTCTTATTTTTATATTAGCAACATCTATAGCGGACTTATTTTTGCTATCAAATGAAATAAAAAGCACGAGGGCGGTGGGCCCCAACCTGTTTATTCCCTTGGATTTCTAAACGCAAACAAATTTTACGAGCAAGCCCAATTGATGTATTATGTCTCAAATGTTGTTATGCTGTGTTACGCTTCACTTACATTGTGGAGTTAGAATGCTGTGTGCTACATTATAACACATTGCCTTTATTTATGTATCAATGTGTGTGTTGCACAACATTGTTATGTTTTCATCCTTATGTTTATTTGTCTTGAGTGATCACAAGGATATTCTCTTTTGCATTATTACACTTGACTTGACATAATTATTTCTGCAGTATTTTTGTGTTTTTCAGTCAAACAAGATTTCAGCACGGATCAGAAAGGTTTAGTAATTATTGTTATTTGTTTTCAGCAATGGGAGAATAATAAAATAATGTAAATGTGTAACATTTCACAGCAGGTTCGGTTGTGTTGGATAAATGTCAACCTAATCTTAAACCCCTTAGACATTGAAGACTAGACAGAAACGGTGGGCCGAGGTAATGGTGACTAACAACCACCTGCGATATTATATAAGGGTGAGTTTGTTGTCATTTTTGTGTAGGTTTGAAACCCAAACACACACACACACACACATAGATAGATAGATATACATATATAGTATATTCAGGGAAAATATAATTTACATCTGTACGTGAAAAAAAATGAAAATTTAAAAATAGCCAATGAAGCCATGACTTTCCGAGGAGAAAAACATCTGCAGAATTTCTCATCTTATGTTATTTTATAAACTGTGGTACAAGGTATCCAGTATCTTGCCATATTTGGTTTCTTACTCGAATAACGGACACATTCTTAACTGTATTGCATTTGAAGGTAAATAATGTGAACCACATTTTTTTTAATGATGAGAACAGGTGTGAAAATTGATTGTCAATGCTGCCAAATCACTTCTGTGGGCGTCAAAGTAAATACTGGTTTACTACATTCATTCATTCATTTTCTAACCCGCTTTATACTCATTAGGTTCGCAGGGGGTGCTGGAGCCTATCCCAGCTGGCACCGGGCTAGAGGAGGGGACACCCTGAATCGGTGGCCAACCGATCGCAGGGTACAAGGAGACGGACAACCATGCAGACTCCTACCCATACCGAGGGGCAATTTAGAGTGTCCAATCAGCCTACCATGCATGTTTTTGGAATGTGGGAGGAAACCAGAGTACCCGGAGGAATCCCACGTAGGCCCGGGGAAAATATGCAAACTCCACACAAGTGGACTGACTTGGATTTGAACCCAGGACCCCATAGCTGTGGCCGCCTGGTTTAGTTTAGCGAACTATGAATAACGGTGTTAAAAACCCTCCCTCATTTATCTCTGAACTAATGTAAATGATTTATGTGAAAAAGGCATGTTGTTATATTTGTCCACAGAATAACAATTTCCCAGACAACCCGTGCCGCAACATTTCACATCTTTTACTTTGTTCTGCGAGTCCAACTCATTTTAGAAATGGCACATGAAAGTGTATTGATGTTGGATCTTCCACAACACTGTGACATAAGATGGCATTCAATTGTTATTCAACAATGTCCTGACCATAGCGATGCCAGTTGTGTCACATTAATTATTTTTAAATCACACATACGTCCATAGCCAGCAATTTAGGTAAATGTTTTCTTTATTTTGCTTTGTTTAGGAAAGGTCACAATATTAGACCATTGGCATTTCATATTTGTTATTTTGTACAGTAAATGAGATTGCGAGTTAGGGAAAACAATCTTATAATTTTTATGAAAAATATGAATAATGTACGTTATATTTTCACAAAGATGAATGAATTTTTGTTCCAAGCCTTAACATTAGGAAATGTTATAAATAGCAAAAAAAGAATATAATTGAAAACTTTATTTCTAGGGCGGCCCGGTGGAGTGAGTGGTTAGCCCGTTGGAGTGAGTGGTTAGCCCGTTGGAGTGAGTGGTTAGCCCGTTGGTCTCACAGCTCTGGGGTCCTGGGTTCAAATCCAGGTCACATCCCACCTGTGTGGAGTTTGCATGTTCTCCCTGGGCCTGCGTGGGTTTCCTCCCACATTCCAAAAACATGCATGGTAGGCTGATTGGACACTCTAAATGGCCCTTAAAAGATTATAGCTTCAACGCCTACAATCAAAACCATTGTTTTCATGTTTATTCATTCATTCATTTTCTGAAACCCACACAAGCCCAGTGAGAACATGCAAACTCCACGCAGGTAGACCAACCTGAACTTGAACCCAGGATCCCAGAGCTGTGAGGCGCGCTATCCACTCGCGCCACTGGGCCGGCCTACACTAATTTCTTGTTTCAATTTGAATAATTTGATATTTTGCATTTACAAGGACAGGCATATTAACTTCCTTAAGCAAATCAAAATACGAAGGAATGTTAAAAAAATGTGTGCTCTAATATTTTTTTATCTTTAAACTGGTATCGACATTTATGCAATGGAATAATACCAAATTAGAAGCCTGTGAGTGTCAATATATCCATACCAAAGGATAGATACGCACTACCTTACAAGGAGGACATTTATGGAACAATGGTTTGCATATAACGTGATAGATATAGTTTGTATGCGATGTGGGTGTTTCTAAAGCGCCGATCAAATTCAATCGCATGGTTTTCACTTGAAATGTCGTAAATATCCCAAGTGCTAAGCGGTTTGAAACAGCCGTTCAGGTCGCATCCTATTGCCGATGAATGAACTCGCCTGACTTCCATCAGACACACTTTATCACTGACGGATGCCATGAAACTTCGGCTTTAGTCATGAACTCGGCCACAGAACAATGGTATGATGCACAAATATTATCTCATCATCTCATTTTCTGAAACGCTTTATCCTCACTAGAGTCACTGGGTGTGCTGGAGCCTACCAATGCTGACTTCGCGCACGAGGCGGAGGACACCCCAAATTGGTGGCCATCCAAATGCAGCACATGAGACCATTACCTAGAGGCAATTTAGAGTGTCCAATCAGCCTACCATGCATGTTTTTGGAATGCGGGAGGAAACCGGAATACCTGGAGAAAACCCACACAGACCAGGGAGAACATGCAAACTCCACACAGGTGGACTGACCTGGATTTGAACCCAGGACCTCAGAAATGTGAGGCCGACGCACTAATTACTCAGGCACCGGGCTGCCTGTTTCCACCCCAGACTTCGGGCGAAAGGCATTCTACACCCCAAACTGGTCTCCAGTTAGACGTAGGGCACGCAGAGAGATCTCATCTCATCTCATTTTCTGAACTGCTTTATCCTCATTAGGGTCATGGGGGGTGTTGGAGCCTATCACATCTGACTGCGGGCCAAAGGCGGGGACACCCTGAATCGATGGCCAGCCGATTGCAGGGCACAAGAAGATGGGCAGCCAACCATGTACACTCGCACCCATACCTAGGGGCAATTTAGAGTGTCCAATCCACCTGCCAAACCGGAGTACCCAGAGGAAAAGACCCAGGGAGAACATGCCAACTCTACACAGATGGCCGACGTGCTAACCACTTGCGCCACCAGGCCGCCACACAGAGAGATAAAAACAACAATCTGGATCTTCTCAGTCACTGGTAGCAGACGAAAACGTCATCGTCGACTGGTAATAGCATTCCCATTTCACACGTTCGCCTTTTCACCGTCAGCAAGAAATGTAAGCAAACAATCATGCTGTCAGCGTCATACAGCGACATCGACAGAACCTTGAATATAGTGCATAGTGATTGGGCACCCGTCTACGTTGGAGAAAATGTTAGACTTTTAAGTGCACCCTATGTGAGTAAATATGTGCCGCCTTGGATTTGTACGTTTTTTTATCGCTTAATAAGGGGAATTGCAATCATTAATAAGGGGAGCAATTGGCCAAGGTTGAAAGGTATGTGGATATTTCACATTGGACAAGCACCCAGGGTCCCAAACACTGCTGTTGATTCTTGAATGACCACTGGACTTTACTGTCATTGGAAAAGTAGACTGTAGTCAGTTTCACCAGGCCTTGGACATGAATGAGCCAACGACGGCTCTAAGGATAGTCTCGGAATTTTCAAATTTTTCCATAGATTGCATCGTTAAATTTTGCATGTTACTTATTGGGCCACCTGATCGTGTAGTGGATGCCAGTCTGTCTCTCTATGTGCCATACAGCTGACTGTCGACCGGTGTGGGTGTGGTCTGCTTTTCACCTGAAGTCAGCTGGGATAGGCTCCAGCAACCCTTTCGATTAAGCGCGGTACGAAAGATGAATTGAATGCCTTTAATGTCATTATAAAAGTATAATGTGATTTAAGGTTCCCCTTGAAGTGCACACATAAATAATCAATATATAAGTAATAAATAACTAGTCAACATAATAAGCAGTCAACACAAATAAGTAGTCAACATAAAAAGCAGTCAACATGAGTAAGTGGTTACAAAATGAATGTTGCCTATTGCAACAAGGTCAAATCTCTTGTTAAATGTATCCCACAATGTCACAAAGTTTGCAACACTTAGTTGCCCTCACAACTCCAAAGCTCTAATTGGGTCATCATGGCAATAAAAGGCATTACAGTAGGATATTTAACAACAGCTCAAAACTGAGTAATCTTTTTTTTAATGCAGCTTTGAATGAGCAAAGAATGGGTCATTATTTAATGTATAGTAAGTATAAAGATGGGTGTAGGTGAGGCCATGGAGTAAATTGTTATTAGAGTTGTGATAGAGAGATTACAGTTGCTCTTCATTCATGGCCGCTAATTTGCTGATCTGTCAAATGTTGCTGGTTCTGCTTCAAATCTGCTGTGACACATGGTGCCTACCTGACATCCCTTTGTCTAAATACACGAGGCAGAGACATACAAAACTGTGGAAAATAAACTAACTTCACGCCTATTTCTCTTCTTTGCATTTGCTCTTCTGCCTGTCAGTAGGAACAAGATGGCATATTTTAACAAGGCTATGAATAGATCTCCATGGAAACACTATGCGTCCCACTCGTGTGAAAATACTTGCATCTCTGAACCTTGAAGAAACAAGCAAATTTGTGGCCCATATTTATCAGCGTGTCCAGAGGCACTCATGCAGAAAACCAGGAGATGATTTAGCAATGAAAATATGCAATGACCTTTAAATGTCCTTGAAAAGCAGCAAGGGTGTAGTTTATATAGAGGTCTTGTGATATTCTCATGACATAAATCTTCAGTATGTTTTTGTATTTAACTTTTCAGCCCATTTATTGTGGACGAGAAGCCATGGCAACAAGCGACCGTGATGATCATCAACGGATTGATGACAGAAAAGGGGATTTAATCAATATGTATGCAGCGTTTTCTCACTTCCTGCTTTTTGAAAAGCGACCCAGAAATCAAGAGCAGAAATGCCAAAGAGGCTTCAAGTACGAGTCGGGGAAAGAGCATACAGAAACAAAGTGGACTTACTCTGCAGTGAATAATAAACCATCAGCGAACATGCGACTAAAAGGTGGCTAATTATATGGCTCCTGTTACAAGGAGTGATGAAAAATGTGTCACTGTGTCCTTGATGGTGACTTTCATCATAACAGCAAGTCTGCTACTTACCGTATTTTCTCGCTTATAAACCACACTTTTAAAATTGCCTTAAAATCATTGAATTTTGCAATGTCTCGCTATAGTATAATCCCAGATTCACAATTTTCAACTCCATATTCATGGGTTTAATAGGGAGTACAAATGTGTTACTTTGTAGGGAAAATCTTAAGAAAAATCATCGTACGTGGTATTTCTGAGATACTGTATGAATCAAAACCACGTTATTAGGGTCAATAGCATAAGGAAGTTTGTAATTCATCCAGTAATATTTTTTTCTTACTAGAAAACAGAAAATAACCAACAAATAGTAAATGTTAATTTGCCGATATCTACTGGTGAAAAAGAGTATAGCAACGCTGTAAGTCTTGTGCACATATAAGCTGTACCCTTAATTCAGTCATCATTTTTTTAGTTACAAATACGGCTTATATGCGAGAAAATACGGTACTAAAGAGTTTTATGGAATAATAAATGAGTTGAGGCGGCCTGGCGACCGAGTGGTTAGCGCGTCGGCCTCACAGATCTAGGGCCGAGGGTTAGATCCCAGGTTAGTCCTCACTGTTTGGAGTTTGCATGCTCTCCACGGATTTGTGTGGGTTTTGTCTGGGCACTCCGGTTTCCTCCAACATCCCAAAAACATACATGGGAGGCTGGTTGAACACTAAATTGCGCCTCGGTAAGAGTGTAAGCATGAATGGTTGTCCGTCTCCTTGTGCCCTGTGATCGGCTGGCCACCGATTCAGGGTGCCTACTGCTTGGTGCCCGTAATTATCTGGAGAGATTCTAGCACCCCCGTGATCCTTGTGAGGATAAGTGGTTCAGAATATGAATGAATGAAAAAATAGGTTGAACATTAAAGCCATGATTTTGAATCTATATATTGACCATACTCATAACACAAAACACTAATATATTTCCCTAATGCAGTACTTCTCAATGATTTTCTGTTGCGCCCTCACAAAAGAAGAATTAAATGTTTTAGATTTTCTACCCCGCTTCGTAACAGAAATTCCTCTTCAGCAGTGCTCACAAATATGTTCCCATATTCCCATTGGAAAACCGTTTGCAGGGGAAAAGTACGAAGTGTGTTTAAAAGCGCACCGCTATGCAATGGAAAATGACATCTCAGAGTCTTTTGCCAGAAGCATCATTCGACCTTGTTCCCATTAGCTAGTATAAAATTCAGTCAATTCTGTGGTCCCTTTATGTTTTCCAAGCTGAACTTGGGGTGTCGTAGTGATTTTGTGCATGTGTATGTGTGTGTTGGGCCAGCTGTATAAGTGGGTGAGTTTATCTGTCAAGCACTGTGCTCTATGAGTCTGACTCATGCAAGAGATAACGGAGTGGAGTGAGAGAACACAGCGCACAGCTCCCTGTTTGACACACTTGCACACACACCCCCGTGCACGCCCACACCAACCCACGCGCAACCATACTATACTTTGATCCCACTGCGCAATGCATCTGGACATCGATGTTTGGTGTAATTTTGTTAAGACGAGGCAAAGTATGAAAAAATAAATGTAGAAAATCATCCAACATTAAATTGGGAAACAAAGTACACATACACACATCCTCTCTCTTTTGTTTCCATGACAATGATTCTTGCAGTTTTTGTTCCTTTTTTAAATGTGGGAAATGTGACTGTAAAAAGTTACCCCCCCCCCCCCCCCCCCCCACAAAAACAGTAATTTTAAAGCTGTGCATGGAATTCATGGAGCCACTGGTGTACATGAAAAGAATAACAATAGGACGAACAACTGTGATAAATAAAGGAACATAGACATGTGGCTTTCACTTTAGTCAATTGGGCTTTCTGTTCATTTAAAATATCATTGTAAAGAAACCTGAACTTAATGTATGTACTGGACTGACTCAATTCTAGGAAGAAATGAAGAGTGAGAGTGCTCTTGATAAAAGGGGACAAAGGCTGCGTGACCATCTTCCATCTGGATGTCAGTCTCTGGTTTCACTTCTGGGATCAGATACACTCAGAACACAATAGCCGGGACAAGCATTCATATCCAAAGTAGCACAGAGTCATGAAATAGTCAGGAGCAGCAAAATTGACAGCTCAATCCGAAATTAAAACCTCTTAATTTGCATTCTTAATCGATTTGAAACAACATATATGTTGTCTTAAATATGATCAGGCCAATTTAACCCTAGAATGGTAACCCTCTATTTCAAGGGTTACCTTTCACAAGTCTGAAATAGAGGGTTACCATGGTTACCGGGGAAAAATGGGTACCCTTCATTGCACCGTCTTGCTTAGGACCCTTTTTTTACCATTCTAGGGTTAAAGAAATAGCTTAGTAGTGATAGGACAAAACTCATATCGTCACTCAACTCGATATGCCAGTATCACGAGAAGATTCGTCACAATACAATATAAAAAAATAATACAACAGGCAGCCATTTAGTCAATTATATGTCAAGAGGGTCGTCTGCTTACGGTTACCGTCAAACTGACTCAGCAGGCAAAAATAGAATTGATGGTTAAATTACAAAAATAAAATTTAATTTAAAAAAGGGTATGAGAGAGTCATTTTATTCCACGCAGATCCACAGAGGCCCAACACAGGAGGAAGTCAAGTCAGGAAAGCCAGTCAAAGCCGTGTTAAAATTCATGCTGGCAGACTGTGCAGCAGAAGGTAGGAAGCTTTAAAGCAGAAGTGTGAACACAGCACTTTATTAATGTTTATAGTTTTGTTTCTTTTCTATGTATTTTAAGATGGCATACCTCTTGTTAATAAGAAAAATATAATATTTCAATACCGTGCAAGTGGACAGCGAGCTGCTTATGCTTCAAATTGATAAAATATCAAGCTGAATAATTGTGCTCTCTCCAATTTCAACAAGGTGTTGCTGCACTGAACATGCATGATTAATGTCAATGCTTCGGGGAGTGCAACCTTGCCAGTCTTTGTATCGTGATCCAATTTTTTTCTAACTCAATGTGCATTCTGATGCTATGTAACGATATTTGTCTTATATATATATATATATATATATATATATATATATATATATATATATATATATATATATATATATATATATATATATATATATATATATATATATATACACACAGTGGTACCTCGTCATACGACCGCTCGTCATATAATATTCTCGTCTTACGACGGAAATTTCGATCGAACAATTCGCCCGTCATGCGATCAAAATTTTGTGATGCGACCAATCCAGGTGGCCATGGCACTGTCTTTTTTGCATATCTTTCGTGTATCTTTTTCAGACCAGGAAACGCACAACGCGCATGCGCGGGAAAAAGAGGGCTTTCTGGGTAATGAAGTATACTCGTGCACACAACGCCGACAGGCAATGGCACTCTTTCTCAGAATAAAACTTTACCCATAATCAATACGTGGGTAAGCTCAGCTGTTGCATTTCCTGTTATAATTATCTAATACGAGGAGTATTATATTACTTCTTGTTCGCTGCTCCTAAGAACATCAGCGGCACTGGCTCGCAATTCCCTCTTTGTAATATTTCTGGTCGCAACTCGCAAAGCGGCTGCGTTCAGAGCCATTTCAATGAGGGAGTTGCGAGCCGGTCTTTATGAGCAGCGGAGCGATCGCTAAAATGTACTACAAGACTATTTCTCGTTGGCAAGTGGTCGTGGGTTATCCTATTGTGAGGACATTTGTGTGAATCATTTTCGGGATATTTTGAAGGGAATACGTAGTACAACAGCAAACAGCCCATCGATAGCGAACGTGAGGGTGGAGGCGTGGTAAACCGCCAACCCGGAAAACGAAGGTAACAAAAGATTACAACAAAATTAGAATTCAGTTTTGTGTAAAGTTACATTAAACGTATGTTTGAGTGTGTCTGTATATATTAATCCAAGTTAATTTAAATTTGTTTGTTTGTTTACGAGTGCTGTGCATAAAGTCCCCCGAACACCCCCCCCGCCTCCATTTATGCCGCTGTCTCTCCCCTCCGCGAAATGCTTCTAATTTTACTTCTATTAAACACATTTTATTACTATTAAACCACTCGTTATTTATTACTTAGTCAATATATGGTGAATTATAAGAAATAAAACATTTTTTCCAATCCAATATCCTGTTTTTGGTCGATAGCGAACGTGAGGGTGGAGGCGTGGCAAACCGCCAACCCGGAAAACGAAGGTAACAAAAGATTGCAACAAAATTAGAATTCAGTTTTTTGTAAAGTTACATTAAACGTATGTTTGAGTGTCTGTATATATTAATCCAAGTTAATTTAAATTTGTTTGTTCCGTTTACGAGTGCGTTGTCGTGGAAATAAAACGACCCCCCCCCCCCACACCCCCAAACGTCTCTGTCTCCCGTCGGCGAAATCTGCCCAATTTTAGTTAGATTAAACACATTTTATTACTATTAAACCACTAGTTATGTGTTACTTTGTTAATAGATGGCGAATTAGAGGAAATAAAACATTTTTTCAAATCCAATATCCTGTTATTGGTGTTTTTTCAGTGGGTTGGAACGAATTAATTTGTTTCCCATTCATTTCAATGGGAAACGTCCGTCGAGTTCCGAGAATCTCGTCATACGATCTCAGTCTCGGAACAGATTACGATCGTATGTCGAGGTACAACTGTACTTACCACTGTAAGATGAAGAATGTGGTCTCAGTACTTTGAGAAATCGGCAAGACATTTTCAAAAGGGCTCAGGGTTATAAACAAAGTGTCCCAGAGATTGCTGACAACATGGTCAGAGCCATCGGATATGGCAATCGTCTTGACAGTGTACAATAGTATATTTGTACAAAAAAGAAACAGCGGTCACAACTCCCCATCACCATCTTTCTTGTGCGCTGAAAACCTCTCGCAAAAAAGCTCCTCCTGCTCACCCTACGGCGCCTCCTGAAGATTCCATCAATGATCTGATGCCTCCCAAATCTGATGAGTAGGACTCACAATAACCAGTTTTTTTTTTTTTTTTTTTTTAATCAAGCGGAGAGGAACTACTTTCTGTGAGGCAGAGTTGGATCGACTACCAGATTTATGCATGTTAAAAACTTAATAAGAAACTAAGATGGAGAATGACCGAATGTTACCCCACGCAGTTCATAATGGGAGAAAAAGTAGCAGTTTCAGGAAAAAGTGCTGACATGAAGAGAAATGAGGATGTGCCGGTGCATCTAAAATCATCACTATCCCTGTCAACTCACACCGCCGTCTTCAAAGTGGTGGTTCACACTCAGGACATTCCACAAGACACAAACTGAAAGGAAGTTCGTAAGGGAATACATGGGTAAGAATCATTGCAATTGGAAGTGGAAGAGGGTATCATATCTATAAATTCCGAGTTACTAATAACTCTATTTTTACTTTTATTTTTTTTTACAATGTATCCAGCTCACTTACGCCACAATCTACGAGTTCTGAGATTGGCTGAAATAGGTAACATAGGCTGAACTAATATGCACACAAATGTACATACAGAAGCTGGCTGTTTGAGGTCTGTTTTCCATATCTCCCTCCTCTACCACACCTGAATCAAATTATCAACTCATCAGCATGATGTCCAGAAGCTTGATATCGATCCTGATTATTTGATTCAGGTGTGTTGGTGGAGGGAGATATGGAAAACAGACCGGATAGCAGCTCTTGAGGACTGGAGTTGGCCACCCCTGGTATAGTGGTTCACTCGCCTGACTTTGGTGCGGGCAGGTGCAAGTTTGATTCCTGTTGGTGGCAGTATGATTGTGATGCGAGAGGTTGTTTGACTGTCTGTGTGCCCTACATCCATTTTCTGTTTCCGAGAATAATTGTTTTTGATACATTACACCTTGTTTTAATGTATTGTATAACTCTGCTTAAATAATATTCATATACGAGCCTGCTATGGATGCAACCAATGCACGGTTGATGAGTGAAGAAGCCGTGGAAGAAATGGGCGTAACCACACAGATGCAGGACAGAGATTATGACATGGGCGATTGCTGAAATATCTCCTATTCTCGCGGGTACTGGTCAACTGCCTGATGACTTAACTAAGAAACTATTTATAAAGCAATAACTGGTCAACTGTAACTGAAGGCGTGGTGTTTGTGTGCTCAATAAAAAGCCTGCGAAATAGAGAAAGGTTAAATGTCTCTGAGCGCGGAGCATGGGACGGCTCACGGCTTCTCCCATTTGCAAAGGTCACAAAAGAAAGCACGCGGTTGTCATCTTTGCATCTTCACAGGGCAACAGTCTTACCCGGGACAAGGTGCAAAAGTTCCACCTCAACACGTTCCACTTATGCCCTTAAGGCTTGTGCTGGAACCTCTAGTGGTTATTTTTGAGCAATCGGCAGGATATAGTTGGAATTGACTGCCAGCCAATTGGAGACAAATAACCATTCAGCAACACTCATACATACAGACAATTTGGAGTGTTTACTCTACTATACTGCGCATAGTTTGGGGATGTCGAATGAAACTGAGGTACCCAGAGAAATGGCTCTGGCGCCACATTACAGTAATCCCTCGAATATGGTGGTTAATGTATACCGGACATAAAGGAAAAATGGCGAAATAGGGTCACCCCTATTCTAACTTGGTTCTATTCTATTCTATCTTGCAGGCACAGGGAGAATATGAGAACTTCAAATGCAAAGCTGGTATAATATAGGTAGAGTTCTTCTAATCAAAAACTCGTATGGGAATTGGTCATCCACATGAACAAGCGTGTCTTTTTATGGGCATGTTAATTTAGTCAGGAATCTCTTGGGATACCTACATTCCAAGACATGCCCACTCTGCATGGATGTGTCACTTTCATTGACAAGCTATGATCTACCAAGAGAAATCTGTAACTAAGTCACATTTTTCTTCATATTTATGCGTCTCAAGAGAGAACGACAATGAAAACAGCTTATGAGATTCTAAACGTGAGAAATGATCACACTTCACGTCACATCCCAGTGGAGACATTCACAAGCCATTTGCAGCTTCTGCAACGTGGCACATTGGTTAAATCAACAGTATCGCTGCAAGGCATGATTGAGCAGGTAGGCACTTGGTACAAACACACATACAGGGAAGACAGCTTGCTACAACTGATTGTTAGCAATGCATTAATCATCAAAACAATCAAGGCTAGTAATGAACCCGCCATTAGCTGGTGAAAGTGTGTAGTGTTTAACACCTGGCACTTATTAGTTTCAAATGTGCCAGATCAAAAGAAATCGTTAATTCATTTATTCATTTATATATATCAGACATAATATTTGTGGGGCGGACCGGCGGATGACTGGTTAGGGCCTCAGCCTCACATTGGGAGTACTAAGTTCAAATCCAGGTCGGTCCATTTGTGTGGAGTTTGCATGTTCTCCCCGGGCCTGTGTGGGTTTTCTCCGGGTACTCCGGGTTCCTCCCACATTCGAAAGACATGCATGGTAGGCTGATTGGACACTCTATATTGCCCCTAGGTATGAGTGTGAGTGTGAATGGTGGTCCGTCTCCGTGTGCCCTGCGATCGGGTGGCCACCAATACAGGGTGTTGTCCCCAGCTTCTGGCCCAGAGTGAGCTGGGATAGGCTCCAGCACCCCCCGCGACCCTAATGAGGATGAAGCGGTTCAGAAAATGAGATGAGAGATGAGAAATAAGTCTATGTTGATGCTTTCTAATGACAGAAATTACAATTTTCTGACCAGGAGTTTAAGATGTTGTGTCAGCCATATTGTTTCTAATGTCAAAATATCTCAATTATTTCGATGGTTCATTTTACTACAATAGTTGTCACTTTCGAACAAGAAATAAAACGAAAAAAAATCAAAGTAGAATTTTGTTTTATTTAAAAATCAAGGCTACTCAGAGCATGTTTAACGAGGTAAGATGGCGGCGCCCTTGGTAAGATGGCGGTGCCCCGCCCTAGGCAAGATGGCTGCGCCCCGAGCGAGCAGTGACAGGCACAAGTGAGTTTTTTCACGTTTTAAGCAAGATATGTCTTCTTGAATTTCATGACGTCAACATAAATTTTGTTTAGCGTTTTATCTGTTTATCTTTCCTCTATTTTGAAATAAATGACTGTATCGGACGCATTGTCTTGCGTTATGGCGTTTTGCCTTTGCCACCTTGCAGTTTCATGCATGTCATGTTTTTATGCGCATATAAGCCGTACCCTCGATTCAGTCATTTTTTGTCCGACAAATGCAGCTTATATGCAAGGAAATATAGTACTTATTTATACGTAAGTGTATGTATGTGTTATATATTATTTTCATTTTACAGTGGCCGGGTGATCGAGTGTTAAGCGCACCGGCCTCCCAGTTTTGGGCTTGAGGGTTTGATCCGAGTTGGGTCCTCACTGTGTGGAGTTGGCATGTTCTCCCCGTGCGTGATTTTTTACGGGTACGCTGGTTTTCCTGCCACATCCCAATAACATGCTAGGTTGAACACTCCAAAATGCCCCTATGATTGTTCGCCTTGTGCCCTGTGATTGGCTGGCCATGGATTCAGGGTCTCCCCCGGCTGGTGTCCATAGTTGGCTGGGATGGGCTCCAGCACCCCCCGGGACCCTTTTGGGGATAAGCAGTTCAGAATATGAATGAACAAATATTCATTTTACTTTATTATACATTGCACATCTACTACTACTAGTACTACTCAGTGGCGGGCCGTCAGGGCCTTCAAGGCCTTCTTTGCTGGCCTAAGAAATATCTGAATCATATTATATTTTGTCCATCAATACTTATTATTCCAAATGGTCTGTTAGCTTCCTTTCATTGCTTTTCCCCCTGGTTGCACTGCTTCCAGATGTGTGTTTTCCTATTGAAGCATTTAACCAATCACATTTCAGCCATTATTTGTTGCCAGATCAGATCTGCCTCAAAGCCTTCACAATCAGTTCTTGCGGGCTCTGCTGCATTAAACTAGACTGTTGCTTTTAACCAATCAGATTTCGAGTTGGCAACCCCACAATGATTTTTCATAGGCGTTAGCATTTTGCTGGCTGGGACATGTCATTGCTTTCACAAACTATGATTGGCTAGTAGGCGGGCCAAAGCAGTACCCAGGCAGCCGAGATCGCAAACTCCACCCACTATGGCCGACAGAAGCAGAAGCAAAAACAAATTGATTCTGTTTGCTCACAAAGCTATTTTCCAGACGGACTTTTCCAGAAAAAAATGAAGAAATATTGGCCCACCATTAAGAAAGGGCGGTCAACTCCGAAGCTAGCAAGCCTGTTACAGCCGGGAAAATGGTGTGTGGGGCACTTTCAGCACGCTAACTTAGCTCCACAAGCAAATAGTATATTGTTGTTTTGATTTAAAGCCATTTTCAAAACGGACTATGCCGGAAATATGACAGGACAGGCTCGACTTTCATCATTAGCTTCGATGGCGATAGGAAAGAAGGAAGAAAGAAAGGAGGATGGATATTGTGTAAAAAGGATTTTTGGTGAGTAAAATTACAAATATGGTTATATTCCTAAATAATATTTCAATTGTGGGCCAAGTTCTGATATCTGAAAAGCTCCAGTGTTTGTATTTAATCACAAAATGCTGCTAGGAAGTGGATTTTACCCCAGTTTAATTTTTGGCGTTTCACCATTGACATCCATCGCTGTCTTTTCCCGGGAAAAATCACCCCCCTGGCCTCGTTGTAATGTCTCAAAAGCTCCAGTATTTGTCATACCTGTCAACCTCTGCCGATAACTGCCCTTATAAATGATTATGATTCCCCTTACAAACCCCCAAAAAACCTTACAAACACCGTACGACTCGTACTCAATCAATAAATGATGCTAGGAAGTGGATTTTACCTAATTTTAGTGCATTTTTTGTCATTTCACGTATGGACGTATCGACGTTCATCGCTGTCTTTTTACCGGGGAAATGATACTCCAGGCCCGGTTTTGATGTCTAAAAAGCTCCAGTATTTGTATTTTATCAATAAATGCTGTTTTCGGCTGGATTTTACCCCATTTTCGGGCAATGTTTGCCCGTACGCCATTGACGTTCATCGCTGTCTTTTCCCGGGAAAATCACCCCCTGGCCTGGTTTTAATGTCTGAAAAGCTCCAGCATTTGTATTTAATCATGAAATGCTGCTAGGAAGTGGATTTTACCCCATTTTTGTGCATTAATTTATTGATTATTTTTATGTGTCGCAGCTGTGGCTGCAGTAGAGGTTTTATAGCCATAAAAGAGTTTTTGAGGGTTGGATTGATACGTTGAAGGCGCTACCAGAAAATGCACCGCCCGCCACTGGTACTACTACAGTAATACCTTGAGATACAAGCTTAATGCGTACCGGGACCGAGCTCGTATGTCGATTTACTCGTATCTCAAATCAACTTTTCCCATAGAAATGAACTTAATACAAATCATTTCATTCCCACCCTCTGAAAAAACACCAAAAACAGGATATTACAATGGAAAAATGTATTTTTATTGGTTCTAATTTACCATTTACTAACAGAGTAACTCATAACCTTTGCATCATCCTACGCCAGCCACTTTTATGTCTTCACCCACTACATCCACGTATCTTTTCCTAGATCGAACTTCTAACGATATTTAGTTCCTATCTCCTCTGGACATGTCTCAAGCATCAAAGTCTGGTCCTCTGACCTTATCTCCAAAACATCCCCCCTTTACTGTCCCTCCTTTTGTCTCATTTCTCATCCCATCCTGTAATGAAAAAGGTCTCAATTGCATCTTTCCCAGATTGATATGAGTAATATAGTCGTAGGAGATATACAGAATAATCAATCTGAAATGCCAGGTTAATATGTCAAAATATAGAGATGATTTTTTGCATTAATGACACTGTACTCATGTTAATGCACAATTTTAAAAAATCTACAGAAGTATTGTTTTTAATTTCTCCTGAATGGTACTGACTCAACCATCTAGCCCAGGGGTAGGCAAACTATTCCAGAAATGGTCGCAGTGGGTGCGGCTTTTGGTTCTAACCTATAAGAGGAAACCAATTCACCAATCTAGTATCTTAGAAGTGCAATCAGTGGATTTCAGTCTTCTTGTTTAAGCAGAAACCTCATTGGTTAAACTGTTTTTGTTGGATCAGTTGGAACAAAAACCTGCACCCACAGCAGCCCTGGAGGACCGGTTTGCCCACCCTTTGTCTAGCCTCTACTAACACGTGCTCAACTACCTCACTCTCTCACTGAGTAAAATGGTTGCCTATCATTTAGAATTTGCCCTGATTTTATTCTCTCTTTTTCAATGTAACCTTCTGCATGGCAAGCGTGGCAGGAGACTCTGTCCTTATTTCGCATAAGAGATCCCTTGTGGGTAGGAGATTAAATAGAATTAATCAAGCAGGAACAAAGTTGTGTGGGAGAAGGTAGGATTAGTATGATCATTAGAGGAGGGAAAACGTGTACATGTTAGGGCCTTCTATCCATCAGATGCTGGTGATTTGATCAGAATAACTGGTGGGTGATCTGACAATCAAATAGCAAGCACTACTTGTTGAATTAAAGTTTTGTCTATTTCTTGTCCCATTAGTGTAGCTCCCAAGCAATTTCTTGTTGAATCTATAATGACCCATTCCATTAACATCCGTGTAGTCTACTGGTCTAGGCTGGCTTCTCTACTAGATGACCATATAGACCAGTGGGCCCCAAACTATTCCAGAAAGGGCCGCAGTGGGTGCAGGTTTTCGTTCCAACCGGTAAGAGGAAACTTTTCTACCAATCTGGTATCCTAGAATATGCAGAATATCCTAGAAGTGCAATCAGTGGATTGCAGTCAGGTGCTTCTTTTTTCAGCAGAAACCTCATTGGTTAAACTGTTTGTGTTGGATCGGTTGGAACAAAAACCTGCACCCACAGCGGCCCTCCAGGACCGGTTTGGAGACCTCTAATATAGACCTTCAGGGATCTAGTACAGAATATAGATTAAACTGACCAAACACTCCATCACAATTTACATATGTTGTAGGAGTCAATCAGTGCAAATAATCTGACAACTGACCTACATAAGAACAACCTGAGACAAATGTAGATTTTCATGATAGATGCATCACATTCATGCAAACAAACAAGCAAAAAGTTGTTATTATAACAACACATTGTTGACAAGCATAAAATGAAAGTTATTAAGCACTGATTCAATTTTTTAAAAGAAATCTTTGTCTATGATTTTTGTTTATTGGCTAAATTGTCTGCCATCCAGGCTGAACTTCACCCCTGATCCTCATAACCATGAAACGAGAAATTGATAGAAATAGTTACTGAGTGTTAATGTGTGCGGATGATCAACAACACAAGTGTCCTGTTTACACATCGGCCTTCTCCCAGTGAGAAAATACAGTGTATCCGACCACCAATGACCACTGTGATTGCTCGGATGCAATAGCAACACAGGTCCCTGAGGGGTTTGCTGTAAACACAATTGGGTCCTATCAAGCCTGTGTTATCGCTGGTATGGATCATCATTTTATTCCCTAAAAAGTAAATACATTTAGAAAAATATTTTGTTTCAAGGGCAGCCCGGTGGGGCGAGTGGTTAGAGCGTCGGCCTCACTGCTCTGAGACCCTGGGTTCAAATCCAGGTCGCGTCCACCTATGTGAAGTTTGTATGTTCTCCCCGGGCCTGTGTGGGTTTCCTCTGGGTACTCTGGTTTCCTCCCACATTCCAAAAACATGCATGGTAGGCTGATTGGACACTCTAAATTGCCCCTAGTTATGGGTATGAGTGTGCATGGTTTTCCGTCTCCTTGTGCCCTGCGATCGGCTGGCCATCGATTCAGGGTGTCCCCTGCCTCTGGCCTGGAGTCAGCTGGGATAGGCTCCAGCACCCCCCGCGATCCTAATGAGGATAAAGTGGCTAAGAAAATGAAAAAAAAAATGAAATTTTGTTTCAAACTTTAAAACGACATGCTACTTACCCAGTCATTTTACTGAGCAAAGGAAGGATGCGTAAAGGACAGATGATAAAGGTTGTAGATGTGGAGCAGGTATATTTAGGCTATACTGTGCTGCAGCAGCCCACCGGGATTGGCGACCGAACAAGCAAATGAAAATAGAAATGGGAGCAGAGGCACAAAAAAGAGATGGAAAAAAAAAAGAGAGCAGGGAAGTCAGGAGAAAGGGCAGGTGGAAGGTGGAATGAGGAGTTATCAAATTATAGAGTCTAGATTAACATCAGAAACTCTATTAATCATGAGTAAAGGACATTTGGCTTAATACCCATAGTTACTTACTGTGACCGCCTCGTGGTGTAGAGGTTCACACACCTAACTTTGGTGTGGGCAGGTGTGCGCTCGATTCCCGTTGGTGGCAATATGATTGTGAGTGCAGATGGTCCTGACTCTCTTTGTGTGCCCTATGGCTGACTGGCGACCAATCTAGGGTATAGTGCAGGGGTGTCAAACTGGTCCTCAAAGGGCTGCAGTGGGTGCAGGTTTTCATTCCAAAAGGATACCTTTTGCATGTGTAATCAGTTAATTAAAGTCAGGTGCTACTTATTTTAGAAGACACCTGATTGGTTAAAATGTCGGCACTGGATCGGTTGGAACAAAGACCAGGACCCACTGCGGCCCTCGGCGGAATCGGTTTGACACGTGGTGTAGTGGAAGTAATAGCAGGCTGGAATAATTTCAAAATAAAATAGCGGATACAGGAAATCCATTTACATTTTAGGGGATTCCATAAATTTTATCTTGTTTTCGTGTGTTGTGTCACTCATCTGTTCTCCATGTCTCCTTAACCCATGTCTCTGTATTTAAGTCGCCTTTGTTTGTTCATTTCTTGTTGCGTTTTTGTCAATGTCACGTCGGTGTGCGTGCCAGGTATGTTTGATTCTATTCCTTTTGGTTCATTTTTGTAATTTTGGATTCCCTGCTTTTGTTTTTGCACTTTGTGTTTAATCTCTTTAAAACCGTTTGAGTATACAATGCTGGCCTGCCTATTTCCCTGCGATTGGGTCAATGGGTCCATCACATCCACACGCCTGCACTATGTGACAGAAGGACGCAACCACATAAACCTAACAGTACTCCCCAACCACGGGATGGATACCACACATCCCAAAAGCAAAATCCAATCAAACCCAAGGCAGGGAGGGGTTTCTTGAGGGCATGAGTATCGTAGTTCACTAGAGACAAGTCTAGACGCTGTCCGAACAGCCCCTGAGAAGTCAGAGGGAGCTGAAGCGACACAGTCCTTGTCGCAAAAGAGAGTCGAAGCCGTGTAGTCCTTGTCACCTGTTAGGGTTATTAGTCTTACATTATTATATATTTGCTCGCAATGAAGAACGCTTTGCTTTACTTAGCTTATTAGTCTTACATTATTATATATTTGCTTGAAATGAAGAACGCTTTGCTTCACTTAGGATTATTAGTCTTAGATGATTATATATTTGCTTGCAATGAAGAATGTTTTGAGAACCATCGACTTCTCACACTGTCGTTCACACCGCTCCCTTGGGAAGATCCAGAGGACTTTCAATTGTTTTGAGAACAGAGATGCCGGTTGTAAAATCTTATGTCATAAACAGCAAGAGAGGCGTCGAACGGCAGAATTAACCTTGGACGAAGACGCGTCAGGTTCGATTTCTCTCTTGCAAGAACACCACAGATGAGTCTGATGTCTCCTTTATTTGTATGTGCATCTGGGAATGCCAATTGGTGAACCTATCACCACCTGAGGGGGCTGATGTGAGGCAGACGGGCGTTTCCTGCTGGGTCAAAAGTTTGTTGCGTTCTTCTCTCACGTAGTGTGGGCGTGAAAATAGCAGGATGGAGACAATCGCAGGGAAACAGTCAGTACACCCCAGACTGGACGCCAGTCAGTCGTAGGGAACACAGAGAGACAAACGACCATCTGCACTCACAATCATACTGGGAACAGCGGGAATCGAGCCCGCACATGCCCGCAACGAAATCAGGCGACAGAACCTCTAACCACAAGTCGGCTTAAGAGCAAACACACCCTTTTTTTCTTCATAGGTACATATGATGGATTTATTTATATTTTTAAAACGGGCATGACTTGATGTCAGTTAGCGAGTAGTATGTTACCCCTAATTATCTTTTTCATTAAACAATACTGCCCCGGAAGAGTGAGAACTACATCTTAGTAATTGTAGCAAATTTGCCAGTGGTTGTTTTGTATTCCTAGTGCAAATTAAGATGGTTTCCCCTTCCAATATTTACATCTAGCTTCAAATAGGGACTCCTGTAGTTACTATGGGAAAGCATGTTCTCACTACCTCAGAGATTACTTGTCCTAGGTTGAGACAATGCAGCCTTCAAGACTTGAATGTATACTGTCAGCAAACACAGTAAGTGCCATTTCCCTTTACACAAGTCACAAAGAGTGGGCCTCATTGCATGTGAAGCATACTGTCAGAGCATCTGTGAAAGTGAGCTGTAAACTCACTGACATCCCATATGGCCCCTGCATGACTTATTCACCTGCTGTCTGCTTGAGGGAAACACTAGCTTCTTCACCCCTCACTCACCTAAATGGCAAGTGATGATGGGGGGAAAACACAATTGATTCCACATCGGCATGTCAAGTGCAAAGGAACCACATAATCATTACATGCAATGAAGTTCAAATATCAAAAATAGGGATCTTTGCTAAATTATTTTTGTAAAAATGCAATTTTACAGAAAACGTATTGAGGAAAACTCAGAGCGGCCTCTTCTCATGGGTATAAATAGAAATGTATTTACATTTTGGTAGATGTTTGATTTTGTAACCTGGATCTTGTTGTCATATATTCGATCAATAATTTGGGCAGCCCAGTGGACAACTGGTTGCATGTTCTCCCCGGGCTTGCGTAGGTTTTTTCCGGGTACTCCGGTTTCCTCCCCCATCCCCAGAACATGGTTGGTAGGCTGGTTGAACACTCTAAATTGTCCCTAGGTAATAGGAGTGTGAGCGTGAATGGTTCTCCCTCTCCTTGTGCCATTCGATTATCTGGCCACCAATTCAGGGTGTCCCCCGACCTGGTTCCCATAATTAGCTGAGATAGGCTCCAGCACCCACTCACAAGGATAAGCGGTTTGGAAAATGAATTAATGAAAAAAGGATCAGTAATTTTCATATTAAAGGCTTTTGTAAACTGCAAATTTCATATGTAGAAGCATTCGTAAGTAGAGTTACAACTGTACATGTTAACTTAGCACTTTGTCTGTGTCAGAAATAAAAAAAGGAGTAAAATAATGAAAAACTGAACAGGTACAGTAACTATAAACTGTATCTGCATGATGTTATTTTGGGTCAAATTACTGTATAAGTAATTTTTCCTAGGTCTTGTCGTGTATAAAACTATCACAAGTCTATATATAGGTCATCACACTCGCCACACATCTGGTACATCGTCAGGCATAACTTGGGTATAAGAACAACAAAAATGATAACTGAACCAGGAATAAAATACTGTATTCCCAATTGAAAAAAAAATCATTTATGAATCTAAATTCTGCAGGAAAAAAATGTCCCCTATTTATCACTATACTAATGAGGCCATGCAGTCTCATGTCTACAGAGTCCAAGCGCACACACACAAACACACTCACTCACAAATGACGGTGAACCAATACCTTCACTGATAATTAGCACGATTATATTTCTCTTGTAACATATGTTCTGCAAGGCAGCCACGCAGAAGCAACCGGTGAACATGCATCAGATAGGATCACTAATGCTAATGGCAACGCTTTCCATGGAAAGCCACAGAATCATGCATTCCATCAATTAATGATTCTCACATGGAAAAGGCTGGTATCTCGCTTGGTAGCATCTTCTCCAATGAAGACAACTCTAAACATCTTGTGGGAACATGCCATTATCCTAGTTTAATGCAACATAATAGAAAAAAATACACTGCTGGAAATCTAGCTATTCACATATAGTATATATCCAATAAGTCATGCAGTTCATCGGGGACTTTTTGAATACTATAAAAGCTATTTACATACTTCCACATTATTTTATTAACCAACTTAACTCAAATAAATGTACAATTAGGGAAAATCTGAAAGGAGTCATCAACAGTTAATAAACATAATTTATTAATTGATAACCCTTCAATTTTTGCAGGTGTTGGAGAAGTGGATCCTTGCAGGTGTTTGTGGACTGACTGTTTTGGTTAGTGGTTTATCATATAAATGAAGTCATCACAAGATCAAAATTCTAAAGATATACGTTGTTATTCATTGTTATTTGATGAAACTCATCCATCCGTGCCAAATTCGGGCCTGGAAACTTATGTTTGACGAGGAGTTGCGATATGTAATAAACTGGCCAACAGTTAAAATATTTTGTTGTTTTACGTCTGACTGCAGTTTTCTAATACATTTTTGAGTGAAGAACCCGAAACATGATTCTTTTCTTCCACATCTTACTTGCTTACTACAGTTTTACTATATATGTATGTGCGCACTTTCTAAAAAAAAAAAGTCATTAATACACACTTCATTCAAGTCATCATACTATTTCATTTCATTGGATGTCAATATTTGAATTTTTTTAAGTCATGTGTAATGTTTTTCTTTTTTTCTAAATAGGTTTTAAGTTGACGGCCCAGGGTTTGAGTGTTTAGTGTGTTGGCCTTGCAGGTCTGGGGTCAAGGGTTCGATTCCAGGTCGATCCTCAATGTGTGGAGTTTGCATGTTCAACCCGGGCTAGCATGGGTTTCTCCGGGTACTCAATTTTCCTACAATATCTCGAAATTGCCTGTCGGTAGTAAGAGTGTGAGTGTGAATGGTTCCCCATCTCCTAGTGCCCTGCGATTGTCTGGCCACCGCCTGGTGTCCGTAGTTAGCTAGGATTGGCTCCAGCACATCCGCGACCGTTGTGAGGCTAAGCAGTTCAGAAAATAAATGAATGTTTTAAGTTGCCATGGTTGACTACCCCAGCACACGCACAAAAATAAAACCCAGCACTGCTTTTAACCATTGACATGAAATTGCAAGCGACAACTCTAGGGTTTGTCCTTAGGCAGCAAGTGACCATCATTTTGGAAAAAAAAATGGTATATTTGGAAAAATTGATAAGCCAAGATTTTTTTTTGTTTATTTATGTTCATTTCTTTTCATTTTATCTTCCATAGCGCACATCCTCAAAAGGGTTACAGGGGTTGCTGGAGCCTAACCCAGATGACTTCGGGCAAAAGGCAGACTACACGCTACACTGGTCACCAGTCAGCCTTAAGGTACACAGAGAGACAAACGACCATACACACTTACAATCATACCGACACCAGCGGGAATCGAGCCCACGCTTGTCCACACCAAGTGAACCTCTACACCAGGGGTCGGGAACCTTTTTGACATGGAGAGCCATAAACAATTCCTATTTTCAAGTTTTATTCCTTGAGAGACATACTCTGAATTTAAGAGTAAAAATGTGAAAATTAGATTAGATTTGTCTTTTTTGGGTCATTTTACCACTTTTACAGTACAATTCTTTTGACAACACTGTTACTTAGTTGCTAATCAATGAAAATATGCATGCAAAAAAGTTTAATTAAAAGAAAAAGATGATTGAAGTTAGAGGTAGTGTCAGCGCCATAGTGCCGACGTGACGCTCCTATTGGTGCATTTGGGACTCGGCTCTGTGACCAGCGGTTTAAGTACATATTTTACCTCACAAGTTAGCGAAGAGCCACATGCACCCATCAGAAGAGCCACATATGGCTCCCGAGCCATAGGTTCCCTACCCCTGCTCTACACCATGAGGCGGCCTGTTTGTTTATGTATAGTGTCAAAATTTTGATAATTTGTATGTAAAGTAGTTTTCAGGATTTCCTATAACAAAATACGGGGTACTGTGGTCTGCTTTGTCTAAATCGCATCTTCTTTAAAATCTGATGGATATGTGAAACATATTAATAATTGCACATTTCCTCCTTTTATTTCAGGGTGTCTATGACTTTGGTCCTGGATTTGGTGCAGGCCAATCAGCAGTTAATTCTCTACCGGTGTTTAGTAAAATAATAAAATGGGCGCTTGTGTGAAATTATGTGCTACTTATGCAAATTTGATTGCACTTTGCAAATCAGCTTCATTTTCAAATATCACTCGAGACACTGCGGGTATCACATTGCACCGTAACTTTTATCTGAGTCACTCACACCTTCTGTTATGCAATTGTATGTGTAATCTTGTTCTAGCTTGTATTAGGATGGTCCTGCAACAAACTTCTTTTTTTAAGCGGTTACCTGATCTTGAATTAAATATGGTGAATGGACTGTAAGAAACTACACATCATTGCAACACAATTATTTTAAGTCATTACACAAATTTGGTAGCCATCGAGAAAGAGACCTGTTATATGACACACTGGTTGGCACATTGCGTTTATGGAATTAATCATTTTAAAAGAAAGCCAGCACCCACCACGACCCTAATGAGGGTAAAGCAGTTCAGAAAATGAGATGAGATGAGATGTCAAGTATAGTCAAGCCCTAGGAACTGAGCACTGGAAGAAATAACAAAAAGTGCCAACTGGTTTCTACGTCCTTCCTTAAAAAGGCTTGTCATTTCCACTAGAGGGCTCATAACCCTAATAGAAATAAAACAACTGAACTCATGCTTGCATTATTTGTTCTTTCTTTGGCATGAGAACAAAAACAGAACATTTGCACATTTGCAAATGCCATCAGGCCTACTGGAAATATATGTGGACATACACTCTAAGCCTAAGGCATTAAAAAAAACAAGAATCCTAATAAATTGTAAGAAAAAAGATACGGGTTTAATGGGTTCAATGACTTTGCTTTTAAGACCCCCATATCCTAAATTATTGTTCGCCATTGAAATGATCAGAAAAGAATACATAAATAATTAATCGCAGCCTTAAATGTCATAAGACCGTACTTACGAAGCAGTGACCGGTTGTGCATTGTTCGCATTCAAATTCAAAGACGTGTTGTTTTCAGTATCTATTCTATAATGTTATTCTTGTCTTAAAACTTCAACTGGGAGTTACAAAAATCCAATGAGAATGGTTCATTTTCTGCTAAACTGTTGTTGTTTTTTAGTTCCATGCTACCATAGAGCACCCAAAACCTAATTTTTGAATGCAAGTCAAAGCATAAAATTGACTGCACACTGGCTGTCTCTCAACAATCTTATAAATCAGATCACTTCTGTATTCATTTCATTACCAGTTGTTGGAGATTTCTGAGTAGTAGTGATCAATTAGAGGCAACCATTATAGACTAACCATTGCAGATGTAGTTCAGCATTTTAAACATAACCACTGGTTGGCTAGCTTCTATTGCATTAACATTGTTATCATATTTAACGTGTTGTCTTAAGTGACCCTGTGTGTTTTCATGTTTTCATTTAATAACAGTGATTTTCCCCTTGTAATGAGGGTTAAGAGTTCCAAAATGATTCTTCAGACAGAACGCAAATGATAATAATTGAGCAACATGAAGGCCAACAGTTTGGCATTGGAAAATAATGAATGCCAGGAGAACTGTTTAACCATCAAGGTTCCTGTGTTTCTACCGCAAGGTACACAACAAAATTCAAGTCCTATTGTTATACACAAATATGCACATGCCACATTCTAACAAAAAAAATGTTCTTAGCATGTAGGTTAGGATATTTAATGCAATTGTGTATGACCATCTATAAACATTTAACATTTAAAATGGAACTCCAGCATTAGCAAGCATTTTTATGATTTGATTGATCATATATAAAGCATGCACTCCATTTCGGGGCTGTGCACATTACCTTCAAACATCCTTCTAGAAAGGAAACGTCTGATTGGCTGATGTGAGAAAGACATGAAGGTAGCAGGCGGGAATAATGGGTGACAGTCTTGTGAATACTAAACAGGTAATCTAGCTGAGAAAATGTACTTCAAAAGGGGCTCCCTCTTTTGCGAGGATGATCCTACAACAGTTCCTATAATAACCAAACCCAGCAGGACGTGAGTCATGTAGACATCAGCAACAAAACGTCCCACATATATGAGTATAGAGATGAGCGGGTGTACATGTGCGCGTGTATGTGGAAGAGGGGGACTCACCTTCCGTGGGTGAGGTTGTCAGTCGTTTGCACAGTCCCTCGACACCCCCGTAGTCCTCCTGGAGCTTGACCACCGCCTCGGTGCCGCGCAGCTCCATGAGCGAGCGCAGTTCCATGAGCGAGCAACCAAAACCTGCCGCGTGGTTGGCGCCCTCATTTCTTTGGTTCTTGGCATAGAAATCGCTGTTGGACATGTCCCCCATGATGCCAACCGGTGGGTTATTGCTAATAGGGATGGGATCAGTTTCCAAAGCGGAATTCAAGTAGACAAAAAGTAATGATAATAAATGGGTATGTCACTTGTGGAGATATTAAAAAGGAGGGCAAAATCCAATTATGGGAGCATCTATTTCAGCAGCAGAGCAGAAGAAGCAGGCAGAGGAAGATGGGAGAGGTTGCCAGCAAAGCACAGACCGGGGAGTATCCAGGTGAGCGTCGGACGGCCCCTGTGGTCAGATCCTGAGAAGGTTGCGAGGCTTGGAGAATGTGGGGGCTCAGGCTCACCACGGCTGCAGTCCGGACCCGCTCCATGTGTGGCTTCCCATTGTTACGATGCGGCTGCCGCCTCTACATGGTGGTCCTCCCCATTCTGATAGAGAGATGGAAGGAGAGAGGGGGTTAGTTCCGAGAGGACAGAAGGTGAAGGACAGCGCGGGAGGGGTTGTGTCGCGCAGAGGTACAACCACAGCCCACCACTGCGGTAACTCCGCCACTTCTGTGTCGATGGAGCGTTGCTGACAGAGCTGCTAACCTCATTCTGAGGACAACTAGAGAGAGGGAGAGCGAGAGAGCGCGGCAGGCGAGAAGACAAGGATGAGGAGGAGAGAGAAGAGGATGCTCCTCTCGGATGCGGAGAAAGAGGTGGTGTGCGCATGGGGGCGGGAGGCTGGGCGCCGCTCTGACGACAAAATGGAAGAGGCGGCATGCACTGTTTCTGTGGAGGATATGCTGGGAGAGGTGGCCGGGAGGCGGTCCCTGTGGCGTCACACATCAAGATGACAAGAAAATACATGCAATATGAAATGCTGCTAGTATTTTATTGTATTCTAACTTCTTAGATACTGTTCATTGACTCTTGCATAATCGGTTTGCCACATACCAGTGCTGCTGATCATTTTCACATCGGCGCCGTATAGAACATGCCTAGAATTACTTTTGTATTTATTAACATGATTATCTCTCCTAAACATTCCATTTGCTTATATGTTTGGATACTACATACATCGGTTCTGTTCACAGTCACATCTGTATACTTATATCTCATCTCATGTCATTTTCTGAACTGCTTTATTCTCATTAGGGTCACGGGGGGTGCTGGAGCCTATCCTAGCTGACTCCGGGCAGAGGCTGAATATATATATATATATATATATATATATATATATATATATACACACACATATATTCATAGTCTAATCAAGAGTTCTGTTTACAGTATGTTTTTTCACTGTAATTTTCACCCGTTGATAGTCAATATTGTAGCTGTTTGGTTTTAAACCAAACTGAGTACATACTAGTTTAAATATATACTCGAGTTTGTTTGCTGCTGACAATTTTTTGTGCTTTTCATTCACTTAGTCTTAAATGATGCATAGCATTCTAAATGATTTTTTGACTATAATCCACAACTGTTTTATGTCAGTTTCATAACAAAGCAGCTATTTCTTGGATTAATAAGACACTTTGATTTCACTAAAGACTTCGCACAGGGTGTGTTGAAATTCTATCACAACTTGGGCAAGAGCCGCCTCGTGGAGTAGAGGTCCACTCGTACTGACTTCGGTACAGGCAGGCACAAGCTCGATTCCCGCTGGTGTCGGTATGATTGATAGTGCGGACGGTCGTTTGTCTCTCTGTGTGCCCTACAGCTGACTGGTGACCAGTCTAGGGTGTGGTCTGCCTTTCGCCTGAAGTCAGCTGGGTTAGGCTCCAGCAACCCCTGCAAACCTTTCGAGAATGTACAGTATGGAAGATAATTGAATGAATGGATGAATGAATGACTTGGGAAATGTTTCATTATGACAATCTTCTTTAGTTCTTGTGGGTATCAATGCATGCTCTGTGTGCATTATATCCTCCAAACACACCCCCAGCAAGCCGATAACTCCATATCCTCAATTTGTGAGAAAATTGCTAATTGAGCCATCCATCTTCCATACCGGTTATCCTCACAAGGGTTGTGAGGGGTGCTGGAGCCCATCCCAGCCAACCACAGGGAACAGGAGAGGGGCACTCTGAATTGGGTACCATCCAATTCCAGAACAAAGGAACTGACAAACATGCACGCTCATAATCAGGCCGCCACCGAGTGGGAATCGAACCCAGACAGCCCATACCAAAGTCAGGCGAAAGAACCACTGCATCATTGTATGGGTCAAACTAGGTAATTTCCCATACATAATGACTTGTTGTCAAGAGAAGACCCTTGCTGCCAGAAGAGAAGAAGCTTTGAAGTTCAACTAAGGATGATTAGAAATATTGTAAAAGAATGGATAACAAAATTCTTGGCGACTATACACAAAAGAAAACAAAGCTTGCCAGAGACATCTTTTGACTTATCAAAAACTGCAATTTTTATAAATGACTCTTGCTTCAGCTGATACTCCTTAAAAATAACTTTGATGTTAAATTTGAATCTCGAAACTAAATCTTATAGCCAAAGCTTAAAGACAAATTTTGAACACAAATCATAAATTTAAATATTTAATTCATCTTTTGAATCCAAATCTTAAATCCAAATCATTGATTTTCTGTATCGTTTATCGCGGGTGGTGCTGGAGCCTCTCTCAGCCAACGACTGGCACCAGGCAGGGGACACGCTGAATTGGTGGCCAGCCAATCACAGCCCACAAGAAGACATACAACCATTCACACTCACACTCGTACCTAAGGGGAATTTAGAGTGTGCAACCAGCTTATTGTGGATTGTTTTGGAAGGCGGGAGGTAAGTGGTGTACCCGAAGAAAACCCACGCAAGCCTGGGGAGAACATGCCAACTCCATACAGGAAGGTCCGAACCTAGGATTGACGCCTAAATCTCATAACTATGAGGCGAATACGCTAAGCACTCGGTAACTAATCTAAATCATAAATCTTGAATCCAAATTGTAAATCAAAATCTTAAATCCAAATATTATATCTAAACCTTAAATTGTAAATCTTATTAAGGCCAACTGTGATTGTTTTGACTTGGATTTGATTTCAATAGAACAGATTGCCACAGAAGTGTCTGTTTGTTTTTCTTTTGTTCTTTCAGCGCGCTTCAGAGAACACAAATAGTAGTTATGGTGTCTCCGAGTGAAAAGCCACTCCATATTAACAAAAAGGGTGCAACTCGGTGTGTTGATACATGTGTATCTGGTTAATAAATGTATTTTTGATCAAACAAATATATCTGTGTGACATTTTTTCATATAAATATCCCATATTAAAATATGTTGACTGTGGCTTCAACTGCAGGGAATATATAAATTATTTCATCCATTCATTCATCTTCTGTACAGCAAGGGTGAAAAGGACCCTGGAGCCTATCCCATCTAACTATAGCTAAGAGGCCCAACATACCCTAAACTGGTTGCAAGCCAATAGCAGCAGGCTAATATATATTTTGATTTTTTTTAAATGTCGTAAAATTTGAGCACTGCGGTTTATATATATATAATCTGAAACATTTTCCACATACACAAAATAACTATTTTCCCATAAACTGTTACAAATATGATAAAAATATTGGCAGAAACCAGAACAGGGAGTCAAATATGTTGATCCAGAAGATCTCAAACATATTCAATGTGTGTGACATGTTCAGTGAGTATAGTGACCCTGCAAGTACGGGGATGGTTTCAGCTTCCAAGAATTGTGTGCAGATCGTTGCAACATGGGGCCATCCATTATCATACGGCAATGGGAGATAATGTTCTTGCATGCATGGCACAAAAAGGGCCTTACGGATCTCGTCCTGTTATTTCTTGTTTCCAAATGCCATTCAGAAAATTCACCTATGTCTTTCATCCAAGACATACATCTGCCGATACCATAATCCCACCTTCACCACAAGTCACTCTCTCCATAACATTAGTATTAAATAAAAATAAAATAAAAAAGCTCACCCACATGACGCGACACATGCTGTTTGCCATCTGCCCTGAACGGTGCAAACTGGGATTCATCCATGAAAAGAATACCTCTCCAACATGGCAAACACCATTGAATGTGAACATTTGCCCACTCAAGATGGTTAAGAGGACAAACTGGAATAAGGTCGAGACTTCAATGTGGACGACAGGCATGCATAAGACCTTGCCTGAGATGGTTTCTTACAGTTTGTGCAGAAATTCTTTGGTTATGTGAACAGCAGCAGCAGCAGCAGTTTGAGTGGCTGGTCTGGACGAAGTACACTTCCTTTGATAATGTAAAAATATATTATATTAATTAATTTTCCATACCGCTTATCCTCAAAATGGTTGCAGGGGTGCTTGAGCCTATCCCAGCCAGCTATGTGCACCAGGTGGGGTACACCCTGGATTTGTGGCCAGTCAATCACAGGGCACAAGGAAACAGACAACCATTTATGCTCACACGCATGTGTAGGGTCAATTTAGTGTTCAACTCGCCTACCATGCATGTTTTTGGGATGTGGGAGGAAACCGGTGTACATGGAGAAATCCCACGCAAGCCCAGGGAGAACATGCAAACTCCCATAGGACGGTACAAACCTGGGATTGAACCCGCGATCCCAAAACTGTGAGGCATGTGTATATTACATGGAAATGACATCTTTGACATATTTGTGTACATTCAATAAAATCCAATAAATAATCAGATGCATAATGTTTTTACTAACGTTTATGTTGGGGTTATTCTGGGATGTTATTATATGTTCATTAATCTTTAATAGTTAATGAAGCTATATTTTAACTTGGGCTATATTTTAAGTATCACCGAGCAAGCTCGAGGTCACCCTCCAGGACAGCTGGCTCCAGCTAGAGACTTCACCGAGTCCTCGCTCAAGGACTGATTACTGGAGGATACGCCTCGATCCAGATACAAGTTCACAATGAAGATCTGTGAAGGACGCTTAAATTGTTTTTGATTCAGCGGATGGCTATCAATCAACCTCCGGGATTACTCGCATATGTTTCTCAAATTATGACGCTCGGTTCGCTTGATATGGAATTGCTTTGCCGAATGGAGGCTCATTTGTTTAATTTCCAATGGAGTTGTTTTTGAGTTCCAACCTTAATTGTTATTAATGAATACCTGATATGCGATTATTGTTGCAGTTGTTTTTTACCTCGATGGTCTTATTCGGTTAGCTTATGCAATTGTTGGAATCAGATTACCTTAGATGTTTTGAATGATGTCTCGCGACTAGATGGACAGAGGAGGATGCCGCTCTTCAGAATCATCTTGGACGAGGACGAGTCGGGAGTGATTTTCCTTGCAAGTTGGTAGCTAGAATATGCCAAATGATGTCTCTCTGTTTTATTAAAGACTAATTAATAAACCTATCAGTTTACTTTTAAAGAACAGATTTTTTTCAATTCTTGCTTGGTGCTTGCTAAACTGCAAGACTTGATCCAGCTAAACGTTGATGGAGCAGAAACTAGACCAAAGCACACCTGTGAGGTGAGACAGAATATCACAATGACAGAGAAGTGCTCACCATCTCAGATTTAGTCAGCGAGAGAAAATGGTTTTCGATTTTTTCGGTTATCTCAGGAAAAAATGTGACCAGAAATAAAAAATGTTGCATTAATATTATCCTTCAGTTAGTTGGTAGGGTTATTCTTCACCATATTCACCTGATGGTGTAGGGGTTCACTCGCCTAACTTCGGTGCGGGCAAGTGTAGGATGGATTCCCGCCGGGTGGTGGTATGATTGGGCATGAGAATGGTTGTTTGTCTCTTTGTGTGCCCTACAGCTGACTGGTGACCACTCTAGGGTGTAAACCTTTCACCTGAAGTCTGCTGGAATAAGATCCTGTCCCCTTGCAAGGACATGTGGTATGGAAGATAAATGTACATTCGAATCTGCTGAATATTTTTATTGCTGTGAGTAACATATGTGAACTCTCGTCTCTGAGCCTCTTCGCCAATCATCTTAAAGCCTGGCTGTTAGACGAACAAAATTGCGATCACAATGCTGTCTAAAACTGTGCTGTGTGTGTCAGTGTGTGTGTGTCTGTGTGTGTGTCTGTGTGTGTGTCTGTGTGTGTGTGTGTGTGTGTGTGTGTGTGTGTGTGTGTGTGTGAGTGAGTGTGTGGGCCTAGAATGTGTCATTGTTTATCTTCAACCTACACAAGGGACTAATGATGAAAATTCTTCAATTTCAAATTCAATCTTACATATATACATATACACGTTCATTAACATGAACACAAATATGTTCATTAATATGTCCTGTCCCTTATTCAATACATCAATCAATCAAACAAAACAGGGACTATGTTTTGGGCCATGGATCCCAAGGCCAAAAGAGAAAAATAACAGAGGAAAACAGAGGATTCTTGGACTGAATGATGTGCATTCATTGCTAATGCAGAAGGAAGGACTGAATATGTGCTTTGTAGCAAGAAGCTGTCACATAACAAAAAGAGTCATGTGGAAAGACATTTCCAGGTAAGTAAGGCATGCTACATTTGCAAATGAGTATCCAGTTGGGGGAAAAGCAAAGGAAGGAAGCTGACAGATAATTCGGAATTAGTTAATTAGTATTCATGAACATAATATAATTAACATCAGTCTATGATTCAGATAATTTTAGGCCAGCAGGCCGACCGATTATTCATCCCAACATATATTTCCACACCTATTGACCTCAGAGAATTTCCCTAAAAAACAATCTTGATAAGCGATTAACAATAATCCAAATAACCATCTTCTTTTAATTTAATTTTGTACAATTTGTCCACTTTGTACTATATCATTCTCTGAGTCTTTTTCACCAACTTGCCTACTTTACGTGCCAAATGCTCCCTGGGCATTTGCCAAGGCGGGTACCCTGTCTCAGCCAGATTCTCTAAATGAAAACAAACAAATGATCTCTGGGGAAAAAGAAGAGATAGTGTTTACGGGGGTGTGTGTGTGTGTGTGTGTGTGTGTGTGTGTGTGTGTGCGTGTGTGTGTGCGTGGGGTGCTTGTGTGTGCATGTAGACACAATTAAGCACTAGTCTTAGGAGTGAAACTACATCAAATGCCTACAAAGCAATGACATCATAGCCGGTGCGCCACCGCGTCACTGTATAGCACTAAACCCAGCAGTTCATATTTGAGCAGCCAGTAAGGCATTAAAGAAACACAATTGTAGTTAGAAAAGACCAATAAAATGTCATATTTCTTTGCGATTGCAAAAATGTTACTTTATTGCATGTTACCTTTTAACACTGTTAGTATAAAAAAAATATTACTAATCTTTATTTTCAACAGGCACGAGTATATATATATATATATATATATATATATATATATATATATATATATATATATATAAATAAATTTATAAATATATATATATATACTTAAAAGTCTAAAATTTTCTCTAAGATGAACAGGGCGCCTAATCAGTCGGTGCGCCTAATCAGGTGGTGCGCCTTGTTTATGGGCTAAATTCAAAATGTTGTATGACTCTGACCATTTGACTGACTGGTCTCATTTCTTGCTGACACGCTACTTATTGCGATCTCAGCGGATGTTCACCGCGTATTCCATTACGGTAAATCCATTCAAAACTTCCCAGGCGAGTGGCAAGGCATTTGACTTCCGTGAGCTCGTAGCGCTTTTAACCCTCACAAACCCTCTCAGTACTCAATGAAACAGCACATTAGACCTAGACATAGACAGAGGAAATGCCTGACATGAATGACAACAGAATGTCAGTGTGAAAGCATGGAAAATGGACTGAAGCCACATTTTTGCGCGTTATAATATATCTGTATAACTGTGTACATATATATACATATACATATATATATATATATATATATATATATATATATATATATATATATATATGTACACAGTTATACAGTTCGGCTGTGTGGTGATTTCTGACAAACACTGCCTGTTATCGAAAAGGGAACTCGCACCGATGCTCTCAGAGCATGCTTAAAGTCTTTAACATTGTGAATACATGTTCGTCACCTACACCTCACAACAAACATGCGCGAACACCTAAGTGCAGACCCACAGTCTTAATACTTCAATGCCGCACTTTTGGAAATTGGCGAAGCGCATGCGGCTGCTAATTGTGATGACTACATCGACGTACACCATATAGGCACAATCTTTGCAACACCAACTGATCTGCAGGAAGCAGTTTTCAACAATCTTCAAACGAACTACCGAGATTCGGATTGGGTAGCCAGGCGAGCCATTCTGGCTCCAAAAAACGCAAACGCCAACGTCATAAACCAGAGGCTTCAAGACCTTATTCCGGGAGAGAAGCGGGTCTACAGATCTATTGACCGCACACCAAACCCCGCAGACCTGGCACAACACACCATGGAATTATTGAACTCCCTCGACTCATGGTTGGAGCTCCAATTATATGCATCTGAAATCTGGTGCCGCCAAAGCAATGCAATCGCACCCGCTTCGTAGTGACGTCTCTTCAACCAAACATTAAATTGAAGCAAAAATACTGACCGGCAGTGGGAAAGGAGAAAGTGTTTTCATTCCAAGCATGCACCTCTACCGCTCAAATCAATACGTTGGAATATACTTCCCCAGTTCAGCTGTGTTTTGGTATGTCCATCAACAAATCCCAAAGAGAAGTTGCAGGCATTCATTTGCTAGAGCAATGTTTCTCACACGGTCAACTCTTCGTCGCCAGCTTGCGTGTCGGCTCTTCATCAAAGCTGTTCCTATTCTCTCAAAAAAACCCTTGCGAAAAATGTTGTTTACAAAGAAGTTCTACAATCCTCCAATACCTCCTCGCGCCAAACTTCTGATCCTCTATGACACAGTTCTACTCAGTACCAACTCTACATGCTAAAAAAATACAATTTCACTATTCACAAATTGTCTTCGTAATACAACCCAGTTGAAATGATACGCATATAGAAACATGGCTCTTAGATAAGCCATGTACGCTTTACATGAGACTGATTAGACCATTAAAAGAAATACCACACACTCGAATCAACTGTTTGCCCGTTACGTGATGGATGCACACGTACCAACAACCTCGCCCAAGTAGTTGTCAGGCCCTTCTGCTTGTAATATAAATGTTACAGTACCTGGTATTCCAGGTCTCCCATCAGAGTACCAACCAGGCCCTACCCTGCTTAGCTGCCGAGAACGAACAAGATCAGGCGTTTTCAGGGTAGTATCGCCATAGGCTGACCATGTGCTTGAAAATTAGCTATTTAAAAATAGATCAGACACATCATATACAAAAGCTTACAGCACCTGGTATTCCTAGGCAGTCTCCCATCAAAGTACTAATCAGGCCCCGGTTCTGCTTAGCTTCCAAGATCAGACGAGATCGGGCGTTTTCAGGATAGTATGGCCGCAAGCCAATCATGTAATTGAAAATTTGCTATTTAAAAAATAGTTCAGAAACATAATATACAAAAGCTTACACATCTGGTAATCCCAGGAAGTCTCCCATCCAAGTACCAACCTGGCCCCGACCCTGCTAAGAAGTCAGAAGGGTCCAAGGACTCTACAAATAATGATGCTCAAAATCCTAGTTCAGTATGGTTCAAGAGCACAGTACTTCAGTGAGCACAGGGAGTGCAGGCCTATGATGAATGATGCGATAAGCACTTCTGTTGTTCATATAAGTCACTGGACTACCATTTTTCACAATTTTCCAATTAGCCTCTGAATAAACCTCTGGTAATGCGCTCCCCGGACTCTAGTCAATAACATGACATTTTAAGTTGTACTTAATGTTCAATGCAAGTTGCAAATATTAATTGTGATGTTAATTTTTCAGTCACAAAAGTTCATTGAGACTTAATTGTTAGTTTGATAATTTCCACAATTGAAACAATATTACAAAACAATTTACTGTAATGGCCAGCTCAGTATGGGAGGCCTGGTGGCGCGAGTGGTTAGCGTGTTGACCACACAGATCTGGGGTCCTGGCTTCAAATCCAGGTCATGTCAATCTTTGTCGAGTTTGCATGTTCTGCATGGGTTTCCGCTGGGTACTCTGGTTTTCTCTGACAGTCCAAAAACATGCATGGTAGGCTGATTGGACACTAAATTGCCTCTAGGTATGGGTGAGAATGCCCAACAACACACCTTTTGGCAGGTACCGCCCCTTCAACACATGTTCTGATTTTCATTGTCAGCTACGTGTTGCTTGCACTTGTTTGCAAAGACCTTAAAGAGAGCAGTAGAATTTGTCAAGTCTTGTCAAGCACGTGTTTTAATCTGGAACATATTGTTATGTAGAGACATGGAAATGGAATTGACAAAGGATTGAAAAAACAAGACAGAATTCCAACAAGTTAACATGTAAGAAAAACATGGATTAAGTGCACCCGGATTGGTAGCACACACCGTACGAGATGCTTCCAAGTCTATGGGAAGGAGCCTAGATATAAGTGAATTTTACAAGGCTACTAGTTTGAAGTCCGATCACTGAACCTTCATTTACCAAACATGCCAAAAACTGCGCCACCACCAAAGAAACATTAATTGGCTTCTCACTAAACTATTCCCAATAAGTTGCCCCAATTATTTCAACTGACTTTAAACAAATCTTTTTTGCACTTTGTCCACGGTTCTCAATGCTAAAGCCATGACATTCTCATTTAAACATTCTATTGTGAGCCTTGCTATTTTTCTAAGTGTTTACATTAAATTAATTCTAATTTTACTGTCTAAGTTACAAAATAATCTACGACTAGAGCAAAAAAAGGTCCAAAATCAAAAATAAGACAAAAATATGCATCCACGATTTATGCAGGGTGTCAGAATAGCATCCCATGGTTGTTGGTCAATTTTTCACGTAGATTTTTTTGGGCATGACTATGATCAAGGGTTCTCAAAAGAAAACAAGTCAAAGGGGCTAGGGCCCACACTATGAGTTTATTCTTCTGTCTCCAACAGATCTATTTACGCAGCATGTGATGGCACAAGGCCATTTATGAAGTACCGTTTTTTTTTTCTTGCTTGCCTTCATCAGAGGCAGATGCTTTTACAGCTGCTCCATTACCACCCCCCTGGATTTATATTTCTTTGTATCTATCTTTGTTTATCTTTGATTAACGACCTGAGATTGTTCACTTTGAAGTAAAAATGGAATAAGTAAACTGGTCCTTCAATATTTTTGACTGAAAGTAGAGCAGGGAGAGCAGAACCTGCTTTGTCCAGGCGGAACTCATCGGAATGGATTTAACAGGGAGCTCAGAAGATTGTCCTGGCAAATCTGTCAGAAGGGCATTGGCGGCGCGCTCTCAATTGGATTATTGAAGGCTCTACCAGGGCTACAGATGCGGTGACCAGGCTACTGGATCAACCCCAAGCTGGACGCGGTGCTCGATCTCCTTCATTGGACGTGGATAGAGCAGCCTGGTAAGGGAGAGGCCAGAAAAGGCAACAAATTCGGTACATTTCGGGACTGGAATGAAAAACCTATCTTTGGACTTGGAGAAATCTCCCAGGAATGAATGACCCAGCCCGCCCCTCAACGCCTCCGTGAGCCATCACCTCACCGCCCTCCACCAGTGCAAGGAGGCATGGATGTGTTGCGCACCATGTTGCTGCCTCCCTACTTGTGCTGTCCAGTGTATAGATTTTAATGTTGTTTTTTCCATACATTTCATTCCTTTTCCTTCAAAGGCAAGTGAAAGGCCACAATTCTTTTTTTCATCCTTCACAAGTACAATATACAAAGTATGTATGTACCTTATTTTCTCGCATAGAAGCCGTATTTGTCGCAAAAAAAGATGACTGAATTCAGGGTACGGCTTATATGCGCTCAAATTAGACTTGACATGCACGGAACTGGAAGGTGACATGCAAGACAATGCGGCCGATATGGTCATTTATTTCAAAATAGAGAAGAGATAAACAGATAAAACACTAAACAAGAAATGAACCGTATCTTGCATAGAACGTGAAAAAAACTCAGGTACATGTGCCTGCCATTGCTCGCTCAGGGCGCCGCCATCCTACTTAGGGTGCCACTGTCTTACCTAGTTAAACGTGCTCTGACGGGCCAGACACGAGTATCCTTGATACATGTATTCGTTGTGTTTACCATGTCATCACATTTCAATAGTTGTCAAGGCTGATCGAAGGTCTTTCGGTCGATCATTAATATACCAGCCTTGATACCTGTGTAATGTGTACCCAGAGACTTGGTGAAATCTAGAGCGCTACGGACACACTTCCTGGTTGTACTGCTCATGTGACTTGAATTTGTCTACGCGCTGGCAACACACTTTCGGAACACAGAAAGAAAAGATTTTGAAGGTTTAGCTGCATGATTGTACATTTGTGATTATGAAATAAAACAAAATTCAGCTTTGATTTTTTTCCTTTTATTTCTTGTTCGAAAGTGACAATTATTGCAGTAATATGAAGAACTATCGAAAGAATCGAGATATTTTGACATTAGAAGCAATATGGCCACCACAACATCTTAAACTTCTGATAAGAAAATTCTAATTTCTGTCATTAAAAGCATCAGTTTCTCATCAAGATAGACTTATTTCTTTTTTCAAATTAAATAATTTGATATTTTGCATTTGCAAAGACTGGCATATTAATGTCTTTATGATATTGACCCAAATAATGTCCAATCCAGCAGACGATCCTTTCGATTCATACAGTATTTCAGAAATACCACGTGCGATGATTTTTCTTAAGATTTTCCCTTTAAAGTAACACAATTGTACTCCCTATTAAAACGAGAAGGAGAAATTGTAAAATTCAAAGATTTTAAGGCAATTTTAGGAGTACGGCTTATACGCGGAGGTGGCTTTTATGCGAGAATATACAGTTTGCACAATGACAATAAAGCTTTCAATTCAAAATCAGTCAGAGACCTTCAGGGCTCTCTCACCATCACTCAACATGACTTCACTACCTCTGTGCTGACGTGGCAGCCTTATTGGGACTCATGGCCATCTACTTACCATCCTCTACTCCAGGGGTGTCAGACTCGGGTTAATTTGCGGGCCGCGTTAACGTCAACTCGATTTCATGTGGGCCGGACCATTTTAGATATAATATTTAGATTTTTTTTAAATAAATTGATTAAAAGAACTGGATTAAAAGCCCTGATTATTCAGTTTTTTATATATCTAAAACAATGTTTATTTTAGCTTTTTTAAAATATATTTTTAGAATTTACAAAATGATTTTTGAACTAAAAACACAGAAAAATGGATTAAAAAATTACAGTTATTGATTTAAAAGGGGGAAAATCAGGAAATTTGATATACATCTATACTCTTCATTTTAATTTGATCTTAAAACAGAAAGATTTACTTTCCCGGGCCACACAAAATGATGCGGCGGGCCAGATTTGGCCCCCGGGCCGCCACTTTGACACATGTGCTCTACTCAATCTTTCTAGACCATCCAGGGTTGCATGGTACTTATAAGTAAACAAAATGTTGCTGCAATAAAATACCTGTGTACAACATTGCTATGGGCATAAGGAGAGAGAAATTCACGATGTGGAACGTGTCCTTTATCTGACCACAACAACCCTGTTGGGAATATTTGGCAGTTACCATCCAAACTCCAAACTCTAGGAGGCTATTTTTACATCCTACAAAGAAATCTAAAATTAAACCTTGCAAAAATCCACAGCAAATCATTGCAAGAAGTGTGAAACTGCAGCTAGCAAATACGGGGTCCATGAAAATGTAACCAAGAAATGTGAGATACGAGGAAAATTCTAGGTAAATCTTTGCCTTGAGATACGAGACAAATTTGTGATACAAGCGTACAAGACGGCCAATGCGGCCGCCAAGTGGCCGAGTATGCGGCAGGCTGCTTATGATAACAGCATCGCTCTGTCTTTCTCGTCGCATCTTCCTCGTGTAAAGATATTTGCGAGCACCAGCCATACAAGTTGCATTTTTTGCATTAATGAGTGCTAAATTAAGGGAAAAAGCTATATATATATATATATATATATATATATATATATATATATATCAGTGGCGGTCCGTGCATTTCCTAGTGACACCTTCAGCAAAAACTATTTTATGGCTATAAAACAGCTGCGACACATAAAAAATAATCAATAAATCAATGCACAAAAATGGGGTAAAATCCACTTCCTTGCAGCATTTAATGATTAAATACAAATACTGGAGCTTTTCAGACATTACAACCGGGCCAGGGGGGTGATTTTCCCGGGAAAAGACAGCGATGGACGTCCATGGAAAACCGGCAAAAATTGAACTAAAATGGGGTAAAATCCACTTCCTAGAAGCATTTATTGATTCAATACAAATACTGGAGCTTTTTAGACATCCGAACCGGGCCCGGAGTATCATTTCCCCGGGAAAAAGACAGCGATGAACGTCAATACGTCCATATACGTCCATACGCGAAACGGCAAAAATTGCACTAAAAAGTCCACTTCCTAGCAGCATTTATTGATTAAATGCAAATACTGGAGCTTTTCAGACATTACAACCGGGCCAGGGGGGTTATTTCCCCAGGAAAATACAGCGATAGACGTCAATGGCGAAACGGCAAAAAATGCACTAAAATGGGGTAAAATCCACTTCCTAGCAGCATTTAGTAATTAAATACAAATACTGGCGCTTTTCAGAAATTACAACCGGGCCAAGGGGTGATTTTCCCGTGGAAAAGACAGCGATGGACGTCCATGGCGAACCGGCAAAAATTGCACTAAAATGGGGTAAAATCCACTTCCTAGCAACATTTATTGATTAAATACAAATACTGGAGTTTTTCAGACATTACAACCGGGCCAGGGGGGGGAGGATTTTCCCGGGAAAGGACAGCGATGGACATCCATGGCGAACCGGCAAAAATTGCACTAAAATGGGGTAAAATCCACTTCGTAGAAGCATTTAGTGATTAAATTCAAACACTGGAGCTTTTCAGATATCAGAACCAGGCCCGGAGGACGACTTTCCCCAGGAATTTCAAACAATTGAATTATTTAGGAATATAGCCATATTTTACTTACCAAAAATCCTTTTTAACTGTACACAATATCCATCCTCCTTTCTTTCTTCCTTCTTTTCTATCGCCATCGAAGCTAATGCTGAAAGTCGAGCCTGTCCTTGAAAATGGCTTTAAATCAACACAACAATATATTTGCTTGTGCAGCTCGCTCCAGATACAGTTTGTTAGCTCTGGCTAGCCCACTGCATCACTAGCCAATCATAGTTGGTGAAAGTGATGACGTATCCCTACGCCTGTGAGAAGGCATTGTGGTGTTGCCAACTCGAAATCTGATTGGTTAAAGCAACAGTCTTATCGATGCTTATTTAATGCAGCAGAGCCTGCAGAACTGATTGTGAAGGCCTTGAGGCAGATTTCTGACCCTGGCAACAAAAAATGGCTGAAATGTGATTGGTTAAATGCTTCAATATGAAAACACACATCTGGAAGCAGTGCAACGAGGGGGGAAAGCAATGAAAGGTTGCCATTGCCTATGGGTGTTGTGTGCACGAGTATACTTCATTACCCAGAAAGCCCTCTTTTTGCCCGCGCATGCGCGTTGTGCGTTTCCTCGTCTTAGGAGAAAGTCGTTTGAATTAATCGTTCCGTGCTCGTAAATATTGTTATACACAAAAGATATGCAAAAAAGACCTGGCTTGGTCGCATCACGAAATTTTGATCTTATGACGGGCGAATTATTCGATCAAAATTTCCGCCGTAAGACGAGAATTTTGTATGACGAGGTACCACTGTGTATATATATATATATATATATATATATATATATATATATATATATATATATATATATATATATATATATATATATATATAAAAACTAAAAAAAATACTGTTGACTAACAGTTGCGTCGGGTTTTGGGGGAAATGGGAGAAAAAATTCATTTGCATTATAAGTTCTTTAATTTTAGTGAAAGGTTCCAAAACAAGTGGACCATTTTTGGACATCTAGTGGGATGCCAACTACATGGTATGAATGTGAGGTACCATGGCTACAAAGCCCTGTGGTACTGAGATATTCAACAAATCTAACACACCATCAAAAAGAATATCAAAAGGCTAGTGAAGCCAATTATTTGAATTAAATGGTGAGCAAAAATGGATTTGGGCGCAGTTACACAGTGGCCCTTTAATATGGTTCAAAGGTCATGCAACCATTCCACAATTCCGATGTCCTCTATAATGGATCTCCATGGGCAGCCTAATTATGAATCCACCTATCTACTAAAGCGGCTGCCACCAGCGAGCGAAACTGCGAGTAGTCCTCCATTTAGGGTGGTAAGTTTGCCAGGCACATACCACCGAGATGCTGGTCCCTACTAGTTCCAATGGGTGACAAAAAGCTGGAGTCAGCTGCAATTCAGATTGAAGCATGTACTGCATATAGATGAGAAAAATGTGAACAACCCACTGTATTACTAAATATAGATATATTCCACTCAACACACAAAAAACCATCACAAAAGCACTTACATGACATCAAGGTTACAGTCACCCGCAGTCCTACAATCCACCTGCGAGCGCACCAGCACATGCAGCTGCAGCGGTGTCGGTGGCACTAACCACCGCAGCAGTATGTTGTATGTGTGTGAATGTGTGTGACTATGTGTGTACTGTAGGTGTGAGTGTGTGTATGTATGTGAGGAGACTGGGGCTATCTGCAGCTCTCTCCCCCTCACTATTCTGCCACTTCAGTTGGGGCTGTCTCAGTGCACAGCCTGTACCATGTTGTCAGGCATCAGAGGGGTGATGTATGCACGTGTTTGTGTGTGAGTGTGTGTTGGGGTGCATGTTTTCATGTTTCCTCCCACATCCCCAAAACATGCATGGTTGAACATTCTAAATTGTCCCCAGGTATGAGTGTGAGCATGAATGGTTCTTCATCTTAGTGTGCTCTGTGATTGGCTTGCAACCAATTCATTCCATCTACTGCTTATAGTTAGTTGGCATAGGCTCCAGTATCCCTTTGACCCTTGTGAAGATGTGTGAGGACTTTGACAGATTTGTAGATGTTTGAATACTTTGACTTATATTTTCACGAATACACATTATGTCAATAAAACAAAATCAAACTCAGTTTTGCTCCTGTTGCCCTTTTTAAAACATACGCTAGCATGCATGATTTGTGCTATGCTGTGTGTCATGCTAGCACAACCAAAGCAGTGCGTCCTTTAAAACCAAGTGCCCTCTGTATTGACAAAAAACTGAAAATACACTTGCAACTGAGACTGCGCCCTTTAGGGCGGTGCGTTTTATAGGTGTGAAAATCCGGTACCCATACAGTCAAGCGCTCAGCGTCATACGGCGACATCAACAGAATCTTGAATTTAGTGCATACAAAAGGCGCAATGACTGATAAGGCACCCTGTCCACTTTTTTAGACTATGTGAGTAAATACTATGTCCCGCATTGCATTTGTATGGTTTATTATCATTTAATAAGGGGAATTGCAATCATTAATAAGGGGAGCAATTGGCCAAGGTTGACAGGTATGTAACGCATATGTATATATGACATGTTTACACCACGTATGTTATTCTGATTAGGTATTACCACATATGATGTGCAATGGCTTATAACACAAGAAAATAAAGAAAATTATTTTGCATAGAAGTTAACCTGTACCTAAAAAAGGAATACAATAATGCAATGTTTAATGTTGTTACATTTATAAATAACAACATTTATTTTACTCACCATTATGTCTGTTCATTGATATTTATCACACATATTGTAATGTGGTTTAGGGTCTGATTACAGTGACCAATCTTCACCAAATAACCATGATTGAACATAATGATGAGATCTTAAGTGGGCCTTATGCTTATCTATACATATTACTATTTCTGAGAATGTGTGTGCGTGAGTGTTTGTCCGTTAACATAGGACAAAATGGAGACAACACCGTACATCCAATTTGAATGTGGTTTTGAACCAACAATTGCAAATGTACGGCTCTAGGATGTTACCATGCTCGATTTTTGAATTTGGGCGCCAGTTTTTTTTTTTAATCTATTTTTCCACTTCCAAAAAGGAATGTTGGCTTTATGGCCCAGGGGTGATTGTGCAAACATAGCTTTGCACCCGGCCAACCTCACTACGGCTGCCCAGAGAGGACATAAGTAAAGGCACCATGAGTAACTGCCGCCGCTGCTGCTTTGAAAGTGGAGAGGCTTTGTCGCTACACCAGCCACCATTAATACACCCGATGGGTCTCATTCGTCGTAAAAAGACAACATGGAATGTGTAAAGAAAAGGTGCCTCTGTCGTACCTTAGTCGATGGTCATTTGTAAGCAGTTGTTGTACTTTATCCTTCCCCAAATATAACCCCCACCCCCCTCCCCTATTGCCTTGCTTGCCAACTTTACAATTTGATGGGTACAGGATGGGTCATTGGACTTGGCGTACGAAGTAGATATTCGTACAACTGTCACTGACATGGAGTGGTTCAAGGATCCTCAAGGGTACTTCACCATCTGTAAAACCGATTGAATTCAAGTGATTGACTTAGGTAATTATTAGAATTTCTCGCATTGCGAAAGTCTGAACAAGGCATTACAAGTAACCGTTACATTGTTGAGTGTATGCGATTTGTGGAACCATAATATGTCAAGTGTTTAGTGTACTGTTTGTACGTAAAATGGGGTGAACAGTGTAAATGGGTTTTCAACGGTTTTTGATTCAAGAGACTTAGCTAACATGCACGGTCAACAGATCAGGGATTTGGTTAATTGTCAGAGAAGTTGAGCGTGTCCGTCCACGCAAATCAGAAGACCCATCAGTGAATCTGTGTTGTTGTGACAGATTGGTGTGTGTTTGTATGCGAGCCAGATAAGTGGGAATTTCCCCAAACTTCCATTTAAAGCATGTTGCGGTACATTCTCACTGAGTTGAGCTGCTTTTTTCGACGCACATGAGATCTGCTAATGCAGTGATTAAAAAAATTGCGGCCCACTCACACGCCTCTCCACACCAGAAAATACTGTTTTCTTCTAAAAGAGGATTCTGATTGTGGCAGCGCCAGTCCCGTCTTCTGGGCAAAAGGCACGTCCCTCCTGATTTGATTCAGGCAATTGGTTCAGGTCAGCTGCATTATTTAAATCTGGCATTCTTGTGTCACCCATTCATGGGTTCCTTACGCAAATAGATTACCAAAACATACGCAATAACAACCTCGCCCAAGCAGGTGGGACCGGTGAAGCTGGGCCCCTTTGTCTGTGTATGATAAGGTACTCGGATGATTCGCCTAAAGACGTTTCGCCGACAGACGTTTGACAGACGGACAGGTCGCCGAATGGACATTCCACCGAACGGTCATTTGGCCGAACGGCCTTTCGGCCGAATGGCGGTTCGGCCGAACGGAGGTTTCGCTGAAACGGGACGAACCGCCATTCGGCCGAACGGCCGTTCGGCCGAAAGACCGTTCGGTGGAACGTCCATTCGGCGACCTGTCCGTCTGTCAAACGTCCGTCGGCGAAACGTCCGTCGGCGAAACGTCTTTAGGCGAATCATCCGGCCACGGTATGATAACTGATAACAGGCAAAGACATTTCGCCATTCTAATGAAGGGCAAGATCTATGATTTTTTCTTTTCAAAGACCTAATAAAATACAATACAAACACAAGCACTCAAATTCATTGGCATCAATCCAAACTGAAAAAGACTTCTTTGATGAAGCTCTAAGCTAGTAGTATCGTAGGGTAGAACATAAAGCATTCTCTGAGTTTCGGCCAGTTTCAGGAAGTTGCAACACGCAGAATCATTTGTATTTTCAGTCATCCTGTTCTCTGTAAGGGATTTAAGCAGATTGTTAGTTTTACGGAACAGCTGTTAAGACTATTTAAGTTGGTCATGGTAGAAATGAGAGAATGACCTACAGAGAGAGACAGAAAAAGAGAGAGAAGGAATGAGAGCAGTGATGGGGATCAGATGCAAGCTTTGAATACCAATGCAGTGCAGTCTGAAAGATTCCAGAGCTGCAGTGCACCAAAAAGCTGTGACAAAGAGCAAGAGAGGACACACAACCTAGTGCGGCAGGTACTTTAGCAGACTTTGGTTGCAATCCATCAAGTAGTTTTGACACAATTTGACATTTAAAAAGTGCTTACCTTACTGCACTACAAAAATTTCTGCACGAGAGTGTGACGTCACACAAGGTGTGTACCATGCCGTGGGGAGGTGACGTACGGCTCCTCCACGCATGGCTCCGGCTAATGTTAATGACATCCATTACTGTATTTTCTCGCATATACGCAGTATTTGTCGCAAAAAAAGATGACTACAGAAGAGTATGGCTTATATGTGCACAAATTAGACTTGACATGCACGAAACTGCAAGGTGACAAAGACGAAACCCTATAACGCGAGACAATTCGCCCGATACGGTCATTTATTTCAAAATAGAGAAAAGATAAACAAATAAAATTCTAAACAAAAAAACACTGTATCTTGCATAAAACATGAGAAAACTCACTTGTTCCTCGTGCCGCCATCTGACCTAGGGATGACGAAGTAGACCGCTACGGACGCACTTCCTGGTTGTACTGCTCACGTTACTTCCTTTTTGAATTTGTCTACGTGCAGGCAACACCCTTTGGAATGTGCAACAGCACACTTACATTTTCTTAAGATTTTCCCTTTAGAGTAACACATTTGTACTCCCTATTAAAACCATCAATATGGAGGTGAAATTTTTGAATCAGGGGTCGTCTTATACGAGATGAATTGAAAAATTCAATGATTTGAAGGGAATTTTAAGGGTATGGCTTATACGGGGAGGCGGCTAATATGCGAGAAAATGCGGTACTCTTATCATGTACTTCACATGACAGTCACAAAATGCATTTCAATCCTTTTCAATAAGGCCTAAAGGCCCTATTGTTTACTATATCATATTCCAAAACACCGAACAATAGTCCGAACCTTGGAGGCATTGTGTATTGTCCTCCTCATCTGCCTCAACTGGCATGTCAAATGATAGGTTTTGATCATCATTCGTGTCATCCGTCGATTAAAAAAGATACGGTTCGACCCCAAACTCATCTATGTGAAAAGCACCCTCCTTCACAACATCACTTTCATCTTCAAAGAAGTATATTTCGTCCAAAAGGTCCGAAATATCCAACGATTCATTATCAATTTGTGCTGCCACAGTGGAGTCCGCCATGTTGCTGCTTGGATGTGCACCTTATATTACATCAGAGCATTTCCGGGAAGCCAAATTTGTTTTACCCATGATGTCCAAATAAATGCCTTTTTCTCCACGATGGACAAAATGCCGGGCATCCAGCTACCAATGCATTATTATTTAGGTGTATATTAATAAATGAGGTAAAGTCCTCACTGTGTGGAGTTTGCATGTTCTTTCCGGGATTGCGTGGGATTTCCCAAAGACATGCAGAGTAGTCTGGTTGAACACTCTAAATTGCCCCAAGTATGAGTGTGATTAGGAATGGTTGTCCGTCTCCTTGTGCCCTGCGATTGGCTGTCCAGAGAGTGCCCCCCACCTGCTGCCCGTAGTTACCTGGGATAAGCTCCAGAAACCCCCGCAACCCTTATGGAGGCTAAGCGGTTCAGAAAATGAATGGAAAAAGAAGTGTATGCTGTTTCTGTGTTAGTGTATAAATATTTGTGGAGTATTTGCTGTTGTTACATGTGGCGGCGGTGGGGGTTTACCATCAATTATGTTGCCTAGGGTTCCACATTTGTCAGGCACAGCCCTGAACCCTATCAGTGACAGCGTCACTATAGTTGACAGCTTCTCAAAAGTTGACACTTAAGACCTTTAAAAGTTGCCTGTTTTTGGTTATCTAAAAACTTTTTTTCATTATTTTTTTTCTTCTTCATTTTATTAAAAATATATTAGCAACTATTATTTACTATTTTGTATTTTTATATAAAGATTTAACCATTACCCTATTGTCTCTAACAGTTTATAGACAGAAATTATAAATAAATTATTACAATGTTAATAAAAGTTAAATTAATAAAATAAATAAACTAAAAAATACTCTATGTCTAAGTACATTTTTTGCAGTGTTTAACTCATTGCATGTCATTGATGGAGATTGACGTCATTGATTTAAACTGGGAGGGTGCCCATGACTGCTCATCTTTCAGTGCCACTGACACCGAAAGAACTTCATTTGGCCCTCAATAATAATTGAAATAGATTGGATGTCTAGTGTTATTCATGGCAGCAAAAGAATTAGATAAGTGCTCTGCTCGGGTAAAATAGAAAAAAAAGTTTGTGAGTTAACAGAGTTAAAGCTTATATTTACCATGTCCATTTTTTCATCATTATGTTGCGCAGGAATTTCGACCTGATATTATATCAATATAGATTAAGATATTTTGAGTAGAATATTTAATAAACTGTATCAAAAGTGACTTTGTTAACCTGAAGTATATAAAACAAAATGAACCACTGACTTGCATGATTTTAGTTTTCTTTTTTTTTTAAATGTAAACGTTAAACCCTTATGAGCATAAGTGATACGGAAAATGAATGAAAGAATGGAATTTAAACCACAGCAATATAGTTAAACATAAATATTAATATTGCCATGCTCTTGAAATCATTAGATTTTTAAAGATGTTTGTACAATTTAGAAATAAAACACATATTAGGCACAATTACATACATTATTTAGAAACATTCATGCAAGCGAAAAAAAATGTAACACGAGAGACTTGAAAAAGTGTGATTTGTTGAAAGTAGCTCATTGCTAGTATTTTCCGATAGGCTCAACCATAACAATCCACACTGGAAAAGGTAAAATATTGACGAGTTACCCACCTGAAACTAGACAAGAAATCATACTCACATGAACAGATGTCAGCCTTGGGAGGAAGCTCTGTTCACTCTTTAAGTGCTGAGTTTATCTTGTGGATGAATCTCCAACACTGTGATCACTACTAGCCATCAGCCAATAACCATTAGCCTTATTAATTGCAAAAAAATCTCAGACCACCTCCTGAGTGCTTTTGGAAAAATGAATTGCTCGGGTGAGTATTGCACACGTGTGACGTTAATGAGATGGCTCCCAGAGGTGGAACCTTTCTCTCACTTGTAGATTTAGCTGACTCATTGTAGGTTCCTCACACAAAGGTTAGGATTGTGACGGGTAAGGGGCATGGAGGACTTCTTACCCCAAGGATAACTCAAAGGCATAAGATAAACACAAACGCACACATTGGCAACTGAAAGCACACGTGGCTTAAAGTTTGCGTCATTCACAGGAATGGCAGTCAAATGCCAACGTAAACTGTACATTGAGGTTAATTACATTTAGAAGAAATGTCTGCAAGGTGTACAATACCGTTCCATTCAAACAAGTGCAAGAATATGACTTGATAGATGAGAAATGTAAAAACATGAATGACAATGTAATGACACAAATGATAAAACTTATTTTTCCACATGATCTTCTTGCTTTTATATTAGGAACAAATCAATACAACAAAATTAAATCAAATCCAAGCATGCTTGGTTTTGCAAGGACTTTTTTCCAATGACTGGAATTGTTAAGGACGTTTGTAAAATGTAAAATGTTATGAATTATCAGTGAAATTGATTCAGTAGGACATAAACTACAACATTTGTATTCATTCCCTCTTACATTTCCATCTTGAATTTTACAAATGAAAAATCCCATTATATCTCTAATAGTCTGATGACGATTAACCATCAACCCAAATCACTGTCGGTGTACTGGTACATTTGTCTGACTTCATCGCTGGTGGTCTGGTTTCAGTTCCCAATCAGTGGCGGTCTGACTAAGAACGCGAAAAGTTGGCATCCAATGAGCCCAAGAAAAACAATGACACGTGATGACAGTGACTGAAAAAGTGACATTGCTACGTGTGCTAAAGGTGTAGCATGCCATTGTGGAATTGTTTTTATCTATTGTGCGTTATACCAAGAAAGAAAAAGCAAACATTTGGAAAACGCCAACAATATCCTTTTCCAAGGACACTAAGCAAGTGGTAACCACTAGGAATAAAAAAAAACAGCATTATGAGGGATTTACGCCGTAGACACGGCCATGAAGCTGGCATGACGAGAGGACGTCAACACTGCTCGAGAGCCACTCAGAACTCCCCTGCTGCCCAACTGATGAGGACCTGAATGATGAGGATGAAGAACGTGGTGTTCCTTTAAGAAATCTGCAAGAGATCTTCAATATGGCACGCAGTTTCCAACTATGGGTCCAGGAGCTTGATGACAACATGGTCACAGCCAATTAATTTGGCAATCGTCTTGACAGTTACATGTCCTTGTACAACAGCAAATTTGTACAAGAAAAGAAACGGCGGTCACGGGTACAGGTTTTAAAAAACAATAATAGACATTAATGGAGACAAAGTGTAATTAGAACTCTAACTCAAAAGGTAATAATCGCTGAAGGAACTGACTGTTTTTCCAGAGGAAAATAGAGAGAACACACTGATAAAGATATGGTGACTCAATAAGATGTAAAGCAAGCACCAGTGTACTCTAACAAATTCCACACTGCAGCATTCAAAGTGCACAAGCCGATTGATTTAAATAGAAATAACGCAACAGAAAGCCAATAAACTCCAATAAAATCCCACCCCAACTACCAAAATGACAACAGGAAAGGAACATTGTCTTCTGAAGCAGCTCAATTGAAATATATTGAGCAATCAGGTAAACAGCACATTCTCTGCTGAAAACCCTCGCTTCCCACTGTACTAACCAACAAGAGTAAATTACAAAATGGCAGGACTGAATAATGACATACATTATCTCCCAGGGGCATCTTAAAATTTGATTACTGCCATGTCAGCTCCTGTGTGAAATAATGATGGGTAACAACGATCAGCAATAGACTCTTCCTATGGGTTGGCTGTGAAAGGAAGCACCTAACATGCCACAAACTTGTGCCAACTTTGGCACAGTGACAAAAAAAAAACTAAAGTACTGAACATCAAAATGTCATGGCAAAAATTAAAATTTATTGAATTTACAAGTCCTACTATCACAGGTTTTAACACTCCAGGTAAAGGATAGAATTAAAGAGTATTCAAAAATAAATGATCAAGTGATCACTCACACATATCCAAAAATATTAAAAATTTGCTATTAAAATAATTTTTGCCTCTGAATAGTTGAAAGCAATGACATATTCAGAAGCACGGGTTCCAGCAGAGGGCATATGACTCAATGTAAAACAGTGGTTCCCAGTAAATTTTTACCATACAACAAATTGAAAATGGAGGCAAAATCACTATAACAGAGTAGTAAAAGATAAAAAAAAGACACTGCTTACACCCAAGGTTTGCAGCTTGAACCAAGCTAGCCATTGTCCTCTAACCTTTGGCCTCAACAACAACAAAAATTGCTCACAGAACTGTCGCACGGGGCATGTTAGCTCTATTTCGGACAATTCTCGGCATGACTGGTCGTTTGGTCGCCGGTCTTTTGGTCGCCGTCTTTTGGTTGCCGTCTTTTGGTCGCGGTCTTTTGGTCGCGGTCTTTTGGTCGCCCGTACCCAAACAACGGGCGACCAAAAGACCGGCGACAAAACAAGGTAAAACAACACGGTCCACGCATCAATAAAAGCCAACAATGGCCATGAGTAGTTTCACTGAGTGGACGTGTGAGTGTAAAAGAGTTTGTATGTACATGAGTTGTCCCCTTAGGAAGGGACGTCAGTCAGGGTCTTAAGTTCTCCAACAAAACACAATAAAAGTACGGGAAATTTGGAGCTTTTCTTTAGCCTAATAATTAATAGGGCATTAAGTATGACTAAATAATAATTCGCAGTTTGTATTTAGGGAATTTGAGCAACGATTTAAATGGTAATTATCAATAACCTTCCGGGCGACCAAAAGACCGGCGACCAAAAGACCGGCGACCAAACGACCGAGTACCAATTCTCGGCAAACCCTACACAAAGTTGTGCATATTCTTAGTAGTAAATATACTAGTACTCCCAGTCTATCGTAAGTTTCTAAAGCACCCAGGGCAACATTCCAGGTACCAACAGCCATGTCACGTTCAAAGTCACTTATATCACCTTGCTTCCCCATTCTGATGCTGTGAATAGCAACAAACAGTATTGATTATGCCTAAATGCCTACATAAAAATGACTGTCATCTAGTGGGAGGGATTAGAAATTTTCATTATTATGCAGTTTGACATTGCTTTAAGAAAGTTGGTGAGTGTATGCTATACTGTATATAGCAGGCAGGCTAAATGTTTGGACACACCTCATTCAATGCAACACAAATGATGGTCCTGACCTCATTGATGCTGCATGAAATTGCATTGGATAACAGTGATAGGGCATATGTGTGAAGTGAAAACCATTTCAGGTGACTGCCTCGTGAAGCTCATCGAGCAAATGCCAAGCGTGTGCAGATTCTTCGGCAAGCATCGCATCGTATACTATGTTTGAATTGTGTATCTAGAACATATATTTCGTCCCATATGATTTCCAGCTAAATTCCAGTGAAAATATTTAATAGAGAAAAGTTTGGTTTGCGCATCCTGCCATATCTCGTTGCACTGTTGTGCACATTCCACTGCTGAAACGTTTTCCTGCTCTCAAAAGCAGCTGTTGCTATGCAACTGATCTGCCTGGCACTGTAAAAAGAATCTTAGCTCACATAGACTACATGGAGCAGTACACACACGCATTCACATACACACACACATGCACACACCCACACACACACACACACAAGCACACACTGTAAGTAGTACAGAATGTAGGCTAATTCTGTATTTCATAAGAATTGGACTTCTAAAAGTTCAATTCCAAAACATGTTAAATCTGAGGTCATATGTTTAAAACGTTGTTGTGTTAAAAAAGTTCCTCAGCAGTTCAACATGCCACTGTTCCATAAGTCTTATATCCAGGCAATTTGAATCCATTTTATATACTGTCAAAACCTGTGAATTAAGAACTAAGGAGAGGACAGATGAACAGATGTTCTAATCTTGAGGGTCATTTAAGGCGAAATCACAGTCCCCACCACAGTCCATTTGTATTCAAATAAGACAACGTAATGTGTAGACATAGCAACTGTATTTTCTCGCATACAAGCCGTATTTGTAACAAAAAAAGATTACTGAATCAAGGGTACGGCTTATATGCGCACAGCACTTGCTATACTCTTTTTCACCAGTAGATGTCAGCAAAGTAACATTTACTATTTGTTGGTTATTTTCTGTTTTGCAATAAGAAAACAACCATTACTGGATGAATAACTAACTTCCTTATGATATTGACCCTAATAATGTGCTTTTGATTTATACAGTATCTCAGAAATACCACGTGCGATGATTTTTCTTAAGATTTTCCCTTCAAAGTAACACATTTGTACTCCCTATTAAAACCATGAATGTGGAGGTGAAAAATGTGAATTGGGGAGCGGCTTATACGCAAAAAATTGTAAAATTCAACTATTTTAAGGCAAATTTTAAGAGTGTGGCTTATACGCGGGGGCGGCTTTTATGGGAGTAAATACGGTAAATGAATAATGACGAAAAGACTCAAGACAAATTTATGAGAATTGTGTACAGACGCTCCCCTACTTACGAACATTCAACTTACGAACAACGGTACATACGAACATGTCTGCAAATTGCGTTTAAGTCCAAAAATGTTCGCAAGTCCAATTTTGTATTTCGCCCCTTTTTCGGAGTAGTACTTCTTTCCGCCGCTAATACCGACGCCTGGCGCTGTGAGAGCTCAGCTCACCCAGCATCTACCTTCTTCTTCGTTGCAATGCGGAAGTGCGTGAATGTATCTCCAGTGTGCAAAGAACCTTTTTCATTTGTATCATTAAATATCTCATGCATCCAATATTGAATATGGTTGGTAAAAAGCTAAAGGCTTCTATTGAGGGAGTTGCAAGGAAGAGGCAAGCCATTTCATTTGAAACGAGTGGCAATAATAACGAAGCTTGATGCGCGTGAGAGTGGTGAGCGTTGCACATTCAGTACCATTTATAAACAGAAAGATCGAGCAGCAGGACCCAAATATTGAACGTTGCACAAAGTTTGCAAATCAATTGAATGATGCCATACAGTGCTACCTCATCATTTATGATGAAAAAAAGAAGAAAACTGTGCAATCGTCATTAGGTCGCTTCTTTTGGCCAGTTTCTAATACATAAATCTCTCTCTCTACAGTACTGTACATATTCTCTCCATTTTATTAAATGTTTTTTTTTCAGTACAAACCAATGCGTGTTACTTATACAAGCCTTAAACATACAAATGCACTTGTATAAACCTTGAATATACTTATATCGACCTTAAACATAAATTATAATACAAAATATAGCACTGAATCAACTTACAAACAAATTCAACTTATGAACAATCGCTCGGAACCAATTGCGTTCGTAAGTAGGGGAGCGTCTGTACTTCGTATACTTGTTAATCAAAGCAAAATGGACATTACTTTCATGTTAATGCTCCTCTAATTGGATCGGTTTTAAATCGGTAGAAAATGATTTACAAGTTGTTGAAATTTGACAGTAACATGGAGTGTTTCGGTTTTAATTGCTAATGCAGGCTTATTGTTTATATAAATGCTCCAAGTGTTGTACACGATCACGATAATTCAGCACAAAGTAGTGCATATGTATGTTTCTGTATATTATTTCCCCAGGCATATTGCCATAAATGATGGTTTTAAGAGCGGAATTTAAGTCGAAATTTGACTAGAAAATATGATTTATTCATGTATAAATCACACTGGACTACAAACCACAAAAGAGATGTGGCTAATTACCTGTAAAAATCTGCAAAAGTGTAAGCCCCATTTGACAATGTATCCATGTGTGAATAGAGTAAAGAAGAGTTGGGCAAACCTCAAGAGTTGCTGTGGGTGCAGGTTGTTTTTTTCCAACCGATCCAGCACAGACCGATTATCAAATGGGGTTTCTGCTGAAACTTGAAGCATGGTGCTTCAAGCACCTGACTGCAATTCACTGATTGCCTTTCTCAGATACCGGATTTGTGGAAAGGTTTCCTCTTTAGAGGTTGAAACCAAAGCCTGCACCCACTGCGGCTCTTTGTGGAATAGTTTGCCTACCCCTGGAGTAGAGAGTTGGGGGTGTGGGGTGTTGAGAGAGTAAGGGGGTGAGAGAAGTGGAGGAGAGATAGATAGATAGAGGGGTAGGAGAGAGAGCATGAGCGAAAAAAGATGCTGAGTTGCATAAGTCTCTTCAAAGTTACAAAAATCCTTGACACTTGTCGACACCTTTGAAAACGTGTAAGCGCGTGTGCATGACATTTAAGTGTTTTAATAGGTGTAACATCTTAAAAGCAGGTCAATTGTAGCATACCTTTAGCATTTTGTCTTCTTTCGTGGATTTAAATGGAGGTTTTGTTTCAACACTTAAAATGGTCTACACAATTTTCCTTCCATATTCCTCTTTTACCCTGTCAGCAGCTCACACAATAAACAAAATACCAGATGCATCAAATTAAGTGAGATTCAAGAGTCTAAATCAACTACAATGGAAGTTTGATTTGGACATTTGGTTCTTGTTTGCTATATCCTATCCAATTTAAACATTTGCACCTAGCAACACGAGGCTAAATCAAAACAAACAAAAAAACTTGCATGGTACTGCAGAGCTCTAGCGCAGGCATCTCTCTCTCTCTCTCTTTCTCTCACTTAAATGCTACCTCATTCACGGTCACACCAAGGACATCAGCTCCCTTGGAACAGCATAGCTCATCAGTGGAGAAAAGGAGGAGGAGAGAAAGGAGGGAGCAGGACTAGGATGAAATAGCGATTTCTCATGGCGATGATCCCACATGAAAGGGAGATAGTGTGTAAGGGAGAGAAAAAAGAAGAGAAAACAAAAACTGCTCAGTGGGGGACAAAACAAACCACAGACACACCAAGAAAAAGAAGAACAATAACAAAGGAAAGATGCTTTAAAGATGAATAAAAGACATTAAAAGCTTCTGTGTGGTGATGAGGAGAAGGAGGAGACGGAGGATGCACTGCAGAGAAGTGAGGGAGGTGAGCTCCAGGGGGAGATAGTGAAAGGATGCAGATGAGACCAAGACGTGGTGAGAATAAACGCATGACAAATTATTATCTAGAATTGGAGAAAGCTCAGTTTGACCTCAGTGAGGGTCCTCACAAGTGTGAGTGGGCTTGGCAGTTTTTCAAGCAGTCATTAGGGTAGCCTCAAGCATTTACGTGCCAATAACCCAAGTGACACAAAAAAACTAAAGAAAAAAGAATAAACAATCTGGACTCTCAAACTCCACTGTAGTAAGGAAAACAGAGAGAGATAAATTAGGTAATCATTCACAAACCATAAAATAGATTTAAAGGTTTTACAAAGAACACGAATCGTACTTTGATTTACACCTATCAGAGACGTATTCATAAAAAAATCAACAGTTGATTTGACAAATCTCAACACAAGGTGTCCTCAGTATAAAAAAGTATTTTAGAAATTCTTTTATTACCGTGCTAATAGCTGGTGACACCAGCAAAACCAGTGAAAATACAGACAAAAATAGCAGAATTCACCAAACATTGAATAATATGTGCTCTCACACGTAAAATAAAGCATATTTTAAATAGAGATATGGAAAACAGACCAGATAGCGGCTCTCGAGGACCAGAGTTGGCCACCCCTGTAATATGATATATTTTTTCTCTTTTTTATGCCAGAATCAGGTATCTTTCTCTTTTTTTTTTAAACCATCATTCAAAAACGTCAAACACACATGTATAAAACTATCTATTCTTTTACAAATCACCCATATTGGATATAAATTCGCTTAAATGAACGCTGAAAGCCTACTGTTAAAGCATATTTGAGAATAGCTTCGAAATTGAGAATTTTGTAATATAACATACTTGCATCTAATGGAATCTTTGACCAAGAGAAATGCAGTTGAAATATGCTAGGAACAGCACACATTTTGATACGACGGACATTGCATGCTGAAACAAATATGAAATATGCCAGGAACAGCACGCAGTATGTTACACATACCCATCACAATACACATTATTCAATACAATATGGGTTAGATGCGTGCTGTTCCTGGCATATTTCATTTTTTTTTTCAGGATAAAATGTCCATCATAGCAAAAACACTGATGATAAATCATTTACACAACACAAAGGTCCAGTAGCGTGACAATTTGAAGGCTGGCCTCACGAAAAGCAGAGCCTTCGTTGTCGTTTCACACCTTGACAAGCTAATACCTGCCTGTTCATACCAAACGGTAAATTTATTTTTAACACTTGAGCCCATATGCTCCATGTAGCCAAAAGGCCTTTTTGTCTTATTGTGTGGCGCAACCGCATCTTTACAATTCAAACCTTTGACATATGAATCCCGATATATATATAAGGCGGCCTGGCGGGGCAAGTGGTTAGTGGGTCGGCCTCACAGCTCTGGAGTCCTGGGTTCAAATCCAGGTCGCTCCACCTGTGTGGAGCTTGCATGTTCTCCCGGGCATGCGTGGGTTTCTTCCCGCATTCCAAAAACATGCATGGTAGGCTGATTGGACACTCTAAATTGCCCCTAGGTATGGGTGAGAGTGTGCATGGTTGTCCGTCTCCTGCGATCAGCTGGCCACTGATTCAGGGTGTCCCCCGCCTCTGGGCTGGAGTCAGCTGGGATAGTCTACCGCACCGCATTGTCTTGCGTTATGGCGTTTCGTCTTTGTCACCTTGCAGTTTCGTGCATGTCAGCTTTTTATGCGTATATAAGCCGTACCCTCGATTCAGTCATCATTTTTTGTCCGACAAATGCAGTTTATATGCGTGTAAATACGGTAATAAAGAATAATGTACAGCAAGGTAAACAAGATCAGATAGAAGAGCTTGTAAAGGATATTTGGAACATTTCAAATCAAATATAATACAAAAAAAGCTCAAACATTATAAAAATATATTTTACTACTTTGCTTTTTTGATTGAAGGATAAACCTTTTCCATACATAAACTTAGGTACACAGGTGAAATCTAAAAATACAAAGATAACACTAACAATAGCAGTATACAGTATATTTTGTGCAGTATATTTTATTTTGTGTCACTACTGTGAGTGCTGTACCTAATGATTTGGGCAATAAGTAGGAATTACAGCAATATTACTCTCATTTATATATTTCCATACTGGCACCTTCATACTACATATACTGTACTTTTTGCTTCTGTAGTCATCAGCGAACAACAAATTAACAAGGAGTGACCCGAGTCAACTCGCATGCAAAGTGCTGTTTTAGAATCACACTGCAGGTGAGGCAGCATAGAAATAGTCCACCTAGAGGACGCCTCAACAGGGGCAGCTTTGGTTTTGGCTCCTCTAACGGGCCTTCAGCACGGTGCAGTGAGTGCATGGGGTCCTTGATTGTATCTTTAATGCCGGCTGTGTTGCCGCAGCATTAGCATGGTCAAGTTATTTGCTCTCAGGGGCCATTTCCATTGACTGAACAGCATTTTTCCGTTCACTCCTTCAAACGCATGCAAAGAAAATGGCAAGTCCCTTATGCATTACTAATAAAAGGTGTGCATGCTAATTACACTTCAGTCTAATTATTGGTAACAGCAACCTGCAAGCATACAGGGCAACAAAACATACTTTAAGTTGGATCTTCTCTATTTTAACCACATATTTTATGATAGTATAAAACTTCATGACGGGACACTAAAAACTTCATTAAAGAAGTCCAATTGGCACCATTTTATTTGGCTGTTTCAACTGGAAAGCAGAGCTGCCAACCTCCATCGACCTCATTTCAGGAGTGAATGCAATTCACGCAAAATTGATGTAAAATGTAAAAACAAAAATTACGTAGGACTATTTAAATCAAACTGTTATTATCATGTTTTTACATTAATTGAAATACTGCATTTTTGCAAACTATTGAAAAAGTACAGCATGATGAAAATAAGTCTATCGTTGTGTTTGGGTCCTTTGACGTGTGTTTTACAGTCAGTAATTCCACCATGTGTGCTGCTGAAGTTGCACATGCATGTTGTGCAATGTGAAAATGACGGTCCTTTTGGAGATGGCTTTAACATGGGATATTTCGTCGGATGCGAACCAATAAACTTCTGCGTGTAATAAGAAACCCTTCTTATAAGAAATTTCATCCAAATTGCCATCCATTGTGAGCTTAACCCTAGCAGGCAAGACTTACCAGTGCTGTGTATGCCTACTGCCTTTAGAACAACCCTGGAAATGATGGGCTTTGTTTAAAAAAAATGTTAAAGCAATGGAGGCTAACTATGAAAGTCGCACAAGATGAATAATTTGTCAGAACTTGTAACTCGGATGATTCACAATGCACTCATGTTACCGAATTCATTCAGTTTACAGAACAGTTGAATCAAAAGCGTAAGTAAATGTATTGTTGGTGTGAATTTCGAGGGATTTAAATTGGAAATCCAGTACTTTTTCGAAAATGTTGCTTAAAAAAAAATAAAAGTGACATTTTTTTTAAAATTTCCGGAGTTTAGTGAGGTTGTCCGGGGTCGCGCAGTTTGTGTTGTTTGTCCGGGTGAACTCCGGAAATTCCGGAGATGTTGGCAGCCCTGGGACACACTTTTCTATGGGTGTTTGGTTTGCAAAGAAATGAAATAAAATATAATGCCTTCAAAAATTCATCCAACCTCAGCTGCCAAATGCAGTTTCAATTAGTTAGATCACAATCATTTTCATTGCTTTTAATCTGAGTAAGGACTCAAAGGGCTACACAGATCCAGAGTTGGCAAAATAGGTAACTAAATAAATGACAACACGCCTAAATCTAAACCCTCCGCCCTACTGGGCAAGAAAAAGAAGATTTTTTTTAAAAACCAAGTATAATTATTTAGCATTGTAGATGGGGAAAAAATCTCAACAAGCATGTTCAAAAAGAGTGAAAACCAGCTAATTTTATACTTCTCAAACTGTATACTTGCTACAAAGGCAACACTAAAATGGAGTAATTGAGAAATATTTGAGTTTTTGTCACTTTGTATGGGTGGGGTAAGAAGGCAAGGTTTCATAAGTACTATAATGTCATTTCACCACAAAACTGTCTGAAAATCTGAGAAGACTGCAGTGCATCTCACAAACAGTGTAGAAAGGAAACAGAGTATAACATCATCACAACATCCTGAAATTGCTATCTTGCAATTTAAAGAAAATATACTGTCTTACTTTGGCATCGTTATTTGACAGCTGGCCGGGATCAAGCATCATATTCCAACACTGTGAAAAATAATGAAGAACTCCAAAAGGGCTGAGTGTCGGGCTGGGCAATAGGACAACAAATTGTATCGCTATTAAAAAAAATTAGTCTACATCAATAATTATCATGATAACTAACACATCTTTTGTCTTTCAAATTTGAAACTTCAAACTGAGTAAATAAATTACTTTATTCATTATTTAATTCGGGTAGTAATTCAGGTGCGGGAGAAAGAGACTGATTAAGCTGATATTGCGACTTCGTATGACAGCTACCACAGGTAGACAAAGAACATCCAACCTCCCCCACATTTTACTACAACCACCAAAGCAGAACATTCATTCTTTCAGTGTACCGTGTGTCCTCAATATATTCAAACACAAAGAGTTCTCATTATGAACTAAAATCATTAAAATGTTGCATGTTTCCTTGAATAGCAACTTTTCATCTGAACTGAATTTCTCTATCGATTATCATAAATTCTGTGTCAGTGATGAACCCATGCCGAAGCCTTCGATGGAAGTAGCCAGTCTAGTGTTGTAACTCTAAGAATTAAAGATTTTGGCAAAACTGCCATATTTTTGCCAAAATAGCCATATTGGCACAAACCCGCAGCTAAAACAGTGGTGAAGGATATTTTGTAGGCCATATGTTACTCTGTAATATTTCAAATAACCGATGAAGCCCAAAGAAGCAAAAATAAATAAACTACAGCTTTGTAGGCTACAGATATGAGGCAGAGACAACGCTGCAGAAACATTTGAGAAACTATTGTGGGTTTTTGCTACTCTCTGGGGAGTTTTTTTGTGTTGTCACAGGGTCCAATTTTCCTAAATGTTCCCACCGGCTAGTTTGTCTCTCCTCAAAAATAAATATCTGTCTATTCTCTATGGTGCTTGTCCTTATTATGTTCATGGGTAATTGAGCCTATCCCTGCTTAATTTGGAGGTAAGAGGCAAGGTTGCACTGTGCGCTGGTCACCAGCCAATTGTAGCGAAAACAAATAGATCAAAACAAAACATCTACCTTCTTTGTAATTTTCCATTTGAAACAATTTTTGGCATGCGACGAAAAAGAGACATGTATTTAAGTGTTTGTTTCCCTATTCAAATATATAATCACTTTAATTTATCAGTGTATGTAGTCTTGTGTTCGAGAAGAAAATGGCACAGATTAAAATTTGTGAAACTAATCTGAAGAAGTGGAAGGTAAGAGGCTGAAACTACAAGCTCTTTGATTTAAAAAAAAAAAAAACACACGCAATAAAAAAAGCAATGTAAATACCAACGATGACAGAAGACCAAACAGGCCATACAACTGAAAGAGCTTAGATGTCATCACTCTACAATCACACAGTACTCACACGGGAAATACGCAGGTCCTGCTACAAATGCCCTGTGGTATCCTCCTTAAGCTGGTGCTAGTGGCTCACCTGCGTTACTCCAAAGTTAATGTGGAGCTTGTGACATGGGCTTTTCCCTCCAGTATCCACTGCAGCGAAGGCATTCTGAGTGGCTGAAAGAGAGGAAACATAGAGGAGAGGAGGAGGAGGACAAGGAGAACGATGGAGGGGTGTGAAGGCGTATACAGTACATTTTGTATGTGTGTATATGTATGTGTTTATATGTATATATATGTGTGTATATGTGTGTATATGTGTGTGTATGTATGTGTGTATATGTATGTGTGTATGTGTGTATATATGTATACATACATATATATATATATATATATATATATATATATATATATATATATATATATATATATATATATATAGTTGTGGTCAAAAGTTTACATACACTTGTGAAGAACATAATGTCATGGCTCTCTTTAGTTTCCAGTTATTTCTACAACTCTGATTTTTCTCTGATAGTGTGATTGGAACAGATACTTCTTTGTCACAAAAAACATTCATGAAGTTTGGTTCTTTTATGACTTTATTATGGGTTAACAGAAAAGGTGATCAAATCTGCTGGGTCAAAAATATACATACAAATTAGCAATTTTGGTGACTTAGAAAGTTGCCCAGCATATAACAATCCAAAGAATGAAGGGTGCACAGTCCTCTTTTCACACGCCTGAGCCTCAATTTTATCCCCATGTATTATATATATATATATATATATATATATATATATATATATATATATATATATATATATATATATATATATATATATATATATATATATATATATATATATATATATATATATATATATATATATATATATATATATATATATATATATATATATATATATATATATATATATATATATATATATATATATATATATATCGAGAGATTTTGAGTGAAAATCTCCTTCCATCAGCAAGGACATTGAAGATGAGACGTGGCTGGGTCTTTCAGCATGACAATTATCCCAATCACACAGCCAGGGCAACAAAGGAGTGGCTTCATAAGAAGCATGTCAACGTCCTGGAGTGGCCTAGCCAGTCTCCAGATCACAACCCCATAGAAAGTCCGTGTTGCCCAACGCCAGCCCCAACACATCACTGCTCTAGAGGAGATCTGCATGGAGGAATGGGCCAAAATACCAGCAACAGTGTGTGAAAAGCTTGTGAAGAGTTACAGAAAACGTTTGGCCGCCGTTATTGCCAACAAAGGGTACATGAAGTATTGAGATGAACTTTTGATATTGACAAAATACTTATTTTCCACCATGATTTGCAAACAAATTCTTTAAAAATTAAAATGTGATTTTCTGGGGGGTTTTCCACATTCTGTCTCTCATGGTTGAGGTTTACCCATGTTGACAATTACAGGCCTCTCTATTCTTTTCAATTAGGAAAACTTGCACAATTGGTCGTTGACTAAATACATATTTGCCTCACTGTGTATACAGTGGGGCAAATAAGTATTTTTCTCCAGCTATACCAATCAAGTCAGAGGCAGAATCCAGAATCATCATTTGAACTTAATCTTCCACAGTATATTCCAGTGCACCTAATGCTTACACGAGCAACAGTACCCAGATCCCCCAAAATGATTATTGGCCAATGCTAAGAGTACTATTTAGCAAATTCCGAATGGGATGGTGCTGCTTCTCCCAAATATTGCATGTTCCTTCTATGTGCTGACATTCAAAGGGAATATTACCACTCTAGGGTTTTTGTTGTTGTTGTGGTTTCCAAAAGAGATTTTCATCAACTACTGAATCCAAATAGCATTACTTTTGTGCCATACATTATATTACAGCTGTTATACCAGTTTAATTCCTTATTATCGTATAGGACAGCGCTACAAATCAAATACACACATTGCAAAGGCAGCATTAACATCTTCCCACGCCCTCCTGCCCTTCTGGGTGGACACAGACATCTCCCAGAGGCTGTGCTTTAAATAGCCTACTACACCAAAAGCATTTGTACATGCATTTATGCTAAAATTTGTATATGCACATACATTTGTAGACACCAGTAAACCACCAAATCTAACCCACACAATCAAACCTTGTATAATCATCCAGTTAAGAAACAGCAACATCATGCTGTTCATTTGCATTCTAGAGCTTTGATTCGTCGTGGAAATTTTCTGGGCGTCTGGATTTCTCTTTTTCTTCTCTGATATTGCCATCACACTTCTCATGAGTCATTTTGTCCCCAAAAAATTAAGTATTCTTTATAATGACCATAAAAGAAAAGGAGTTAAGCATACTAATGGTAGTTTGTGCACACACACAAAAAGAACCTCGGTGACCCATGAGAGGGTACCTGCTGTGCCTCTCATGTAAAGAATTTTAAGCCTAAGAGGCTAGAAACAACAGCTAATAATGCATATTGCATTGAATGCTCTTATTGTCATTATACAAGTATAATGAGATTTAAAGCTTTTGCCACACAGTGCACAAACAACAATAGATTTATTTAAATAATCAATAAATAAGTAGTCCAAGTGAGGTCAGCAGAGCAAAGCAGGCTTGTTCCGTCTGAAGTCCAGGATGAGTTCCATGGGTTTGGAGATGTTCAGCGCCAAGTTGTTGAGAGATCACCACTCGCTGAGTCTATGGATGCAACAACAAACACATAGATAATCAATATATTGTAATGATAAATAAATAATCACTAAATAGTAATAGATAAATAAGTGGACAACATGATAATTAAGTAGTAGTAATAAGTCTTGATTAGGTCCTAGGTGCAGAACTCGAGTCGAGTATGGTGACAGCTCTTGGGAAGAAACTGTCCTTGAGTTTGTCTTGGATGTTATGGCTTTGTAGCGCCTTCCAGAGGGTAACAGGTTGAAGTGGTGGAAGCAGGGATGCATATTGTCTTTTATAATGCTCTCTGCCCTTCTAGGGCGCTGCGAGTGAGCCTTTTCGTCAGAGCGGGAGGCAGCTAAACGCTACATCGAGAAAGAGTTCCCTCGCACAATTCAAGAAAATGGTTGGTTATCTTCCGGAGCAAGTTTTTAAACATGGGCGAGACTAGCCTTTTTTTGCCTTCATGGACATTCTCATTCAAAGATGAACTGAAAGTGCCGGGGTTCACGGATCGCCTGACGCTCATCATGTGCGGGGATGCTGCTGACTGGCTTGATGGTAAAGCCAGCCTTAATCTACAAGTTCGACCATCCTCATGCTTTAAAAACAAGAACAAAGCATTCCTGTATACTGGATTACCAACTGAAAATCCTGGATCACGAAAGCATTCACAAAGGACAGGTTCTTAAAATGTTTCAGTCCGAACGTGAAGCTGTACCTCGCTGAGAGGGGGGTGCCCTTCAAGATCTGGACTGTGCAGGAAGACTTGGACTAAAACTCACATTAACCTGTTTTTTGGTAAGTATTTACTTATATATATATATATATATATATATATATATATATATATACACATACACAAAATACTTTTGTATATTGTCTTTCTTTTTCGAGAAATGCGTTTGCGCTTTGCTGTTATCTTCCCACAGACCGGTTTCATTAACCGCTCTTCTCTTCAAATGACTCTTTGTCACACTGAGTTTTCCGTCACGTAGGGTGAAGTCAGACATTCAAAACCGATCTGAGCTCTTTAGATTGAGAGGCATGTTGTCCATATTGTCTATGAAATTACCTATTGCATGTGGTTTCAATCTGTCTAAAAGAAAAAAATCAGAAACCTGTGCTTTGTTCACACGACAAAACAGCCATCCACTTTCAATCTTGATGGCCTAAAATTCGCATTTTTGGCACGGCTGAACAAGGCTTTCATTTGATGACCTCCACACGTGTTGCACTTTTGAAAAGGATATGAAGGTCATTTTTATCCAAAAATAGAGCTTTCTGAGCGGCCGCAAGCCTCTGTAAGGTCGATTTTTTTCAGAAATTCCCATGCGATCTTGCGGCGGACACTGTGGCGCTGATTTCAAAATAGAGCATAAAAAGTAAAGTAAAAAGGAATGTATTAAGAAATATTAAAATGTAATAAAAAAGATAGAAAAGCTGTAAAACACGAAAAACAAATAAGTGGACAGAGCTACTGCCACTGGCTGCCGCTTGACGGCGCCATTTTGGAAAAAATAAAAGATTTGATGACAACATGGTCAGTCATGCAATGTAGCCATTGTCTTGTTCTTGTACAAAAGCACATATGTACCAAAAAAGAACTCCCCATCAACAGCTCCCTTGTGTGCTGAAAACCTCTCGCAAAAGCTCGTGTAGCGCGCGTCCTGAAGATTCCATCGATGATTCAAAGCTTCTCGAATCTGACGGAAAAGACTTGGACTTAAGCTCTCAATAACCTGTTTTCAATGAAATAATGTAATGTACATTGTACTATGTGCCATTACTGTACTGTAAAAAAAAAAAAGCAAAAAGAATCCTCCAAAAGGTCCTTGCTCTATGCGCTTGTCCTGCCAGGTCCTCTGACCTCACTATGTGCGACTTTTCCTGTGACAGTTTTTGTTTCACCGTTGCCAGTAAATATCAATGACATGAAAGATTGAATAACAGCTGCAATCAACACAGTGTATGGTGAGTATATCCTGAAGCACATTTGTGAGGAATTTTCAAATCAGCTTGGTCTTGTCTGTGCTGCTGGTGGTGGTCACGTTGAGCACTTACTAAAAACTTGAAGTAACATACAATATTTGTATATCCAGCTAGTTATTGTATTTTGTTTTTTTTTGGCACATTCTTTTTGAATCACCCTGTACAATAATACTGTTCAATGACACTGCAAAGGATAACACTAAGAATTTCTCTCACCTTACATCAGGCAGCAAAGTCACACATGTTTATTTTAACAACAGCACTTAATGTTGCATTGCATGCATGTAAGTTGTTGTTACTGCTGTGGGTGGGCTGCTTTATTTTGTATTGTCCTGCATCATTACTGCTTTTCAAAGTATCTTTAATCCCCTTTGTTGCCCTTAATGGCCAACCTTCCAATTAAAAAAGGTAAGGCAAACTAATGGGGAAGTGTGCGAGTTCCGCAGATAAACAAAAGAGCAAATGAGGTTAATACCACGGGACCAGACATGTTTCCCTTGACAAGCAGACAAATAAAAAAAAGATCATTTTCCTCCACCATTGATTTATTCCATTTCACAGCAGTGTTCTAGAGATCGAACCAAAAGCTCAGCCACCCAAAAATTTCATTTCAACTTTCCAAATGAAGATTCCCGAAGTAATATAAGATTTATCGGTCCAACTCTAAACACAATGGCCACAAATTGGCTTGCCCAAGTAATTGCTAGAGCCATAATGACTCTGGACCCTTGTAAATACATCAAATGAGTTTAGGGAAGAAACACATTGCAACTTTTAGCGTTAAATAGGAAAGAAAACTTCAGCCGCATAATTAACTGTTTTCCATAATAAATCGGTCCTATGTCTTAATGTACTTATAAGAGTCGCATGATCCCAAGTATATTCGCATACAGTACATGGTGGTTTAAGAGTCGTAAAAATGAAAAAATCCAATTGATAGAGCCGTATGCTAAAAATGCAGACAAAGTCTTCAGGTGTTTTTCCTTTGGGTTCTATGATTCCGCTGTGGTGGGAAGAACTCTCACAAACAGAGTTTTGGTGTCCAAAGATTGTACTGAACACTTGGCTGGCAGCTCTGAAAAGAGAAAAGATGGATGTGTTCAAAAGCAGAGTGAAAAAATCCCTGTCCAAAGTGCTGCACCCACCATTAGCTGGGTCAACATGCAGACTTAAATAAATATACCCCATTAACTCTTCGACAGGAAAAAAAAATCAACATCCATCTGAAATGTAAACCTGGTTTCATAATCCTTGCTTTGGTTAATTTGGTCAGCAGTCACATATTCTGTTGTATCGACATAGCTACGCTATGTCCCATTAGTTTGTTATGCTCTTGAACAAATCATACATTAGCCACCTCAGGCTAGCAGCATTTACTGATTTACTTTGTACTTACCCTGCCTGAGCTCCTGGTCCGTGTAGAGTCTGAGCCTTCTACCACGGAGGCCGAAGACCTTTGCTGCCTCTGACAGGAGGCCTTTGTAGTCTAGACCATTCTGGCCCACTGGGTTGATCAGCAGTAGGGTGCCCACTTGTCCCGTTTTGCACTCTGCAGGTAGCCAGCCGTTAGGGAGACAGATTCGCACATTTTACCAATTAGTTTAGAAATGAGCGGGACTTCAGTGGAAAAATGATAAGGAGCAATGTATGAATACCAATTCTGGCTATTAGTTTAGCAACATATTTAAGGTTTAAAGCACCAAGAAGATGGAAATTAGTCCTTGGCTACAATCTTGCATATTTACATATACAGACGCTCCCCTACTTACGAACATTCAACTTACGAACAACGGTACATACGAACATGTCTGCAAATTGCGTTTAAGTCCAAAAATGTTCGCAAGTCCAATTTTGTATTTCGCGTCTTTTTCGGAGTAGTACTTCTTTCCGCCGCTAATACCGACGCCTGGCGCTGTGAGAGCTCAGCTCACCCAGCATCTACCTTCTTCTTCGTTGCAATGCGGAAGTGCGTGAATGTATCTCCAGTGTGCAAAGAACCTTTTTCATTTGTATCATTAAATATCTCATGCATCCAATATTGAATATGGTTGGTAAAAAGCTAAAGGCTTCTATTGAGGGAGTTGCAAGGAAGAGGCAAGCCATTTCATTTGAAACGAGTGGCAATAATAACGAAGCTTGATGCGCGTGAGAGTGGTGAGCGTTGCACATTCAGTACCATTTATAAACAGAAAGATCGAGCAGCAGGACCCAAATATTGAACGTTGCACAAAGTTTGCAAATCAATTGAATGATGCCATACAGTGCTACTGCATCATTTATGATGAAAAAAAGAAGAAAACTGTGCAATCGTCATTAGGTCGCTTCTTTTGGCCAGTTTCTAATACATAAATCTATCTCTCTCTCTACAGTACTGTACATATTCTCTCCATTTTATTAAATGTTTTTTTTTTCAGTACAAACCAATGCGTGTTACTTATACAAGCCTTAAACATACAAATGCACTTATATAAACCTTCAATATACTTATATAGGCCTTAAACATAAATTATAATACAAAATATAGCACTAAATCAACTTACAAACAAATTCAACTTATGAACAATCGCTCGGAACCAATTGCGTTCGTAAGTTGAGGAGTGTCTGTATATGTTAATTACCATGAATATGAATATGTTCATTAATATGTGCTGTCCCTTATTACATAAATCAAACTCGAAGCTGATCTCTATTCCAATTGTACAATTGTACGACAACATAAGAGTGATGCGACATAAAAAGTTGTTCAGCTGCTATTTTTGGGCAAGATAAAATTTTGAGTTGCAAGCAAAACTGATTGAAGTGAATTAGACAGCGAGCACACACTTTGTTGGTGGGTCAACTTTGTAAAAGGACTAATATCTAAGATAATGACAGAAATAAAAATCCTTGACTGAAAGAAAAGATGAGGAAACCAAGGCCGAAAACCCATGCACTGTAGTATATTATGATAATAAGCCTGTTACGATAGGCATATCAAAATCGCAATGCTCAAGTGTACTAATCTTGTCTTGTGGTGTACGACACTATAATCGTGATGGCCCTTCAAGCCGAGTTAAAATGATATGTTCGCACACGCTTGTTGTAACTCGCAACAAGACCGGCTGAGATGTTGATGAACGACCTATAAGCATGCAAAAAAAATGTTAAGTGTAAGACCCAAACGGAGGGAGAAAACAGCTTGGTGTGAGAGCGAAAGCGCAAGACTAACCGCAACAGGGCTCGGCACGGAGCCTGAATGTTTGCATTAGAATTTGAGCCAAAACCAGTATACTGTCACCTCAGTGAAGAAGGGAGCACAACTTCTGGCAGAGAAAATAAGGAATCCCAAATAAGCTAGCTAGTGTATGAATTCAAGTTGATGCTAAAATACTAAGCACAAGAACTATACACCTTATGGGTGATGTGCATGCTATGATTGATGTACCGTAAACTGAGTTTCTTCCCAAGAGCCGTCACCATACTAATCTCGAGTTCTGCATTTAGGAGGACCTAATCAAGACTTATCTTGTATCTTGCATTAAAACTCCATAGGCTAGTAACCACGTTAGTCACTTTTGTACCTACTTATTTATGTGACTACTTATCTATGTTGACTATGACCTATTTATTATGTTGATTCATTTATTACTCATTTGTTGATTTATTTATCATTTATTGATTATTTATCTGTTTGTTGTTTGTTTGTTGTGGTTATTTGTACACTTCCCTAGTTATGTTGTTGACTAATTTATTTCTTACTTATTTATTGATTGTTTATTTATTATTATTTATTTGTCTATTTGTTGTTATTTCTTCACTTCATGGTGAAGCTTTAAATCTTATTATACCTGTATTATGACAAATAAAGCATTCAATTCAATTCAACTCGCCGTTTTTTGTTTTTTTTTTAACCTTAAATCTGAACTAATGCTGAGTTCTGTGTGCCAGACATTGTAATTTGCAGCAAGCGACCATTTAGGCCAAACTCTTTTCCGATTAGAGGGGAATCAGTATTGCTTAAACCTGCCATGATCCTTGTTAATTTACAGGAGGACATTGAAGAGTTGGTCAAGCAGGAGTGAATGCAACGCTCAGCCATACACGAGGAATTCAATGAAAAGGCGGCTGAGGAGGAAGCAGCCACCATTCCAACAGCACAAATGAGGAAAAAAAACGAGGGTGAAATTTTACGAACTTTCCGACTTCGTGGAAAAAAACATCTTGAAAAAGTGTTCACGAGTTGTGCGATCGCCCACTTTGACAACGTTTGTCTTGTGCATTTTACAAACATTATTATCAACAAGCAACGCCGATGGGGAACTAAAATCCAAACAGGTAAGAAGCAGTAGCGAAAAAATTAAATGGGTGAAAAATTAGATGCCAAGGAATCATAAAATGCTAATGAAAAAGATTAAAAGTTCAATGCAATATTGTTTTGAATTCTTATTTTTGTATTTGTTAGGTGTGTTCACGTGCTCTCTGCCTGTTGCCTAAAGTTAGATTCCTAACACTTGTGCACGTGTTTCAACACAAATAGATTTTCATGTTTATTCATTTTAATGGCATATTAAATAATTGTATGATCATATTCTCTATTTTTTGTGTCTCCACACCTTTCCTACAAAAGTGGAACACTTTGATCAATTTTTAAGGTTTAGGTGAAGGGCCGTGGAACGAATTAGAGAATTTACATATAAAGTAGGTGACCCGGTGGAGCGAGTGGTTAGCGCGTCGGCCTCACAGCTTTGGGGTCCTGGGTTCAAATCCAGGTCATGTCCATCTGTGTTGAGTTTGCATATACTCCCCAGGCTTGCATGGGTTTTTTCCGGGTACTCTGGTTTCCTCCCACATTCCAAAGACATGCATGGTAGGCTGATTGGACACACTGGATTGCCCCTAGGTATGGGCGTGAGTGTGCATGGTTGTACGTCTCCTCATGCCCTGCGATCGGCTGGCCATCGATTCAGGGTGTCCCCCGCCTCTGGCCCGGAGTCAGCTGGGATAGGCTCCAGCACCCCCACGACCCCAATGAGGATAAAGCGGTTCAGAAAATGAGATGAGATGAGCGACATATAAAGTACTGCTCTACTTACGAAAAAAGTTCTGGAACCAATTAATTATATAAGTAGAGGTATGACTGTATGTCATACACACATTTAAGTCTGACGATAAGACGCAACAATACACAAAATCTGAATTACTAACACCTTTTCCATACCCACTCGATACCTAATTTAAATGACCAGATTAGTGCAGAGTCAGTTGTTAGATTTTTTCAGAACTTTGGCTCTTTTTTAACTTTATCGTGTGCTTGCTTATGTGTACTCACCAGCGGGCTGTGCGTCGCAGAGGATCAGGTTCACGTATGGACATGCGAGGACACTGTCGGGGGTGACACAGCAAGGTGAGGCCACGTTTGTAGTCACTGACAGGGTTTTACCACACAGCGTTCGCAGGTCCACGTTACTAGCCAACTCTGCAGTGGGAACAAGCACACATGAGGCAGGAGCACAGAGGAACTAAAGGCATGAACTTATGTTCACCTTTGCCGTTGTTAAAGAGTGTGAGCCTTTCATATTTAGTCCCAAAGATGCTGCTGCACACGATTTTCAATTTGTCCAGGTCTAACCCGTTATCGCCTTTCGGATTCTCAAGCAGCACCACCCCTTCTGAAAAAAAGTAATAACACACATTTCAGGATGCCACTAGACTCAATTTTTTAAATTCACTGCATTTATTTATATTACTGTCTTTTAGCATTTCTGAAGAAGTTTGCCATAAAGCCATGGATTGAGTGCAGTCCACTTGCAGAATCTGCTGTACACACTTTACACAAGCCACAGAAACATGTTTAGAAATATAGAGTGTTATGTTAAATGAAGGGCAAACATAAAGCCTTTGGATATATACAAAGGCTGATTCTCAGTCTTAAGACAAACACATTATCAGATCAGATGCAGCATCCTGTTGTGATAAATTCTGCATTATTGTGTGTGGATTCAAGATGGCGCCGCTCAAGCGGCAGCTGGTGGCAGTAGCTCTTACTGGTTTCTGTTTTTACAGCTTTTCTATCTTATTTATTACATTTTGATATTTCTTAATACGTACTTTCCTTTGTACCTGTTACTTTGATGTTTTTACAACCATTACGACTCGACTAGACTCCACCTGTCGCATGTGATAGTTATTGTTCTATTAGCTTAGCTTCTTTATGCTAGTCCTGGACGTTTTTTGGAACCATTCAACCATGCCTCCGCTGTTGTACACACGGGATCAGCTGTGAACAACGCAACAGAAAGAGCAACACCTCGATGCCGCTGGAAATCCCCGCGGTATTGAAGAGAAAGAGAAGGGGTGCAGAGCTGGACCAAAGTGCCGGGAAAAGAAGCGACGCTTCAGACCAAGCATTCCATCTATTATTATGGGAAACGTGAGATCTCTCCACAATAAGATGGAAGAGCTACCGGCGCTTACTGCATTTACTCGCATATAAGCCGCACCCCTAAAGTTGCCATAAAATTGTTCAATAATACAATTTTTCGCGTATGAGCCGCCCCCTGATTCTCAATTTTCACCTCAATATTTATGGTTTTTAATCGTGTGCGGTCGATTGGTCGCCGGTCTTTTGGTCGCGGTCTTTTGGTCGCCCCGACCACGACAACGGGCGACCAAAAGACCGACGACCAAAAGACCGGCGACAAAACAAGGTAAAACAACACGGGCTATGCATCAATAAAAGCCAACAATGGCCATGAGCAGTTTCACTGAGCCGACGTGTGAGTGTATAAGAGTTTGTATGTACAGTGGTACCTCGACATACGATCTTAATCCGTTCCGGGACTGAGCTCGTATGACAAGTTTCTCGTAACTCGAGGTAAAGTTTCCCATTGAAATGAATGGGAAACAAATTAATTCGTTCCAACTCTCTGAAAAAAACACCAAAAACAGGATATTGGATTGAAAAAAATGTTTTATTTCTTATAATTCGCCATATATTGACAAAGTAATAAATAACGAGTGGTTTAATAGAAATAAAGTGTTTAATCTAACTAAAATTGGGCGGATTTCGCCGAGGGGAGAGAGAGACGCACAAAAGGGGCGGGGGGCTTCGGTTTGTTTTCAACACGACGCACTCGTAAACAGAACAAACACTCCACCCTCACGTTCGCTATCCATGGGCTGTTTGCTGTCGTACTATTCCCTTCAAAATATTCCGAAAATGATGCACACAAATGTCCTCACAATCGGAGAACGCACGACCACTTGCCAACGAGCAGCAAGCAGTCTTATCAGCGATCGCCCCGCTGCTCATGCGAGCTACAGGGGCGCTGGCTAGCGGCTCCTTTTAGCTTGTAGCATCTGTGTTTGCATCCCCTCGAACGGCGACTATGATAGAGTTTCTACCGGGGATGCTGTTGCGAGCCAGTGCCCCCGATGTTCTTATGAGCAGCCAACGAGCAGAGTCTTTTATCAGCGATCGCCCCGCTGCTCATGGTAGCTTCGGGGGCGCTGGCTAGCGGCTCCTTTTAGCTTGTAGCATCTGTGTTCGCATCCCCGGGGATGCTGTTGCGAGCACGAGTATACTTCATTACCCAGAAAGCCCTCTTTTCCCCGCGCATGGGCGTTGTGCGTTTCCTGGTCTGAATAGCTCATCCGGTGCTCGTAAATATTGTTATACGTACACGAAAGATATGCAAAAAAAAATGCCATGGCCACCTGTCTTGGTCGCATAACGAAATTTTGACCGCATCACGGGCGAATTATTCGATCGAAATTTCCCCCGTAAGACGAGCATTCCGTATGACGAACGGTCGTATGACGAGGTACCACTGTACATGCGTTGTCCCTTTAAGAAGCTACGTCCGTCAGGGTCTTAACAAGTTCTCCAACAAAAAAACAATAAAAGTCCGGGAAATTTGGAGCTTTTCTTTAGCCTAATAATTACTAGGGCATTAAGTATGACTAAATAGTAATTCGCAGTTTGTATTTAGGGAATTTGAGCAACGATTTAAATGGTAATTATCACTTACCTTCCGGGCGACCAAAAGAGCGGCAATCAAAAGCACGGCGACCAAAAGACCGGCGACCAATCGACCGTGTAACGGTTTCAATAGGGAGTATACATGTGTTACTTACAAGGGAAAATCTTAAGAAAAATAATCAAACGTGGTATTTCTGAGATACTGTATGAATCAAAAGCATATTATTAGGGTCAATGTCATAAGTTAATGTGACTGTCTTTGTAAACGCAAACTATCAAATTATTCAATTTGAAAAAAGAAATAAGTCTATCCTGATGAGAACCCGATGCTTTTTAATTACATAAATTATAATTTTCTTACCAGAAGTTTAAGATGTGGCGGCCAAATTGCTTCTAATGTCAAAATATCTCGATTTTTTTCGATGGTTCATTTACTAGAATAGTTCGAACAAGAAATAAAAAGGAAAAAAAATCAAAGCGGAATTTTGTTTTATTTCATAATCACAAATGTACAATTGTTTCCTTTCTGTGTTCCGAAAGAGAGGGTGTTGTTTGCATGTAGACAAATTAAAAAAGGAAGTAACATAAGTACAACCAGGAAATATGCCCATAGCGCTATTCGTGGTGTTCACCAAGTCTCTGGGTGCAATAATAGCATACACATTATGCAGGTATCAAGGTTTATATTTTAACAATCGACTACAAGACCTTCGATCAGCCTTAACTATTGTGATGTGCTGACATGGTAAACGCTATGGTCAGATCACGTACCTACGGTAAGATGGCCATGTGCCGAGCGAGCAGTGACGGGAACGGGAGTTATTTCACGTTTTATGCAAGATACGGTTTATTTTTTCCTTGAATTATATTCATAGACGTCAAAATACATTTTGTTTAGCGTTTTATGTTTATCTTTTCTTTATTTTGAAATAATCAGTGTCATTGTCGTCAACTTGCAGGTTCATGCATGTCGTGTTTTTATGCGCATATAAGCCGTACCCTCGATTCAGTCATCATTTTTTTGTCCGACAAAAGCGGCTTATATGCGAGTAAATACGGTACCAGGCTCCAACTGGTACTGATGATCAGCTCCAGACTACTGAGGGACTGTGCGGATCATCTTGGAAGAGTGATTGTGCATATTTTCAACCTCAGTCTTTATCTGCAGAAGGTCCCCACCTTGTGTGGACTTCTTGTGTGTGGTTCCAGTTTTATCTAGGTTCCTGTGTATGTGCTTGCTACTGTCTTGCTACTGCAACAAAGTGAATTTCCAGAATACGGGATGAATAGAAGTGAATCTAATCTAATCTAACCTAATCTAATCTAATCTAGACATTCCCAAATTCACGCTAAAATAAAGAGGAAAAGACAGTCTTCTGGATTTTCACTTGCTTCCAAACTCCGTTCTGATCTTACACGTATTTTCTGTTGTTTCATTACATTTGGGGGACCTGATTACATAGACCTCAACTCTAAAGGGATAAGTGGAAACAGAAGTGAGACGTCTGAGCATGTATATGCGTTGAGTCTAATACAGGGGTGGGCAAACTATTCCACAAGGGGCCACAGTTTGGGTTTTCATTCCAATCCGTAGAGGGCATCTTTTCACCAATTTGATGTCCTACAAGTGCAATCAGTGGATTGTAGTCAGGTGCTTCTTGTTTTCTGCAGAAATCTCATTGGTTAAACTCTCTGTGCTGGATCGGTTGGAACAAAAACCTGCACCCACGGCGGCCCTCGAGGACCAGTTTGCCCATTCCTGGTCTAATACATGTCCACAATAGTCAAAATCAGATGAGGAGTGAAGTGTCTGTGTCCGTCCGTTGTTTAGTCAAAACAGTGTTTCTAGGAGCAAAGCTTGGATTTGGTTGCAACCAAGTATGGTAGTAATAATGAACTAAGGGTAAGCAAATGGTTCTTTAAAAGCAAGGCCAAGCGTATTCTTTGTTGCAAGCAAATGTATAATAATATGGAATAAAAATCCTGACAGTGTGTTTTATCTTTGATTTTTGTTTGATTCTACCTTGTTCGTTCCCGTTGGCCTTCACCACCAGGTTGACGTAAGCACAAGCAGGTCCATTTAAAGCGGCTAATGGTGCAAGCGAACCCTTGACAATTGTTAGCTCAAGGTCGGAGCCCTTCAACTGTACCAGGCATGGGAGAAAAGCAGTATAAGTTAAAAGTGTGAAGGCACAATTTCAACCAGCGCACCTAATTATGATACTTTGCATTGTTTATACTGTCAAACTAGCAAAACAGAAGTCATGAATAGAATAAAAAACGGAAAATTAAGCAACTCTCTTGCTCAAGAAACTTGACAGTCTAATGTTGCGAGAATTTGTTTTCAGAGTGATATTGTAACTGGTACTTGTACTCTGTTTATGATGCTTAAAACATAAGACAAACGATGGCAAAAAAATGCACTGCATTTTAGCCCTCTCACTAACTTCATTCATTTACACAGTTAAGTAATCTCAAAGGGAAACATGCACAATATGCCCCCACAGAAACATTTTAGAAATGGGTGAAACAGGGAACAAACGGAAATGGATGGTAAAACATGCCCCAATAGAAGCATCTTTGTTAACTTCATCATGACTCTTTCAGTTTGAATTAACTCGTGTTGTTTGAACATTTCTAACAACCATCATTTAATTTTGTATTGCACATGTCTTTATTAGCATTGAGTATGAGCAATAACTATCAACTCAAATGATGCTCTAGTCTAGATCATACCTGTGTCTTCTCTTGGATGATAACGGTGGCAGCCTTAGGGACAGGGTATGGAAGGAGCGGCGCCTTTGTTGTAGCCAAAATGAACTCCGTGTGAGCCTGGATAACTGAGCCCAAGTACTCCCCGTCTGGCTCACAGTGGTAATGCACTGTGATTTCATCCGATGGCACCAAATGGCCCTGCAGAAAATGAGTAAATTATGAAAACAAATAAACTCTTAGGGATTATTCACCTGTTGTAAATGTGTGGTAAACTGGAAAATGTTACAGAGAATAACTATTTTAGAGAGCTAAATCTGGATGGATACCTGAAGGATGGGATTGAAAAAAAATGATTAAAAAGACTGCTAGAAATAAAGACAAAATAACCGCACTAGCAGTCTCTGCTAACCTTGATACCGTCTTAAGCATTGATTTGGTCCTAATCGATACCGCTGTATGTGTAGACAGATGCAATTTCATGACTGCTCCCCACATGCACTGCAATGGTAACATCAGCTCAAGGGCAGAGGAATAAAGCTAGTGAGATACATTGTAGCACTCAGTCAATGGAGGAACGTTGATCGGCCATTGCTGTCAAGCAGAGGTAGTAACTCTTTGCTGATGGGGCTCCCACTCTGAGTGTGTGTGTGAGGGCATTGATTAAAACAGAACTCCAGTTCACTTGTGAATCTCGATAAAGAATGGGTTGACCTCCTGCCACAAGCACACAAACAAAAACGCCAACACACATAAAACAGAGCAAAAGTAAGAGCCAAGACTGTGTAAATTAATTCTTATCCCCAGGGTGGCAAATTCCTCACAGATCTTGTGGGATGTGGGGTTTGAAATAAGAGATGGAATGTGGCCTGGCTGGGATCCAGCCAGTAGCACTGCCACTACTACAGACAGAAAAAAACTTGTTTGTTTCTTGAAAAAACAAGAGGCTGCTGGCTAATCCGTCTTTACACCCCAGTTGGACATCAAAGCTCCAGCGCTTGAATCTGAAAGGGGCCAGAGCGTAATTAAGACACCATTAATCTCGCCTTATGGAGCAGAAACGTCTGACTGTGACGCTGCAATGGAAAGATTTCCAAAATTAGCATGGGCGCATTAAAAAAAATCAAGAAAGATGGCAAAGGAAGCAGGACAACATAATTGTAGCAGCTCAAAAATTTAATTAATGCTGAATGGAAACTGAGAGGTTGAAACTTAGTTACCATAAAATAATACATCAAATATCTAAAACCCCTTTGCATAGATCTGCACATTATTTGCAAATGTCATGATGAAAACATACATTGCGTCTTAAATGTTTGTGTGTGCCTTTTCAGGTGCTGATAAGCACAATTTGACCGAGTATGATAATTTTAAACTCAATGCGCAGAATGGTTCCAAGTACTAATTTTGTTTTAATTTTTTTTCTACTTTTCTTCTTTGGCTTGGCTCTTTTTGCCTGGCTTCCACTTTCACTTTTAGCTGGAGTTTTTAAAAGGAACTTGTCTAGGGCTGTTTGCTTTTGTCTCCCCTTCAAAATAATATGAAAATGGTCCACAAAAATGTCCTCACAGTAGGATAGTGCACGACCACTTGCCAACTTGTCCGGGTGCTCCTCTCGTATTGGCGAGCCAGCGCCGTCACGCGTACACCACTCTCATGTTTTGCTATTATTTCCTGCTTAATATCAATTGTCATCATACGCCTTTTCTTCGCACTACTGTTATTTGCACCTGCTGACTTTGGACCCATTATTTTCCCTTAATTCTGCACTGACTAACGGGAAAATAGCGGAAAAAATGCAACGCTCTACCCAGTGCTCGTAGATATCTTTACACGAGAGAGATACGGCGAAAAAGACAGTACGCTGTTATCATAAGCAGCTGCTCGCGTCTCGGCCACCTAGCTGTCTCGTATGCTCGTATCTCAAAATTTGTTTCGTATCTCAAGGCAAATATTTGCTCGGAATTTTACTCGTATCTCAATTTTTTTGTATGTTAGGCACTCATATGTCAAGGTATTACTGTACTTCAAATACTTGAATCACATTAGGCTGTGCGACATACATTTAAACATTTCAGTATATGACATTTGATTTGTTAGCAGTGCACAACGTGAGTGATTGTTGCCAAAGCGTGCTATACACACACAGACAGACACACAGACACAGACAGACAGACAGACAGACAGACAGACAGACAGACAGACAGACAGACAGACAGACAGACAGACAGACAGACAGACAGACAGACACACACACACACACACACACACACACACACACACACAGACAAGTGGGAAGTTCTACTTTTCATATTACTTTGTTTGCTTGAGTTTCGTTACTTTGCTTAAAGTAGTATAAATTTACAGTTAGAACTTGCAAAGTTTTGTTTGATGTCAAAAGTATTATTGGAATCTTTTTCACAAACTTGATTCCATATACCTGAAATTACTAGTTTTCTCAAAAATGATGCATATGGAGCTAAATAGCTCCGTGTGCGTGCTCTCTTGGAGAATAAACTTGAAGAGCACAGGGCTGGCTACCCATGGGATCTTGAGTGTCATAATGGAACACTCATCCTAGTGGTTAGAGACTTTGAATGCACCCTAAGTGGCAACATTATCATATTGAGCCAGGCTGAAGCACGAAATGAAAACATCATGAAAGGCAAACGTAAACACATAACGAGAAAATAAGAAGCACATTTGTCAAAAATGAATAAATAAATAATAGTAATAAAAGCCATGGTGTAAAAGGGGAAAAAGTTGATGCTTATAGTGCGAGCAATTGCATACGCCCCTGAAATTTTGGCAAAAACACAGCCATTTAAGTCAGTTCAATATACAGTACCTATACAAAACTCAAAGGACATGTATCCTTAAAAAAAAATACTATTAGGAAAATTCCTCAAAAGAGTTAACAACTGAACATCATAAAATAATGACAGCATGGGAGATGTCTGGAATTGGCATTTTCAGCGTGTTGATGATTGTGGCAACAGTATGGCAGTAGCAGAAATTATAATCTTACCAACCTCTTGAATTTAACCGCATTGCTTCTAAAACACATTTACGCATTACAGTGACATGCAGCCAACGAGCAGATTTAAAAATTAAAACAACCAAATAATCCAAGGACAAGTTTTGACCATTTTTAAATGCCTATGGTATTGAGTTTTTACAGCCCAAATTTAAAGTCACTTCCGTTGCCATTTTCCAAACGGCCAGCCAACATTGATCTTTACAGAAGAAAAATGTAACCAAAAAATTATATTTAGTTCACATTTTTCATTAGCTGGACTCAAAGATCTAAAACTTATACATACACGATTGTTAATTTGTTAAAAAAAAATTCTCAAATCTGTTTAAGTTCAAAATTGGAAAGATTGTTCACAACAAATCAAATGGAACCCAGTGGTGGAAGAATGGTCTGAGAACCCTGCTGCTGTTGTGGTGCCCGAGGTTTAGGGTTTGATTCCCGCATGTGCGGGTTGTGGCAGGAAGGGCATCCGGCATAAAAAAATCTAATGGTCTATTCTATGGTATGGCCATGGTGACCCCTGGGGGTAAAGCCGAAAGTCGAACACCAATCGCAACAAATCAAATAAATTAATAATGTTTCAGTTGAAAGGCCCTTTACATACAAATGGCAACATTCATGAGAGTTTCATGTGTTATGAATTGTTATGATACTGTTGGTGAACCTGACTGCCCAGAATAAGATGCGCGCCTACCTTCTTGCGCAGCTTCTGAATGCGGTTGATGACTTCTCTAGCCACACCTTCGTCCAACATGGACTGGTCTGGGGAAACGTCCAATAATACCAGCACCTACATCACACCCAAGAATACAGACTGTAACCAATGAATGATAAGTGGACCACATCAATGTTTTTCAGTCACAGTTTAAAAATAAACAGTGTACAGATTTGAATTACCTAAGTTTTACATCAACAACAACAGTATTTTAACAATATGAAGCCTCCAAGGGTTAAACTTGCATTGCAATTTCTTGCTGTAACGTTTTAGAAACAAGTTAAACAGAATATCTAGGAAGACATTCAAAATCAATCATTCACAAAATATGATTATGAATGACTGATAGGGACTTAATATTAAAGCAAAGTATAACCAATTACAGGACATATTAACTCTTTATAATGCAAGTGACTATTTTTGGTAATTTAATCATGCTAGCCTCATAAGAACTGGCGTCAAAACTGGCTGTAAATGCTCATCTTTCATTGCAATTGACAGCGCCAGACATCCAAATTATTTGGGGTATAATTTTGGAGAATGTTCATGTTCCAAGTCCCAATGCATTGAATGTACTCAGTACAAGTAGAGTCCTGAGGAAAGATTAAGGATACATTACAAAAAGAATTATAAGAGTTGGACAGTGGTGGTAATGAGACATTCCTCTATTAACTTTGCATTCATGAAGGCAGGTCATAATTGTCATCTCCCTTGATACAACAACTGTATTCTACTGTATTGAGAAGTATGTTCTGCAGATGGGGGGAGATGGCCTCATACAGGAGAAGGTGCACGCAAGTAACACACAGCCAAGAGCATGGTAGACAGATGGGAGACTGAGGCTGTGCAGGAGAGCGAGAAAGGAGAATTAAAAAGCCAGCTCGGTAAAATTGTATTAAGGTGCATTCGTGCACTGAACGTATGGCTTGACGGAGCAATGATGAGTGATGGCCTGTGGGAAATTTAGAGGAGCTGGTCTCCACTTAGCTGAGAGGTGATTGCCCTGCATCGCACTTATGAAGACTGTCACTGTAGCTACAACGTAATTTGCTCCCCACTCCACATAATTTCGTGTGTACGTAGAGCAGACATACAACACGACTGTTGTGTAAGTAACGTCTAAGTGTCTGCTGTTTGTATAAAAGTGGCATATGAATGCAAAATGGAATACTGTGATCCTTCAACACGTTGCGGCTTCAACAATCGTGGCTTCTGCCGTTTTTTTATATTAAGTATAAAAAAGAAGAGTTAATAAAAATGTCAAAATTCACGTTCAAAGCCCACACTTCCCTGTCTTCTGCTTGGCACTAAGAAAATGGCGGAAGACAGGGGATGGTCACTCAACTCAGCTCTGAGAAAAAATAATGGTGCACAGCGGGCGGTGGTCATCATTTTCATCTGAAAATAAAGCTTTCTGAGCGGCCGGGAGCCTCCGTGAGGGTGGATTGTTATCAGAAATGCAATCCCCGGACGCCGTGGCGCTTATTTGAAAATAGAGCTTGCTCGGCGAACTGGACGACAGAGCGCCTCGGAGAAGGTGGATTTTTTTCAAAATATTATCCCACCCCAAAAAATCTAACTCCTAAAAATTCGTAATATTTTACAGACAATTTCATGAAACACAGCGGAATTTAAAATTTAAGGAATTTAAATCGTAAAAAACAAAAGTATATGGTTCCTGGAAAAAAATACCTTTGTAGTGCACTAGTGTACTTGATTTGGTGATCTTTCACTTTTTTATTTTCTCATTTGACTTTTTACTTTCCTTTGGGTGAATTGGAGGCGGGTTATACGTGACTAAATTTTTAGCAATTTAAATTATAACGTTCTCTGCTTCTAGATGACCAATTTGTGATGTGTTCAGTGCATCATCAGTATGCACGATTCATTCAATCTCAAATTATGAAGTGGAAAAATACAGTTTTATTCGAGACAGCACTACAATGTTGCTGATGCAGTGTGGATTGGGGTACAAGTGTTTGTGAAATTGTAGGACAGCTGACTCCAAATTTCATGTATCCATTCTGTTTTAAGTCACCCAGAGAATGTGAGCGAGTTTTGGGGTCTGTACATCGGTGTTAAATATACTGTACGGAAATGTAACACAATGAATTTACAGTCAATTTAAGAGTTTAATTACATGGATTTTAATTCAATGCTTTTATTTTTTTTTACTCTACTGGGCTGAGTACATTACATGCCAACTACTCACCTGAGCGTCAGAGTGTGCTTCATACTGAGCAGCTGTGTTTGGACTCTGTCCGAAAGTGTACATAATTCTCAGGTCCTCTTCGTGAAGTTCGTGGCCATCTACCATGATAGAACCTGAAATGTGCCCACAACAAACACACTGCAATTGTCAAATGACACCCAGGATAAGTATGTAACATTGATACATCGAAAAAGGAGAGAAAAAAATCTTTCCACTTCAGCGGATATCAAAACATATATATTCAATTTCCACCATGTGATTGGATGGCACAAGGTAAAATACTGGTTCATCATCTCAAAGGTCTCATGCTATCTATATTTCAGTAATTATGATGGATTATCGGGCGGGTCGGCGGTTTGAGTGGTTAGCACGTCAGGCTCACAGCTCTGGGGTCCTGGGTTCAAATCCAGTTCGGTCCACCTGAGTGGAGTTTGCATGTTCTCCCCCAGGCCTGCGCGGGTTTCCTCCCACATTCCAAAGACATGCATGGTAGGCTGATTGGACACTCAAAATTGCCCTTAGGTATGAGTGCGAGCGTGAATGGTTGTTTGTCTCCTTGTGTCCTGCGATTGGCTGTCCACCAATTCAGGGTGTGCCCCGCTTCTGGCCCGAAGTCAGCTGGGATAGGCTCCAGCATCCCCGCGACCCCAGTGAGGATAATGTGAGATGAAATGAGATGAGATTTCCACCATATCTCATATGTCTCTCAAGGAAAAGTTGTTTCATCTTATTTGAAAACGAACTTTAACATATATATTACTTATACAGTGGTAGCTCCCCTTAATGCGTTCCGGGACTGAGCTCGTATGTGCAGCACTCCGCCCAGTGCTCGTAGAGACATTATACGAGGGAGTTGCGACCAGAAAGACAGTGCCCATGATGTTCTTATGGGTAGCCTCTAGCGTCCGCTGTATGCTTGCATATCAAAATTTGTCTCATATCTCAAGATAAATATTTGCTCGAAATTTAACTCGTATCTCAAATTGCTCGCATGTCGAGGCACTCGTATGGCGAGGCATTACTGTAATTTATTCTCAGGATTTTTTTTGTGTACAGACGCTCCCCTACTTACGAACGAGTTAGGTTCTGAGCGATTGTTCATAAGTTGAATTTGTTTGTAAGCTGCTCAGTGCTATATTTTGTATTATAATTTATATTTAAGGCCTATATAAGTATATTGAAGCCTATATAAGTATATTGAAGGTTTATATACGTGTATTTGTATGTTTAAGGCTTGTATAAGTAACACATTGGTTTGTACTGAAAAAAACATTTAATAAAATGGAGAGAATACATACAGTACTGTATACATACATTAGAGAGAGAGAGATTGATTTACTAGAAACTGGCTGAAAGAAGCTATCTAATGACGATTGCAGTTTTCTTTTTTTCATCATAAATGATGCGGTAGCACTGTATGGCATCATTCAATTGATTTGCAAACTTTGTGCAACGTTCAATATTTGGGTCCTGCTGCTTGATCTTTATATTTATAAATGGTACTGATGGTCGAACGATTCAAGTTGTATTCCTGTGCAACGCGCATCAAGCTTCGTTATTATTGCCACTCATTTCAAATGAAATGGCTTCCCTCTTCCTTGCACCTCCCTCAATAGAAGCCTTTCGCTTTTCACCAACCATATTGAATAATGGATGCACGAGATATTTAATGATAAAAATGAAAAAGGTTCTTTGCGCACTGGAGATACGTTCAAGCACTTCCGCATTGCAACGAAGTGGGCAGAAGAAGGTAGATGCTGGGTGAGCTGAGCTCTCACAGCGCCAGGCGTCGGTATTAGCGGCGGAAAGAAGTACTACTCGGAAAAAGGCGCGCAATACAAAATGGAACTTACGAACATTTTTCGACAAACGCAATTTGCAGACATGTTCGTATGTACCGTTGTTCGTAACTCGAATGTTCGTAAGTAGGGGAGCGTCTGTATATTCCATGATGTATGGGAATTGTATACCGCATTTTCCACACTATAAGTCACAATTAAAGACTTCTCAAAAGCCGGCAGTGCACCTCATAAATGGATTAACATTGGTTAATCATTGTTTGAAATTCCCTTTACCACAGCTCCATCTTGTTGATGTATAACACAAGACCTAATAGAACCACTACTACTGCTACCACTACCACCACTCCTACCAATACGACTGTGTTTTAGATTCAGGTGTGCCTTATATACGAAACAAATTTTATTCATTTATTCCTTCATCGTGTGCCTTATGTGCAGACAATATGTGGTTTGTTCTTTCGTTCGTTTACCAGATTTATTTTTTCAAATTTAAAAGACCTAAAAAATGACTGAACCAACTAGGTAGTACCAATTCAGTAGTGATGAGATTTTAAAATTCTTGATTGTCTTAGCATCAATTTAGGTATGTCTTCCTTTAACCATCCCCCATCTTTTCACCTGAACAATGTTACTTTTAACCTTCGTAACATGCTGCTAACTTGTCACGTTTTTGGGTAGTAGGACATCAAGCTGGGTTCATAGGTATTAAATTTGAAACAAAAATAACCAATTGAGAAAAGAAGCAAACATGAATATAATTGCTATATCATGAATGATTACAGGATAAAAAGTAGCGGCATTGTCAATAGCCTAGGACTATGACTGGCTCAGTAGGTTTTTTTCTTGTTTTGTTGCCTCATCATTGCATTTAGTATTACTTAATCATTTTTGCACTTTTATGACCAGAGTTCTAAAGGTTTTGTATTTATTTGTTTAAATAAATCAGGTAATAATTTAAGAACCAGTGAAAAATAAAGTAATTTATTGGGGAGAAAAAAAAGCCGACATATTTTTTGTTTTTACTACTGTGTAACTATGAACTGAACAAGTTAATTTTAACATGTGAACTGAACTATTCTCGCTAATCTATTTAACCTTTATCTTTGTCATCTTAAGATGAAGTAACGAGCATACCTGTCTTCTGAAAGGCTTCAAGTTGTTCACTGGAAAGCTCCTTGATAGCAGCAGTGATTGACTTGAATGCCCCCTTTAGCCTCTTGCCCAGGACCATGTGATCTGGTTCAGCCCGCAGACAAATGCCATACTTGTCTTTGTCTGTCGATATGGTGAGCTGCCGCACATTGAGCTCCTGGAAGAGAACACAAACACGATGAGGAACTCATTGGCGGGTTTAATTGGCTCTGTTGGTAGATTAGTCATCACACAATCTGAAGATTATTGGTTTGATCCTCTGTCTTGTTGACCATGTTGAAAAATCCTTGAGTACAGAAACCCCTCCTTGTACTGGTGAGTGAGGTGAAATTATTTTGAGGGCCTTGACAAATGGGAATGTGCTCTCCAAGTTATCACATCTACACATGTATAGTGAAAGGCAAAATTATTGTCACACCAGGGATTTTTCCAGAAAATATGCAATTTCTCTTGGAAACTAATACTATTACAATGTTTACAGTAACAATGTGATTTATTGGATGTCCTTTGGGAAACACCAAAAAAAATACAAAATAAAATAAAATTGTTACACCAAATTCAAGAATAATAGTTAATTAAATATGGCACCTTTACTTATGAATGCTTCACTACTGTCAATGGCAGATCGGCAGGCAGCCAAGCTGTATTTTAAATGTATGTATGTAATAAATGTCCGGCTGGGCTGTACCTGGAATGCATCTCGTTGTGCAAAGTACTATATACAAAATATGTAGTATTTGTATTTATGTACAATGACAATAAAGCTTTCAATTCAGTTCAATACATACGAGCGGCCCGGTGGTTTCAGTGGTTACCAGGTCGGCCTAAGAGCTCTGGGGTACTGGGTTCAAATCCAGGTCGGTCCACCTTTGCATTTCTCCCCGGGCCGGTGTGGGTTTTGCCGGGTACTCCGGTTTCCGTCCCATATTCCATAAACATGCATGGTAGGCTGATTGAACACTGTAAATTGCCCCTAGGTATGAGTGTGAGCGTGAATGGTTCTCCGTCTCCTCGTGCCCTGCGATTGGCCTGCGATTGGCTGGCCACCGATTCAGGGTGTGTCTCCCGCCTCTGGCCTGAGGTCAGTTGGAATAGGCTCCAGCATCCCGAGTGAGGATTAAGGGGTTCAGAAAATGAATCAATACATACAAAATATTCAGGTTACGAAAATCTAGAATGGAAAAATAGTTCCAAGAAACGAAAAACTGTCCAAGAAACAAAAAACTGTCCAAGTTACGAAACACAAAACGAAATCAAACATTGCAAAAATGTAAATAGAGTTCCTGTACTAGCTATTTTTTCTTTCCCCCAATTGAATGATTTAATTGATATATTTGTTAAAATTTGTTCCTATAAGAGTTGTTTGTTGAGTTTTTTTTGGGAGGGTGGCATACATAATTTTAGGTTGTTAACCCTTGACTGCCTACTGTACACATGCGAAAATTAAAACATTCTCATGACAGGCCTAACTCGCAAAAATGCAACGGGTGCCAAAAAACTTTTGTAAGTTAGTGCGATGATACCTACACCATGTAGAAGAGAAAAATAATGTTTAGAATCAGTTAGATGCTGCCATCTCTCGGTAGCTTGAAGAAATAAATACCCTCCAGCTGTTTGAATGTAAACAAAAAACGAGTGCAGACGACCATTTTACTGGACCTTTTTTCAGCTTTTAAACCTCCATGAATGGTCATATATACGATTTACATGGTAAGTTTTAGGCGGCCCGGAGACGTGAGTGGTTAGCGCGTCGGCTTCACAGCTCTGGGGTCCTGAGTTAAAATCCAGGTTACGTCCACCTGTGTGGAGTTTGCATGTTCTGCCCGGGAATGCGTGGGTTTCTTCGGGGCACTCCGGTTTCCTCCCACATTCCAAAAACATGCACGGTAGGCTGATTGGACAATCTCAATTGCCTCTAGGTATGGGTGTGAGTGTGCAAGAGGAAATATAATGATTTTTTCCTCCCACAAATAATAGTGCATGGCAATTCTCTTCAGTTGCAGCTGAAGATGACTGAAAACATTTTGATCGATCATATGTATTTTCAAACATTATAGCAGTAAGATATTCCAACGTGACTCGACAGTATTGTTTCTATAACATATGTATAGCCATTATCTATATTACGAGTCTTACAAAAGACTGACTTTTGTATTTTTAAAAGATTTTTTTTATTCCCATAAGTTTTTATTTTTCAAGAAAAAATAGTTATAATAAATATATGAATTATCTCAGGAAGCTAAGATTGGTATATTTGGATGAAAAAATGTCTCCACAATATCATAAATTTATACAAAAGAAGGCGATAGAACCTTTGTATATTTTAAGTACCGTAATTTCTGCACTATAAGGCACACTTAAAAGTCTTCATTTTTTTTCAAAAGCTGATCCGTGCACCTTATATATGGATCAATATTGAGCCGCAACAGGTCTCGCAACTACAGCAAGCAGCCCCCGACTCTATTTCCCCCATATAAGAAGTAGTGCGCAGTGAATGCCGGGATATATATACTGTGGGGCAAATAAGTATTTAGTCAACCACCAATTGTGCAAGTTATCCTACTTGAAAAGATTAGAGAGGCCTGTAATTGTCAACATGGGCAAGCCTCAACCATGAGAGACAGAATGTGGGAAAAAACAGCTGAAAATCACAGTTTGATTTTTAAAGAATTTATTTGCAAATAAGTATTTGGTCAATACCAAAAGTTAATCTCAATACTTTATGTACCTTTTGTTGTCAATAACGGAGGCCAAACGTTTTCTGTAACTCTTCACAAGCTCTTCACACACTGTTGTTGCTATTTTTGTCCATTCCTCCATGCAGATCTCTTCTAGAGCAGTGATGTTTTGGGGCTGTCATTGGGCAACACGGACTTTCAACTCCCTCCACAGATTTTCTATGGGGTTGAGATCTGGAGACTTGCTAGGCCACTCCAGGACCTTGAAATGTTTTTACGAAGCCACTCCTTTGTTGGCCCGGCTGTGTTTGGGATCATTGTCATGCTGAAAGGCCTAGGCATGTCTCATCTTCAATGTCCTTGCTGATGGAAGGAGATTTTCACTCAAAATCTCCAATACATGGCCCCATTCAAGGCTTTCCTTTACACAGATCAGTCGTCCTGGTCCCTTTGCAGAAAAACAGCCCCAAAGCATGATGTTTCCACCCCCATGCTTCACAGTGGGTATGGTGTTCTTCGGATGCAATTCAGTATTCTTTCTCCTCCAAACACGAGAACCTCTGTTTCTACCAAAAAGTTCTATTTTGGTTTCATCTGACCATAACACATTCTCCCAGTCCTCTTCTGGATCATCCAAATGCTCTCTAGCGAACCGCAGACGGGCCTGGATGTGTAATGGCTTCAGCAGGGGGACACATCTGGCAGTGCAGGATTTGAGTCCCTAGCGGCACATTGTGTTACTGATATTAGGCTTTGTTACTGTGGTCCCAGCTCTCTGTAGGTCATTCACTAGGTCCCCCCGTGTGGTTCTGGGATTTTTGCTCATCGTTCTTGTTATCATTTTGACGCCCCAGGGTGAGATCTTGCATGGAGCCCCAGATCGAGGGAGATTATCAGTGGTCTTGTATGTCATCCATTTTCTAATAATTGCTCCCACAGTTGATTTCTTTACACCAAGCATTTTACCTATTGCAGATTCAGTCTTCCCAGTCTGGTGCAGGTCTACAATTTTGTCTCTGGCGTCCTTCGACAGCTCTTTGATCTTGGCCATAGTGGAGTTTGGAGTGTGAGAGACTGAGGCTGTGGACAGGTGTCTTTTATACCGATAATGAGTTAAAACAGATGCTATTAATACAGGTAACGAGTGGAGACCTCGTTAGAAATTAGACCTCTTTGACAGCCAGAAATCTTGCTTGTTTGTAGGTGAGCAAAAACTTATTCTCCACTCTAATTTGGAAATGAATTCTTTAAAAATCAAACAATGTGATTTTCTGTTTTTTTTCCACATTCTGTCATGGTTGAGGTTTACCCATGTTGACAACTACAGGCCTCTCTAATCTTCTTTTCAAGTAGGAGAACTTCCACAATGGTGGTTGACTAAATACTTATTTGCCTCACTGTATATGGCCATTAACATGAATATAAATATGTTCATTAATATGTGCTATCAAATAAATCAATCAATCTACTAATGGACACCATAAATACTCACCAGCAAGCCTACGCATATTATTGCAGGAGATTTTAATCAGGCAAATCTCAAAATAGTTTTGCCAAAATTTTACCAGCACGTGAAATGTCCAACAGGAGAGGATAATGGATAATGGATCATGTTTACCGTATTTTCACGACTATTCGGCGCATTGTATTTTAAGCCGCAGTGTCAGTAACGAGTGCTATTTCTGTATTTTAGACACACAAAGCACGTACCGTTTCATTACACGTGTATATATTATATATGGATGAACATCGAAACGCAATAGCACTGGCTACCAGAAGCAGCCTATTTCCGGGTTCCGGTGCCCAGTGACTGCTGGGAAATATAGTTCTTGCACGCTACACCCACATGCTAAAAACATGTTTTAAAAAGGCAACGGAAGCAAAACTGAGTTCGGTTGTACTTTATTTAGACATTTTACAACTCACTCACGTCATCACCCACAAATCCCTCAAAGTCCTCATTTTCTATGTCCGAATTAAACAATTGCCCAAACGAGCCTTCCAAAAAGCCGGGTCCCCTCTCTTCGTTCTCAGAGTCACCGTCATTTCCATCAATCCATTCACAAATCGTAGCGTAAGAAGCCCGGCGCTGCCTGCCACTTTTTGTGAAGCCAGGCATGGCATATATATATTATTTATGGATGATTATCGAACCGTAATAGCGCTGTCTACGAAAGCAGCCACAGACGCTATTTCCGGTGCGCAGTGACTGCTTGGATAAATAGTCCTTTTGTCAATACACCCAGGTTGACGGCTGTGATAACTTCGCACTAATAATATCAATATACTACAACGGCGAACACACTAATTTGGTGCTACATGTACCAAATGCACGCTACACCCGCACGCTAAAAACACGTTTTTAAAAAGGCAACGGAAGCAAGACTGAGTTTGGTTGTACTTTATTTAGCCATTTTACAATGTACTCACGTCATCATCACCCACAAAACCATCAAAGTCCTCATTATCTGTGTCCGAATTGAACATTTGTCCATCGAAAACGCTGAGTTTAATACGTTTGTCCAGGCGGCCACAATTCATTCCCAAATGGTAGCTAGCGTAACTATTCCAAGGCTGTCTTCCATGGTTGGCAACTGTGTTGATGCCAATCACCAGGCCTCAATCCGTTCACAATTGGTAGCTAGCTAGTAGCTAGCGTAACTAGTATTCCAAGGCTGTCTTCCATGCTTTGCAACGGTGTTGATGCCGATCGCCAGGCCAGTCCATTCGCAAATAGTAGCTAGCTAGTGTTGATGCCGATCGGCACCCACAATCCATTGGGTGTATTGACAAAAAAAACTACATATCCCAGCAGTCACTGCGCAGTACTTTATCTACGGGAAAATAGTAGAGTCGGGGACTGCTTGCCATAGTTGTCCTATCGACGGATTTATTTTATTTCATCGTGATAACAATTTTAGTATTGGTCCATCTATAAAGCGCACTGGATTATAAGGCGCCCTGTCTTTTTTGGAGAAAATTTCAGACTTTTATGTGCGCCTTATAGTCGTGAAAATACGGTACTCTTAACATCAAGTCAGCACACAGAGCCATACCACTCCCACACTTTGGACAGTCAGACCGCCTCTCATAGTTCATGACCCCAGCATACAACCCCCTCAGCCAACAAACAAAGCCCAAAAGCCCGCTATCACCTGGCCTGACGACGCCCTCCCCCGACTCAAAGACTGCTTTGAACAGACACGGGGAGACTTTGCACCATGAGGAACTGAGCACATTCACAGACAGACACAGTACTGTCTTAAATCAAGTACTGCATGGCTGTGGTCACTGTGAAGCAGACCATCCAGGTTTCTTCCCAAGAGCCGTCGCCATACTCAACTCGAGTTTTGCACCGAGGACCTAATCTATACTCAATTAAGTAATGTCACTGCACTCTATGTAAAATGTCATAACACTGCCTTTTTTACCTCACTTCATATTTATTGTATTTTTAATGACTATTTATGTGTGCCCTCTATGGTGAAGATTTAAATCTCATTCTACTTGTATAATAACAATAAAGGCATTCAATTCAATTCAATTTAACATGATTTAAGATTTGACTTACTTCCAAGATGTATTTCTGTAGTGACTGAATATCTTTCAGAGCGTCTGAATCCTGATGAATGACGACCACCTCCTTCAGTGGATACTGAGGTACGGCAGTCAATGCAGTCAATAAAATGTTCATAGCACAGTACATGGAGTGCTAAGGCTGCTGGACAAAATTGATGATTTACCTTCACTGGCAGTGTCTTTCTGTCACGGATGACACGTCCCAGCTCGATCACGGACTGCATCTGAGAGACAGCATTCTCGATGCGTTTGTCAATCAAATTCTCCCTTCAAAATGGAAAGGTCGATGAGTTAGGCACATAAACTATTTGAGCAATGATGCGTCTCATCTTGAATTAGGAAAAATGTCCCCACTCAAAAAATCATTCAATTTTATCATTTTAGAACTTTCGTTTGTGTATTCCACCACATTTGACATGATAAAAAGATAATGATGATCAAAGGCTTCACATTGAAATGAAGAGCTAAATGTTTCTCATGTGTTCACTGGAGAGAGAAACGTAATACTGTCATTTTCAACATTTCACGGCTTCAGTCGATTGCGGTACTTCATATTAAGTATTGAAATAAAAGATGTTCATAAAAATGTCAAAAATCACAATGAAACTTGCAGGCGGAACACAGGAGACCGCCACTTCAGCGTTGAAGAGAAATGGTTGAAGACAGGGGACTGTAACTCAACTCAGGACCGAAGAAGAATGGCGGACGCCATTGCTCTTATCTGAAAGTAGAGCTGTCAGGGCGGACAGGACGGCTGGGAGCCTGGTGAGGGTGGATTTTTCCAGAAATGCGAGCTCCGGGTGACCTCATGGCGGATGCCGTAGCCCTTATCCGAAAATAGAGTGCTCCAGACGGACAAGAAGGCCAGGAGCCTGGGGTAGCAGAGCTGAGGGTGGATTTTCCCAGAAATTTTCCATAGTTTGAGCTCCGGACGGTGACCTTACAGCACACGCCGTGACCCTTATCCAGAAATAGATGCCTCTGGGCGCACTGGATGGCCGGGAGACTTACTTGGAATAAAGCTCTCAATAACCTGTGTCCTACTAAATCATCATCTTCAATTCAATTTAATCATACTGCACAGTGGTTATTTTTTTGGGATTGAGAACAAACAGAGAAGGGAAAAGCCCCACAAGGTCATCTTTGATCATACCAGCCCATACCAGTACACCACCAAGACCTTTGCTGTAGTCTGAGGCGGACTTTAGCTCTCTGCCCTTTACCGATCCAGCAACGGGCCAATCCATCGGCCCCATCAAGAATTTTTCTTGGCTCAGTCTTGACGTTTCACCTTGTGTGTCTTGTTCAGTGGTGGTTGTTTTTCAGCCTTCCTTACTTTGGCCATGGCTCTGAGTATTGCACACCTTGTGCTTTTGGGCACTCCAGTGATGTTGCAACTATGAAATATGGCAAAACTGGTGAGAAGTCGCATCTTGGCAGCTACATGCTAGACTTTTCTCTTTTCATGGGCAGTTATTTTGCACCTTGGTCTTTCCACACGCTTCTTGTGACCGATTATTTGGAACCGCTAGGTTGTTCGACGATCATACTTCAGAAGCGTGACAATTTTAAGAGTGCTGCATACCTCTAAGATATCTCACTATTTTTGACTTTTCGGAGACTGCCAAGTCCCTTCCTGACCCATTTTGCCCAAGGAAAGTAAGTTGCCTAAAAAAATTTGCACACCTGATATAGGGTGTTGATGTCATTAGATCACACCTTATTACAGAGATGTAGATCACCTTATATGCTTAATTGGAACTGTGCTTTCAAGACTATACGTCTTAAATCAGTGGTTCTTAACCTGAGTTCGATCGAAATCTAGGGGTTCGGTGAGTCCGTCTCAGGGGTTCGGTGGAGCCTCTGTGGAGGTCAAGACACCGACTCATCATGTCTGTTTACGATAACATGCCCCGCTTGACCACCACTGGCTGCAGATGTTCACGTGACATTGCTTGGCCAAACAGTGCTGGGAGGAATATATCTTGAACTTGAAAAAAATCATTTTCTTTTACACTAAAGAAGGGTTCGGTGAATGCGCATATGAAACTGGTGCGGTTCGGTGAATGCGCATATGAAACTGTTGCGGTTCGGTGAATGCGCATATGAAACTGGTGCGGTTCGGTGAATGCGCATGTGAAACTGGTGCGGTTCGGTGAATGCGCATGTGAAACTGGTGCGGTTCGGTGAATGAATGCGCATGTGAAACTGGTGCGGTTCGGTGAATGCGCATGTGAAACTGGTGCGGTTCGGTGAATGCGCATATGAAACTGGTGCGGTTCGGTAAATGCGCATATGAAAATGGTGCGGTTTGGTAGCTCCAAAAAGGTTAAGAACCACTGTCATATATACGAAAGAAATTGCTGTCATAATCTATTGTAACCCTGTATTTATTAAGAAATATATTAAGTATTTTTACAACTTATGTGGATGTCTGTTATTGAATGTAGAGTTCAACTTTATTCATATGGCGGCAAGGCAACAGAATTAAGGGGTTAAATTTGCGTTGATACTGGTGTGTGTGTGTGGGGCGTCTTTTTATCATCAATAAAGGCCGCCACGAATTGAAGCTTAGCAGTCGCAACAACATCAACACTTAAAGAGCAGCCGGTCGTTTATATTCATGGCTGTGGCAAGGCAACAGAGACTGGAGAAAGGTTCGGCTCCACCATAGCCAAAAATAACGCAGTTTAAAATTCTTCATATCGGCCCGTCTGATGAAAAAAGGGTCGATACCAATATATGTCAAATTGCCAAATATTGGCCGTCCTATATATCTATCGATCACTAGCTGAGAGAAAAATAATAGTTTGCGACAGCCCGAGAACACATTAGTACTCGAAACTGTATGTGAGACTAGTTACCACAGACCAAAATAAATTGTGCCTTGAGATGTCTAACGTAGCACCGGCACACCCCATATCTATTGTCATCACGGAGGCAAAGGTAAAAGATAGTGCTATGATCGAATTGAACTCACGCTTATTTATGTGACCATATATATTGTTTTAAATAAAATCGCCTTGTGGTGTGGAGGTTTACTCGCCTGACTTCGGTAGGGGCAGGGACGGGCAGGCGTGGGCTCAATTCCCGCTGGTGGCGATATGATTGTGAGTGCGTATGGTCGTTTGTCTCTCTGTGTGCCCTACAGCTGACTGACGACCCATCTGGGGTGTGGTCTGCCTTTCGCCCAAAGTCAGCTGGGTTGGGCTCCAGCAACCCCTGCAGCCCTTTCAAGGATGTGCAGTATTGGAAGATGAACAATGTTTTAAATAGGCATTGAAAGGGGAATAGATTTGAACAGCTTTATGGTGGTTTATTTCATGCAGAATAGACCCCATGCTCTTTTTAGCAATTGACTTTTAGGAAGTGAGGTTTCTTTATGAAAAACAAACGCAAATACTTTGTGGATCAAGGGTGAAAGCTTTGTCTAATATGTCTCAACTTTTCGACAACCTTGTGACTGGATGAGACTCGACTTGACAACCATTTAACTTAGCTCAACTTGACAACCTTGTGACTTGATGAGATTCGACTCGACAATTTTTTAACTCAGCTTGACTTGAAAGCCTTGTGACTTAAAAGGACATAACCTCATGATTCGACTCACCTTTTTGACCGTATGCATTGACTTGCCCACACCAGAAAAGATTTTGGACTAGTATGAGATTTAGACCAAATGACTTAAAAGTTGCTTATGACTCAGATCAAGGAGGCCCGTGAAATTGTCTACTAATCCAGACTGTCCAATTGAGAATGACACTATTTTTTATTTTTAAAGAATTTACATCCTACCTGACCTGAGGTAGCATGAGATAATGGATGCTGCCTGTGTCCTTTTCTTCCAGTGAGGTGAGGTCGATGAGGTTACGCAGATTTTGGTACATCATCTCAGTGATGAAGGGAGTGAAAGGAGCCTGTGGACCAAAGAGGCGAAAAAAAGTTGGTGGGCAACTGTGGTTTATTTAAAATTTCCAATGCAGGGGTCTAAAACTCAAAAGGAGCTATAAACATTTCTCGCAGAAAAAAGGCCAATTCAACACATTACATAGATTTTGTGAGTAAAAGTTCAAACAGAGTTGTGCAAGCAAAGCCCTTCATGCATATCAATTAAATCATAAAACTGACAAATGCTCTGCATTAGGTTAAGTTTGGAAATCCAGGCCTGATCTCTAACATAGTATAATTCAACACCTTGACAACATACCACGTGCCTTTTCCATCACGTACAATTAGTCTGTCCGACAAAACTCAAACAAAAGATATTTTTCTCTTACATAATCACGCTTTCACACAAGCTGCTATGACTCACCATCAGCCTGCACATGGAGAACAGAACACTGAAGAGGGTTTCCAGCGCCCACAAACAGTCCTCAGTGCCACTCTCGCCCTGCAAAGTTCACACATAAATAAATACATTGCCTCCCTCAATGGATCGGTGAATAGGAGAGAAGTGCCTTAACAAAGAGGCGCAAAATGCCACAAATGTTGACTGATTTGCAGGGAAACATGTTCCATAGTAATGGACAAAAATGTCTGCGTTGTTCCAACTATAGTTAAAGATTAAAACATTGTATATAAAAATACAGAGGTATATCTATTCACGAAATTAATTAATTCCAGAAGTGATTTCGTAACTTGGATTTTTTGGTAAGTAGAAGTATTTTACATTACAAATAGCATTATTCATTACACAGTCTTGAATACTACCCCCTTAAAAAGTATGAAAGTATACAAATTTTGAATATGTATGCAAATGTTTGCAAAAATATAAGAAACGTATTGATTCTGATGAATAAGAAATGCAAATACAATTTCCAATGAGGTAGAATTTTGAGTGATTGCTGAGTAGGCATACGTAAACAAATATGTTACGCACACGCAGCAAAACTCAAGAAACAACTCCATGATGAACAAGAGTCGAAGGCATACAAATCCGGAACTCACCACCGGCGGAGCTGATCAGCCACGGAGAAGGCTAAAAAGTTCCCAGAAAAGGGTTTTCCGGTCAGAGGGTTCACGGTCAGACTCTGCCAAAGGCCACCACCCAATTTTGAGCTGGCTCTGGCATCCACTGTGCACCTCTGTCGAACCCCGTGGGCCGTGACCGGACGTTTCGTCAACGGACACTTGGTCGACGGACACTTCGTCCCCGGACGTTTGGTCAAACGGACGTTTGGTCGAACGGATATTTGGTCACCGGACAGTTCGTCGAACAGACATTTCGTCGATGGACAATTCGTCGCCGGACATTCCGTCGAATGGACAATTTGTCGCCGGATTCGCTCGCTCTCAAAATTATAATCATGAGAGAGAGGGAGAGTTTACTGTTGAAAGCGATCAACCAGGTAATCTCTCGCTCTCAAAATTATAATCATGAGAGAGAGTTTGTAATTGCATTGACAATGTCAGAGCATTAATATCTAAATATCTAATATCAAAATTATCAATAAGTTGCGTATTATTGGCGTTGTGTGTACATGTTTTTCAATTCGTCCCATAGACAAACTTGCCTCTTTTATACTATTATTGTCCCAAATTAAACACTCAGCTCTAATAACAGAAATAGCATCTGCACCTCAGTCAACATGAATCGGACGTCTACCGCCGTCAATGGCAGCTTATTGATAGTGTTTAATTTGGAACAATAATAGTATAAAAGAGGCAAGTTTGTCTATAGGACGAATTGAAAAACATGTACACAACGCCAATAATACGCAACTTATTGATAATTTTGATATTAGATATTGAGATATTAATGCTCTGACATTGTCAATGCAATTACAAACTCTCTGTCATTATTATAATTTTGAGAGCGAGAGATTACCTGGTTGATCGCTTTCAACAGTAAACTCTCTCTCTCTCTCTCATGATTATAATTTTGAGAGCGAGCGAATCCGGCGACAAATTGTCCGTTCGACCTATCGGGGGACGAAATGTCTGTTCGACGAACTGTCCGGCGATCAAACATCCGTTCGACCAAACGTCCGGGGACGAAGTGTCCGTCGACCAAGTGTCTGTCGAAGAAACGCTGGCTCTAACATGCTCTACAGCGCCCTAACCTCAGTTCCGGTGTAGTTACACGATCTGCTTGGGGGCCCTACACCTTCTGATGACGTCACAACAATGGTCAAATTAAGCGGTGGTAGATCATGGATGGATATTCAATAAGGATGGAGGTAATTCTCACATTCATTCTTGTTGGAGTTATTTTGGGTACTATTATATATGTGCTTACAACGAAGAAATATTAATCATTATATGTATGTGTGAAATATTTATCATTATATGTATATGTGAAATATTAATCATTATATGTATATGTGCTTGACAAACGCTTACTTTAAATGCTCACCGGAATTAAACTCGAAGGTCACTCCCCACTGCAGCTGGCCCCGAGGACTGTTGATTGTTTTTTTAACCACGGCCTCTCACATGGATCCGAGGACTGTTGATTGTTTGACTTGGATTAAACCTCGACTTCTCACCCAGTCGCGAGAAGATCCGGGAAGGACTCTTAATTGTTTTGACTTGGATCCCGCAGCAGGTGGCGATATCGAATCGACCTCGGAAAATACACGCAATTGTTTTAAAATAGAGGCTTGCTTGGTTTACCTTTTATGCAATTGTTTTTGCAGTTGTTTTTTATTTCCGACCATAATTGTTTGCTCGGGTTATCTCTTATGCAATTGTTTGAATAGATAACCTTAATTGTTTTGACTCTAATGCAACTAAATGGGCAGGAGAGGATTTCGGTTCTTTAGAATGATCTGAGACGAGGACGAGTCAGGATCGATTCTCTTCTTGCACGAAAAGCTGGATATGCGTTTCGATGTCTTCCTTATATTAAAGTATATCTATTGGTGAACCTATCAATTCTCAACTCGACTTTCTTGAAAAAAAAAACTTCAAAACCACATGTTGGCAAAAATTAGTGTCCATGATTTACAAGGACAAAATCAGTAATATAATAGCTAAAACAAACAACACGAAAAAGCATAAGAGATTTAAAGGGGTCAGTTCTCACGCAGAGTTAAAAGCAAGGGAATAAAAATAAAATGAGACAAAAGTTGTTCTTTTATATAAAATTGTTAATAATCATCTCTGTGCGTGATGTCGTCAACTCCAACAAACAATTCTTTCCCACTTGCACTAAATTTAGGATTGCTTATTATAAGTAGTAGTGCAGAATTTCGCAGACAATCTGTTCTAAAGATGGTTTTACTCTGTAACAGAAACTTTCACAATTTAGTTTAATTTGCAACAAAGATGTCAGAGTATCAGCTCCCATTGTCTTCCTATACTCTATGTCTTTTCCTCAAGTGGCTGAAAACTCTCTCGCTGTAGCATTAGAGTGAGGAAGGCAGAGCAGAACTTTCTAAATCTCTTTTATCAATGAAAAGCACCAAGTCAGAGAAATGGTTAGTAGCCATAAATGGGATATTGTGCTCTGCACGAAAATGGCAGAGGACAATTTCTGCATTTGTGACTTTTTGGGAAGTTGCTGGTTGGTTTTGGTGTTGACCGGATCCTTGATTTCTTGTCTTCTTACTTGGCAATCCATCCATACTAGCCGTATTTACAGAACAATTCAAAATTCTATATGTGCCACCGCTGAATTTCGCTGGCCCGTCCATTGTTACCTAATGCTGAATTGTCCAACCCTGTTCATATGTTATGTGGTGTCAGCATCCATACTTGTGGTGTGGTGTCTACTACTGCTTTCAATGTGGGTCTCTTTTTCTGAACCTGTCATTCCACTTCCTTTGAGGGGGAGTGTAAGGCCTTTTATCCCCCTCTCGTTTCAATTGTCTTCATTTCTAATTGTTTCTAGAGCGCCTTCAATGGCGAAAACTGTCTGGTCGGATACATGGAAGGCATCTTTCATTGTACTTTTACAATAACAATAAAGGCTTATCAGATCTGTGGCACTAATAGCAGTGTTTGACAACAGTACAGGCCAAAGAAGTGTGAAATGCATTAGAGGGTGGGCTAATTATTTATCCACAGGTTCACCCACCAGGCGTTATTGGTCATTAGGTTCTCTCTTTTCTCGTCTGTCACCTTGGCAACAATTGAAATTAGTATTTCAAAAGCAGTACAATAAAAGACTGATGATGAGAAGAGGTTGTGTTTTTTTACCATGGAAGGTAAAATGTAAAAGAAATTGTAACTGTCACAAAATGGTGAATGACTAATTGAATTTCCTTAAAAATAAATCAACCTTTATTATCATCATTTGACTCACCTTGAGGCGGCGTCTATTGGTACGGACATACCAGTTGGTAAGCATATCCACAAACTTGACCAGACGAGGCACCACAGTGTAGAGACGGTATGCTATAGGACAACAGTTACCACAGTCACACTGTAAGTAGCAAATCAGCAAATGTCAGAAAGAAAGTAATAGAAAATTCTATTTTACCATCCATTTCTGCCTTAAAGAACTGGATGAGAGACTGTGTAAAGGACTGTATCCATTTGTCCATAATGTTGTCACTCTGCTTTGCGGTATTCTCGTTAAACAGGAACAGAATGCCATCCTCCTGTGCGGAATCATGCACAAGCAGTGACACATTTTAACATATCAGGAATTAAGTATGTAAAAGCATCACTCACCGTTCACGAACATGTAATGCAATAAAATAAACTTGATGGCAGAACTAACTGGATATGATTCCAGTAACAAGTACAGTGGTACCTCGAAATATGAGCTTAATTCGTTCCGGGACTGAGCTAGTATGTCGATTTTCTCGTAACTCAAACGAACGTTTCCCATTGAAATGAACTCAAACCAAATTCACTCGTTCCAACCCTCTGCAAAAACTACAAAAACAGGATATTGGATTGGAAAAATGTTTTATTTGTTCTAATTTGCGATCTATTAACAAAGTAACACATAACTAGTGGTTTAATATTACTAAAATGTGTTTAATAGTACTAAACTTATACGGATTTCGAAGGGGGGAAGCGAGAGACGGACCGAGGGGGGGAGGTTGCACGGCAACGCTATCGTAACATAACAAATAAATTTAAATTAACTTGGATTACAATGCAGAAAAACTCAAAAATAAGTTTAATCGAACCGAACACCAAACTTAATTCTAATTTTGTTTGACATTTTGATACCTTTCTTCTCCCGGGTTGGCACTTTTTGCTCCGCCTCCACACTGACTTTCAGTAAATCATGTTTGTATTCCCTTCAAAATATTCCCAAAATGATGCACACAAATGTCCTCACAATAGGATAACGCACGACCACTTGCCAACGAGAAGTAGTATATATGCCATTCGCCCTGACTAACGGGAAAAAACACTGAAAAAATGCAACGCTCTGCCCAGTGCTCGCAGAGATATTACAAAGAAGGAGTTGCGACCAGAGACATTACACTAGGGAGTTGCAGGTAGAGAGACAGTGCCCATGATGTTCTTATGAGCAGCATCTCACATCCGCTGTCTGCTCGTATATCAAAATTTGTCTCGTATCTCAAGATAAATATTTGCCCGAAATTTTACTCGCATCTCAACATCTCGAATTGCTCGTATGTCGGGCCACTAGTATGTTGAGGTACCATTGTGGATTTTTACGAGTATGCAGAAACATGATTATTTGTTTTTCCTTCGATGTTAAGCCCAAAACTACACCATTAAACCTGCACTCCAATTCATCATTGTCAGATAAACAATAACCAAAGGACTATTTTTTTAAGCAATATTACATGCTATTAATCAAAGCAAATTACCATTCTGTACAAATGAGCAAATAATTAATGACACAGCTTGCTCCACCGCTAAAAATGCCTTGCAAAAGTATTCGGCCCCATGAACTATTCAACCTTTTACCACATTTCAGGCTTCAAACAAAGATTATAATTATTATTGTTTTAAGAATCAACAAGTAGGACACAATCGTGAAGTGGAATGAAATTGATTGGATATTTATTAACCTTTTTAACAAATAAAAACCTGAAATGAGGTGTGCAATATTATTTGGTCCCTTGGATTAATAGTTTATAGCGCCACCTTCTGCTGCAATTACATCTGATAGGCACTTGGGGTATGTCTATCAGTTTCACACATCGAGAAACTGATATTCTTCCCAATTGTTCCTTGCAAAACAGCTTGAGCTTAGTGAGGTTGGATGAGAGTGTTTGTGAACAGGAGTCTTCAGCTCTGCCCACAGATTCTAGATTGGATTCAGGGCTGGACTTTGACTTGGCCATTCTAACACCTAGATGTTTATTTGTGCAACAGTCTATTGTGGATTTGGCTTTATGTTTTGGATCATTTATCATGATGGAAGATAAATATCTGTCCCAGTCTAAGGTATTTTGCAGACTCCAACCAGTTTTCTTCCAGCATAGCATTTGGCTCCATTCACCTTCCCATCAATTTTACCCACTTTCCCTGTCGCTGCTGAAGAAAAGCAGGCCAAAACCACGATGCTACCACCACCATGTTTGACAATAGAGATGATCTGTTCAGGGTGGTGAGCTGTGCTGCTTTTACGTCAAACATATTGTTTTGCATTGTAGCCAAAAATTTCGATTTTGATTTCATCTGACCAGAGCACCACGTGTTTGCTGTGTCTCCCAGGCAGCTTATGACAAACTTTAAATGACATTTTATGGATATCTTTGAGAAATGGCTTTCCTCTTGCCACTCTTACATAAAGGCTGGATTTGTGCAGTGTACATCTATCTGATTGTCGTCCTATGGACACCTCAGCTTTAGATCTCTGCAGTTCATCCTGAGTGATCATGGGCCTCTAGGCTGCATCTTTGATTAGTCTTCTTCTTGTTTGAGGTGAATGTTTAGAGTGACGCCCAAGTCTTGATAGATTTGCAGTTGCCTGATATTCCATCCATTTCAATATAATTGCTTGCACAGTGCTCCTTGAGATGTTTAAAACTCGGAAAATCTGTTTGTATCCAAATTCGGCTTTAAACTTCTCCACAACAATATCTCAGACCCACCTGGTGTGTCCCTTGGTCTGCCTGATGCTTTCTGCACTTTAAACAGAACCCTGCAACTATCACAGAGCAGGTGCATTTATTACAGAAACATGATTACACACAGGTCGATTCTATTTATCATCATCAGTCAAAATTGGATCATTCAGAGATCCTCACTGAACTTATGGAGTGAGTTTGCTGCACTGAATGAAAAGGGGTCGAAAAATATTGCCCGGCCAACCTTTCAGTGTTTTATTGGTTAAAAAAGTTTAAAATATCCAATAAATTTCGCTCCACTTCACAATTGTGTCCCAGTTCTTGTTGATTGTTGAAAAACAAAGTATAATTTTATATCCTTATGTTTGAAGCCTGAAAACTGGCAGAACGTTGAAAAGTTCAAGGGGGCCGAATACTTTCGCAAGGCACTGTATGTTTATAAATTCGGAGAGGTAAGGGTGACTTGCAGGAACTGTTTGTGAATGAATTAGTGATGTTCTTTAAATGCCCATACCTTTTTTAATCTTTGCACATTCTGCACTAAGAAGCGGTAAGCATTGTACCACGGCAAGAAGACATCCTTCAACACATCTCGAACACCCTCCTCTTTGAAGCGCAGATTTTCCGCTCTTACCACTGGAGAGTTGATGAGGTACAGTCTGCAGAGAGAAAGCCAGTAAAAACTGCAGTGAGTCTGACTAGAGATCTATCAAAAATAGAATTTTATGACTTACAGTAATTCCTCGAATATTGCGGATATTGTAGACCATATATATCCAGTACGGTATTGGCCCGAATATAAGACGATGCCCGTTTTCAAGAGTCAAGTTAAAAAAAAAAAGACTTTTTGAACACGAAATTCACTTTTTACACAGAAAATAATTACAGTACCCTATCTGAAACAAACGATTTATCAATATATTGAAACCGTTTATAAACTAAAAGTTTTGGACAGAAAATCAAAAATGTACCATCACTGTCAGATATTTAAAAAAAAAAAACACACGCCTGAACTGGGACAATACTGTTAAATATGCTGATGCCCTCTTGGTTTACAAAATCTTCATCACAAAGGTCCTCGTCTACAGCAACAATTTGTAAAATTCCAACAGATCAACAAGAGCTGATTATAGAAGTGACTGTGTAGATCAGAAAGAGTGCATTTAAAGCACATCGCATACCTGGAACTCAATAGCAGCTATGTACCATATGTGAACTCCCATCTCTAAAGCTCTTTGCCACAAATTTTAAAGCCTGGCTGCTGGATGAACGACATTGTGGTCACAACGCTGCTTAGACCTGAGGTCCTCGTGTACGTCTCATTGTTTCTATGCTGCTGTCTAGTCTTTTGTCCTGTACAGTAATACCTTGACATGAGTGTCCGAATATATGAAAAATTTGAGATACAAGGAAAATTCCGAGCAAATTTTTGCCCTGAGATACGAGACAAATTTGACATACCAGGAAACGATGCGGCCGTTAGGTAGTGCTTTTCAAGCTGCACAGTGATATTCATGACGAGAGGGGCTTCTTTTAACCTCCTAGGACCTGGCCTCCACGTGTGGACATCATCTTTCTGGTTGTCACAAGACTACAATGTCAAATTTTGGACTACAAGGGCCTGGCGTCTACTTATGATGTGGACATCATTTTTCTCAGAAACTACATTTGTTTTTAACACTCATCAGGTCCAATTAGCCTAAATTTCAAAGGGAAAATAAAAATGCATGCCTTGCAAACTTCAACGCGAGTCGTGGCTAGTTGGATAACTTTAAAAAACAAACTGGGATACACTCGTTTATGGGGCTCAGGGAAGCATCTAGTTCCGAGTCGAAAGCTGCGGCGGAATAAATTAACGCCTTTGCCTTGGATATAGCACAACATGGTTACATCCATTTTAAGTGTGTGTGTATAGTAAGCAACTAAGACCACATTCTTCATCTTTATTGCTTTCATCATTTGGGGGAAAGCCAACTTCCACTTTGCTCCTCCGCAGCATCCAGCCGACTTACCCGCCCATAGATCTCTATTTTCAGAATGAGAGCGACGGTGTCCACCGTAACGTCACCTGGAGCTTGCACTTTGAATCATTGTGCTGTCCGCTCAGACGGCTCTATTTTTGGATAAGCGCGACGGCCTCCGCCCGGTGCCTCACGTTTTTCTTCTTTCGAGCTGAGTTGAGTGACGGTCCCCACGTGATCCGCCATTTTTCTGAATGGCATGCGGAAGACATGGGAAATGTCTTCCTAGTTTCAGTGTGAATTTTGACCTTTTTATGAAAATTTGTGATTTGGATACTTAATATAAAATACTGTGATAGACTGAAGCCGCAAAGTGGTGAAGGATGACAGTAGTGAGAATTGGGGTTCAAGCTTCTTACACATTGATCCTTCAATTTCATTTCACTTCTCAGATATCACTGTGTTTGTCTGCTGTATGATGTATTTAACTGAAATTGCTGATCCAAATAACAAATGATTCATAAAGGAAAATCTTGAAAATGATCATGGGTGCCAAACGTTTTTATACGACTGAATGATACACAGGCTAAAAAGATTAATAGGACACAGACAATGTTTTGTTCCTTTCCAAGTTGGTCAAATATTTACTATTGATACATGGATACTTTTTTCTCTACATACAAAGATGACTATTGTACCGCCACGTACACTTCTGTACAACCTCATCTCATATCTCATTTTCTGAACCTCTTTATCCTCATTCGGGTCATGGGGGTGTTGGAGCCTATCCCAGCTGAATCCGGGCCAGAGGCAGGGGACACCCTGAATCAGTGGGCAGCCAATCCCAGGGCACAAGGAGACGGACAACCATACACTCTTACACTCATACCTAGGGGTAGTGGCGGCCTTCAAGGCCTTCTCTGCTGGCCTAAGAAAAATCTGAATCATACATTATAGTTTGTCCATCAATATTTATTAAATAATTCCAAAATGTCTGTTAGCTTCCTTTCATTGCTTTTCCCCCTGGTTGCACTGCTTGCAGATGTGTGTTTGCACATTGAAGCATTTAACCAATCACATTTCAGCCATTATTTGTTGCCAGGGTCAGAAATCTGCCTTAAGGCCTTCACAATCAGTTCTGCGGGCTCTGCTGCATTAAACAAGCGTCGATAAGACTGTTGCTTTAACCAATCAGAATTCGATTTGGTGACACCACAGCCATTTCGCAGGCATAGGGATACGTCATCGCTTTCACCAACTATGATTGGCTAGTAGGCGGACAAACGCCAAAGTGAGCCAGCCAGAGATCGCAAACTCCACCCACAATGGCCGACGGAGGAAAACAAATGGATTTGGTTGCAGATTTCCTCACAAAGCTATTTTCCAGACCGACTTTTCCAGAAAAAAATGGACATCATTAAGAAAGGGCGGTCAACTCCGAAGCTAGCAAGCCTGTTACAGCCGGGAAACGGGTGTGTCCGCCACTTTCAGTGCGCTAACTACGAGAGAGCTACCAAACTGTATTTGGAACGAGCTGCACAAGCAAATATATTGTTGTGTTGATTTAAAGCCATTTTCAAGACGGACTATGCCAGAAATATGACAGGACAGGCTCGACTTTCATCATTAGCTTCGATGGCGATAGAAAAGAAGAAAGAAAGAAAGGAGGATTGATATTGTGTACAGTTAAAAATGATTTTTGGTGAGTAAAATATGGCTATATTCCTAAATAATATTTCAATTGTGGGCCCCGTTCTGATATCTGAAAAGCTCCAGTGTTTGTATTTAAGCTCCAGTGTTTGTATTTAATCAATAAATTCTGCTAGGAAGTGGATTTTACCCCATTTTAGTGAAATTTTTGCCGTTTCGCCATTGACGTCCATCGCCCTCTTTTCCCGGGGAAATCACCCCCCTGGCCTGGTTGTAATGTCTCAAAAGCTCCAGTATTTGTATTCAATCAATTAATGCTGCAAGGAAGTGGATTTTACCCCATTTTAGTGCATTTCTTGTCGTTTCGCGTATGGACGTACAGACGCTCCCCTACTTACGAACGAGTTAGGTTCCGAGCGATTGTTCATAAGTTGAATTTGTTCTTAAGTTGCTCAGTGCTATATTTTGTATTATAATTTATGTTTAAGGCCTATATAAGTATATTGAAGGTTTATATAAGTGCATTTGTATGTTTAAGGCTTGTATAAGTAACACGCATTGGTTTGTACTGAAAAAAACATTTAATAACATGGAGAATACATACAGTACTGTATACATACATTAGAGAGAGAGATTTACTAGAAACTGGCCGAAAGAAGCTATCTAATGACGATGGGAGTTTTCTTTCTTTCATCATAAATGATGCGGTAGCACTGTATGGCATCATTCAATTGATTTGCAAACTTTGTGCAACGTTCAATATTTGGGTCCAGCTGCTCGATCTTTATGTTTATAAATGGTACTGACGGTCGAACGATTCAAGTTGTATTCACGTGCAACGCTCACCACTTTCTCACGCGCATCAAGCTTCGTTATCATTGCCACTCATTTCAAATGAAATGGCTTGCCTCTTCCTTGCACCTCCCTCAATAGAAGCCTTTCGCTTTTCACCAACCATATTGAATAATGGATGCACGAGATATTTAATGATAAAAATGAAAAAGGTTCTTTGCACACTGAAGATACATTCACGCACTTCCGCACTGCAACGAACTGGGCAGAGGACGGTAGATGCTGGGTGAGCTGAGCTCTCACAGCGCCAGGCGTCGGTATTAGCGGCGGAAAGAAGCACTACTCGGAAAAAGGCGTGCAATACAAAATTGAACTTACGAACATTTTTCGACATAAATGCAATTTGCAGACATGTTCGTATGTACCGTTGTTCGTAACTCGAATGTTCGTAAGTAGGGGAGCGTCTGTATATGGACGTATCGATGTTCATCGCTGTCTTTTTCCCGGGCAAATGATACTCCGGGCCCGGTTCTGATGTCTAAAAAGCTCCAGTATTTGGATTTAATCAAAAAATGCAGGTTTCGGCTGGATTTTACTAAATTTTCGGGCAATGTTTGCCCGTACGCCATTGACGTTCATCGCTGTCTTTTCCCGGGAAAATCACCCCCCTGGCCTGGTTTCAATGTCTGAAATGCTCCAGTATTTGTATTTAATCATTAAATGCTGCTAGGAAGTGGATTTTACCCCATTTTTGTGCATTGATTTATTGATTATTTTTTATATGTCGCAGCTGTAGCTGCAGTAGAGGTTTTATAGCCATAAAATAGTTTTTGAGGGTTGGATTGATTCGTTGAAGGCGCTACGAGAAAATGCACGGACCACCACTGCCTAGGAGTAATTTAGAGTGTCGAATGTTTTTGGAATCTGGGAGGAAACCGGAGTACCAGAAGGACACCCACGCAACCACGGAGAGAACATGCAAACTCCACACAGATGGACATGACCTGGATTTGAACCCAGCTGTGAGACCGACGCGCTAACCACTCGCTCCACCGGGCCGCCCGTTCAGTTTATTTAATTGTATTTTGAATAGAAAGATGCAGTCATATTTCTCTTTGCAACAGACTTTTTCCTGTGCATAAGAACATATGGTGAAACTTAGTCGTGCTTTATTCATTAGTCCATATGGACACCACACTTGCTTGCTCAGGGCAAGAGGAATGTGCACACAAGTATGCATGCACCATTTTTCAGTTTTCCGTAGATACAGTATGTAAGACTGTGACAGTTAAGAGTAGCTTGTGAATATTTCAGAACAATGCTAGTTAAAGACATACGGTAGGTTGTCGACCCCACCCCAACACACACACACACACACACACCCCAACATATTCTGCCACCGGCACACAGCTAGTCATGCTTCAGAAACACGCATTCATACTTAGTCATACATAAGCTCAAGAACTGACCTGAGGGCATCAGCACCATAGTTCTGCACTATAAGCCCAGGATCCGGGTAGTTCTTCTTGCGCTTGCTCATCTTCTGTCCATCGCTGCCGGGGTAAGATGAGCCAAGGAATTAATGTACACATATACAAGCACGCATGAATGATATTACATGCAAGGAACAGCGTGATTGGTATTCAAATTAGAGGAACCCTTCCAGGTCAGCAGGCCTGTGAGCACGATGCTGCATTTAGGGCCCAGGGCTGAAGAGCAGGAGGAAAGGCCAAAATGACAAGCATGACTAAATGTCACAAGCACTTTTAAATAGTAATAGGGGAATATACAGGTAAAGGATGGGAGCGGTAGAAAAATTGAAGAATGTCGGGGGGGGAAAAGGGCGGGTGGTAAAGCATATTTCAGAAAGAAGACTAACCTAGCAAGTACCAAGCCATTAACGATGACATTCTTGAAGGGAGGTTTACCGAACAGTGCTGTGGAGAGCACAAGCAGGGTGTAGAACCTATATAGTGAAACAAAATGCAAATTTAAAGAGAAGATTATGCATTTAATTCTGCAAATTACAATGAATTATGTAGATTTAAAGTCTTAGTGAAAGCAAATAAAATTTGAGGAGGCCCTTACTATGCAGATCTCTACAACATGACAACTGCTGGGGTCACTCAATGTAAGCCACCGCTACGGAGTCACTTTTTTTGTAATACATGTGGCAGGAGGAGTTAATTTACTGTATGTTGTGCATTCAATGACTTGGCATTTGGACTGAACATGTTTTGTGTAGTTTCCTTTTTAATAAAAAAAACAATGAATATCAACAAACCGGGCAAAATAAGCGATTAGGATGCAGGACAACACCGACCCGAACCAATAAAAGATCAAAGTGCATTCTCCCTGGCGTTTTCTTTTTCTTATTTTTTTAAATGCTTTGTAACTGTGCAAAGAGCAGCCTTATTGAAAATGTCCTTAACCCACTGTCCTCATATGAGGAAAGCCTGTAATATTTTTCTTACTTGATATCAAGATGATTTCCACTTTTATGTAAATGTTCTGAAAACATTGCAAAAATCTAAAACTTCTTCTGGGTTAATATGGGTTAAGTTAATCAACTTTTTAATTTATTTTTTGGGGTAAATGGCCATATGTGAGGTAAATTTACTCTGTTTCTTTTTGTAAGGCTGGAAATAGCCTGCTTTCCAATGGTGATGATGTCTTCAGTTGATTATTTACTTTTTTACATATTGGACAGGAACTTTTGGTTTGAAGGAAATTTTATACAAATAAAGACACCTGTCAAAATGTCTGCAGGATTTATTTTTTACTTTTCATAGTGTAAGGAGGGAGCTGTCGTCTCTTTATTGCACAACAGATATAAATCTTATTCTAAAGATGTGACGCAACATGTTTACAGAGTGATCAATAGTGATCAATCTAATTAACATAAATTATGAACCACATGAAGACTGTTAGTCTGAACTCTGACTAAATTGACAACATTGTCAGATTTGATAACTGGCTCATGTAGTTGTGGTGACTGGAAACATACAAAATGAAAGAGCACCCTTGCTGTATTAAGTGCCTGTAATTTGATTGATAGTCGCCACAGGGGTGGGATGTGGATGGAGCAGAATCGCCAGACATAGCTACAGCATCAAAGACCTGGCAGTTCAGCCTTATTTGCAAAAAAAATAAAAAATAAAAATTCTGTCCTATTTATAATCAATATCCATATATTAATACTGCCCTCAGAAAATAAAATGTTTATATTCATTGCGTTTAAGTATCCATCTCTTTCTCCAACTGTTTACCACTTACCATCCCCTGGTTTGGTCAATGCCCTCGGCAATAAAGTCCGCCGGAAAGGTGTCTTCAAATTCCTTTCTGTTTTCGAAGGGGTAGTGGACCTGGGCATAGGGCATGCTGCCGCTCTCGAACCAGCAGTCAAACACCTCAGTGATCCTCCGCAGAACCCCTTTGCCAGAACGCGAGGGTATGGTTAGGTGGTCGATGCTGGGAAAGAAAGGAGTGAGTGCAAAAGACATGAAATTTAACAGAACTCACTTAAGCAATTCAAAGATAATAGTTTTGATTGCTGCTGGGGCAATGCCCGGCATTTTATTTGAGCACACACCTCTCTCGATGCAGGTCAGTTACTTTGACACCGGTCATTTCCTCCAGTTCACCAATGGAGCCCACACACACTACCTGACCGACACACAGTGTAATTTTATTAAGGTTTCAGTTCACATGTGATTTGTAAGAGAGTGACACATTTAAAATCATTATGATTGTGGTTTGCTGTGGTTCAAACCTGTGGCGCATTATATTTGTAACAGTTTTATATCATTTATTCATCAATAATGAAAAGGGTCACAAGGGTGCAGGAGGAGTCTATCCCAGCTGACTAGAGGCAAGAAGTGGGTTACACCCTGGATCATTGTTTAGCAGCAAAGTGACATTCATTCATACATTTTCTGAACCGCTGATTCTCACAAGCGTCACAGAGAGTGCTGGAGCCTATCCCAGCTAACTATGGGCACCAGGCCTTGAATCGATGGCCAGCCAATTACAGGGCAAAAGGAAATGGAAAAACATACACGTTCACACTCATACTTTGGGGCAATTTAGAGTTTTCAACCTGCCTACCATGCATGATTTTGGGATGTAGGGAAAAAAACGAGTAGCCGGAGAAACCCCGCGCAATCACGGGGAGAACATGCAAACAATACACAGTGAGGACCAACTGTTCTGCCACTTTCTTTGCTAGCCCAACATCCCACTCTCTGCAGCTAACCACTTCAGAGATCTGGTGAACACTTTCAAGACTCAACAATTGCAATGGTAGGAATTTTCTGTTTTTCAAATTATATTTTAAGTAAATAAAGAATATTAAAATTCAAAGATACCTAAGAAATTCAATTGAACTTTCACTGACATCACACCAACAACCATTCACTAATCATAGGGACAACTCCAGACGATCTCTAGTGTTCCCCCCATTGTCACAGTGTTTATTTCTGTGGTTGCCTTAAGCAATATCTGACTGTGTGTCTAAGAAAGGACCAACAACCAGCAGACATTCAAAATGGTAAATTGATGCGACTAAGGATAATCTCAATCGGACTCCAAAACAAACATACCAGTTAAATAATAGAAATATTTCAAAGAGTATTCAATAAGAAACAATCTAGATACACAGATCCGTAACTATTCAAATCGTACCAAAAAGAGCATTTATGTATCGTTGCCATGAGCTTCCTTAAAGAACCATGAGGTCATAAGTGCACAGAAGCCAGCAGAGGGCATTTGCCTCAATAGAAACTTAGTACATACGTACACAAAGTTCTTATTGGTCTATGCAAAATTGAAAGTTGGTCAAAACTGACCAACCAAAGAACATGAGATTGTACCATACAAGTTGAAACCGAAGGCTGAAGCACCGTAACTTGGCCCCAGTGACTCAGAAAAGTAGAGACACAGTCTTGGCACAAATTCGTCTTGAGCTCCATTCAAATAGCATCTATTGTATTGCACTATATGTGTCAGTAAGAGGGAAAATCATTGAAGAAATTCAATGTCAAATTTTTAGATGTACTCGAATGTCATTGCTATATTCTCTATGAATAGCTGAAGCTAAAGTTAGTTTGCCTGATGTGGTCTATGAATGAACTAACATTAAACCAAAGGCTCCTCTTTTTAAGTAAACATACTAAGTGCCTAGAAGTTATGTTTGTATTTTTGATGTAACATTTACAGATTGAACATCTTGTATTTTAGGCCTCTCATTGCTCCAAGTGTAGAAGCTGTATGACTTGAAAAAATGCTATATTTTTTATATTTTGAATATAACAGCACTGCATGTTGTAAACCCAGAGTGCCGGCAAGAAATGAACTCAGTCAGTCAAGTGGTCAAAGTCAGATAGCAACATCTAGACAATTTTGAATTTAGTGCCAGCACAAGGCGCAATGGCTTAATGGGTTCATTTTGGAGTAAATTTGACACTTTTAAGTGCGCCCAATAGGTGTGAAAATACGGTACATGTAATACAGACACTCCCCTACTTACGAACGAGTTAGGTTCCGAGCGATTGTTCATAACTTGAATTTGTTCGTAAGTTGATTCAGTGCTATATTTTGTATTATAATTTATGTTTAAAGCCTTTATAAGTATATTGAAGGTTTATATAAGTGCATTTGTATGTTTAAGGCTTGTATAAGTAACCTGCATTGGTTTGTACTGAAAAAAACATTTAACGAACGATCGTCGAACGATTCAAGTTGTATGCCTGTGCAACGCTCACCATTTTCTCACCCGCATCAAGCTTCTTTATTATTGCCACTTTCGTTTCAAATGAAATGGCTTGCCTCTTCCTTGCACTACCACCCTAACTAGAAGCCTTTCACTTTTCACCAACCATATTGAATAATGGATACACGAGATATTTAATGATAAAAATGTTCTTTGCGCACTGGAGATACGTTCACGCACTTACGCACTGCAATGAACTGGGCAGAGGAAGGTGGATGCTGGGTGAGCTCTCACAGCGCTAGGCGTCTGTATTAGCGGCGGAAAGAAGCACTACAGAAGTAGCCGAAAGAAGCCAGGCTCACGGAACAAAGAAAGTTGTAAAAACATTAAAGTAAAAAGTATAAAGTACAAAGTAAAGTAAAGAGGAATGTATTAAGAAATATTAAAATGTAATTTAAAAAAAGATAGAAGGGCTGTAAAACACGAAAAACATAAGAATATACAGACCTACTGTCACTGGCTTCCGCGTGACGGCACCATCTTGGAGGAAAAAAAAAAGAAAAAAAAAGGAACAAACAAAAAAAAACTGCGCAGACATGTTCGTATGTACCGTTGTTCGTAACTCGAATGTTCGTAAGTAGGGGAGCATCTGTACTGTATTTTTTAAACTACAGGTTGGATTTTTTTTCAGTTTGACTGAGAAAAAAAAGAAGATATTTTTGATGGCATAGATATTTAAAAACTTACACGCTAAAGGGATGGTGAACCCAACCAGAAATAATGTGTCTCTTTGCTTCTAATCATATTTTGTGTATGCCTAGTTTCATGCTTCTCTTACATTTATTCTCCCTTAAAACACACTTAAACGTATTGTTTCTTGCTTATATAAATTAAATATGTCTGTCTGACAGTGGAATAAAATGAAATAAAGTGAATAAAAAATAAACATTACAAATTGTGGAAAACTGTCCAAGACCTTTTGAAATGATGGAACTGAGCTAGTTATTACAGCTTTGTCATCTTCAGTGCCTTATTTTCGCGAATCATCGGATCATAATTTGTGTTCTCCTGACCTCCTCGTAATCATCGCTGACCCACATGGGGATTGGCGTGCCCCAGTAACGGTTCCTGGAAATGGCCCAGTCACGTGCATCTCTGAGCCAGTTTCCGAAGCGCTTCTCACGCACAAAATCTGGCACCCTGCAAGAGATGGAGAATACCATGATTTTAGTGGCTCTGCTGCTTTTTTGTCTGATGTAAAAATGAGATAACAATACCATTAATAAATTGTAAAGACAAAATTTAAGAGTTTAGGCTGGAACATATTGCCATATTTTCCAAAGGATAAAAGATAAAAGAAAAAAATCTACAGTAGGAATACTTCAGGTTCGCCATTAGACATTCCCAAATTCACGCACAAATAAAAAGGAAAAGACAGTCTTCTGGATTTTCACCTGCAAGGAGAACGACCGCTGAGACAACTTCTTAACTCCGTTCTGACCTTACATTTTTTTCTGTTGTTTTATTATATTCGGGGGGGAGGGGCTGATTACATGGACTTCTCAATTCTAAAGGGAGGGGTATAAACACAAGTGAGACGTATGAGCGTGTTTATCTTTGTGCATGGATGTACTGTATTTTCTCGCATATAAACCGTATTTGTAACTGAAAAAATGATGACTGAATCAAGGGTACGGGTTATATGCACACAAGACATTCAGCGTTGCTAACCTCTTTTTCACCAGTAGATGTCAGCAAATTGACATTTACTATTTGTTGGTTATTTTCAGTTTTGCAGTAAGAAAAAAACATTACTGGATGAAATACTCCGTTGTGGTGGTGGTCTGCGGCTCCTTTAATGTTTTGGGATGTGGACAACTTTCTGATATACATGTAAAAATGAAGTCTGTTCTTTAACAGAAAACCTTTAAAGAGAATATTGTATGGAAGTATATCTGAAATCAGAATTGAATTTGAAACACTAATCTTTAATTTCAAATGCTTAACTTGACTAGTTGAAATACTGAATCACAAATTTTGAAATTCATTCAAGCATCCATTCATTCATTTTCTGTGCCAAAATACAATTATTTTGGTATATATTTAATTTTGATTAAATTCACAATTTTCTTCAAATTGAGCTTACTTCATGCATAATTCACGTAGTGATAGATGTGCAAATGAGATTGTCTAAAAAAAAAGATTATACCATTAAAAACTGACTATAAAAAATGCAAAGACACTATATTTGGGTCTAAAAAGGATCATGTGATGCTTGGTTTTAAACAGACAGTGTATAAATATGGAAGTGCTACTGTAATCTTTGTCACTTATTTCTAATCATCTGCTTTTACATAAGTGATTCTTTATTGTTATTTTTTCTTTGAGCCGTCCTGTTTTTTTTGTTTTTGTTTTTTTACTCTTTTGCAAAACTTTATCCTGAAAGGTGACCTTGGCCTATTCTTATTCAGTGAATTTGCTTCACTGTGCTCTGCTGTCTGGCTTAGAACGAGTATGCTGTGAGGGTAGTGGTTGTTGCGAGTGAGGAGAGCAGACAAATCATCTTCCCCATCCGACCACTAAGCAACGAGTTCAACAATACTTATTTGTAGCAGACCCCAAATGTATCAACATTTTTGCCATTTTGGGGCTAATTTCTTTTTATTTTTCTGTTAATCAATTGGCAGTTTTCTTGTCTTCGCTATTTCTATTGCTATGTGACTAGGCTATATGGTTTGTGTATGTTTACCTGATATCGCTTTACCAATTGATATATCAATCCAGAGTGATGCATCGTTACACCTATACCAAAGACCTTTTTAATTTGTGTCTTAATTTATTTGATTGAGTCAATAGTAACTTCACAGGGCTTCACATACAAACAGCAGCTGACGCACCAAGGACAGTTTAAAAGGTTAAAGAAATAATTAATAGTTGCAGACAAATTCAACTGATGGAGTAATATTGATTTAACAGTTCAGTTTTTTTTTAATACAACCTAGGTTAACATGGAAGAATGGAAATCTATCTTTCGTTATAGCAAACCCTAGTAGTAAAAGTGTGGCTTGGAATCATTCCATTGAAGAGATGAGTTTTCCTCTGAGTACTCATTAAATTGTTCGATGATTTACTTAGAAGAATGTCCTAATAGATACTTAGCCCTCATCTGCCTGCTGTGCCATTGCCAAACTAGCTGAACAAATGACTGTGGAGATATGATAACAAGAGGTTTGCTTTCTGAAGGGCTTCTTTTTTTAGCCTCTGATCAACGAACACGAATGTGATCTGAAAGCACACTGAACCGGGGTGGACTTTCCGTTTTATGAGGATGCTGATGAGCCGGCAAAGCTCCCTGACAGACAATCTGGACAGAATTAAAATTCTTTGCAGAGGCAGAAGTGGATGCATCAAATCAAAAAGTGTCCTTTCAATTATTTAACAGCCACTAGAGGATTATTTTAATTAGAAAGTTGCATATGGGTCTCTGCATGTCGACTAAATCCATCAAAATAGAAATTGTATTATCAAACAATAGCGCACTATATATGTACAGGTATAGATACATACACTAAAATTGTACATTCTTGACAAAAACCGAAAACCCAGGATGAAAATTTAACCAATAAATAATTAAAATAGGGAGTTTTTTCAGTTATTACTCAGTAATTAGTTTGTGCACTAAATTTGAATAAGTGTAAGCTCCATCATTGCTTTTTTAGTGATATGTTGGCATACTACTTCACACCTATAGATCACACTTAAAAGTATAAAATTTTCTCTAAACAGTTGGGAACAGCTTGGGAGCGATGAATGTTGCACAAGTTACGTGATGATTTGGAATGGATTGTCGATGCCTCCGGGTATGTGGGCACTGTAGTTTAAGCTTTCGTCAAAGCTGTAATGACTATTACGAAACCCCACGGTGTCAACTCTGACCCTGACAATGAGATGGAAACAGCATGGTGGACGGCAAACTTGCCCACTTGGCCGAACTCTTTACGTTGGATACAGAATGAGGACTTTGACGATTTGTAGATGTTTCAATGCTGTGACTTGTATTCCCGCGAATACATTGCGTCAATAAAACACAATCAAAATCAGTTTTGCTCGTGTTACCTTTTTAAAACATGCTTGCTAGCATATGTGTCATGCTCGCACTACCATGTGCTGCGCCCATTGAGCTCAAGCGCCTTGTGTATGAGCAAAATACAGAAATTGCATCTGCAAATGAGACAGCGCCTTTTCAGTCGATGCGCCCCTTAAGCATTAAAATATATGTCTTTTTATTTGCAAAGAAAATGCAGTGAAAATGTTCTACATGTTTAAACAGTAGAGGGCAGAAAAGTAGAGCCACGTCGAAAACGCGAAGAATTTTACAAAGGATAGTTTTGTAAACTTCGAGCAGAAGCAAGTATTTATGCCAGTTAATGGGACAGTATCACCTGTCTCTCGCCAAGATGCCACCTCATACCAGACCAGCCTCCACAGTCAGCGGTAACATTTTGAATGCAATGGGTGTAAGTTGACATTTGTGTTGGGCAGTGAACTTGGAGGACTCTTCATTTCGGATACAGAAAATGAAGACCTTGACAGTATTGTGAATGTTTGAGCTCAAATTAACATATACTGTACATTACTAAAATAGAGGACAAGCAAATTCACTTTTAGTTTTTTTTAAAACACAGGGTATGTGCGTTGTAGTGTGTCATATTTTAGCATGTGTGTCATTTTAGTGTGCGTACGTCCAGCTTTATGATGCAGCTAATAACTTGAAGCACCTTTAACCCACTACAAATGAGACAACAACTTTTGATATACAGTGTTCCTTATGATCGTGAACATACAGTACTCTTTAATTAATTCAAAATTTTTAGGGTTGTTAAAAAGTATTAACTTTCACCCAATCCAAAAATGTATTTTAATTTGACCATACACGCAACCAACAAGATCAACAAGAAAATATAGTTTTTTAAATACATACATGTGCATTTGTGTTGGTTTAATACAATACTAGCCACGTGACTGATTTCCTTCTTCATCTGTTAATTCTCCCAAATTCCATCCTCTCTGCCTGTAACGTATTATAGGTTCTAGTAGATTTGTAGCTCTCAAACAGGCACGCGATGCAGTCACAATAACCTCCGGTCTTGTGTATAAAAATAAAAATTAAAAAATATTTAAAAAAAAAAAAAAAAAAATTCAAAGCGTACATGTTGTCCTTTTGTAGACAGATATGTATACGAAATTAAACGCTAAAAGTCCGATGAAAACCCAAGGAGTATAAAATAGATTGGCTGTTGCTATACCCTTCATGACGCATCACCAAGTCTCACCTTGCCTGTTGTGGCTTGTTGGTCAAAACTGGACCGGTGTGGAAATCCAATTGAAACTGACCTAATATGAATTACATTGTGAATGTTTAAGTGGCTTGACAGGCTAATATAGTAAGTAGCCTGTTTGAATGCTCTGTGCTGGGCGTCAGTCTGCTTGAGTTGGTTCTCGGCCAATAGAGCAATCCCTCAAATATCGCGGATAATGTAGACCAGACAGGGCCGCGATAATCGAAAAACCGCGAAGTAGGATCATCCCCATTATTACTACCATACTACATGTTTTTGCGTCTATACAAAAAGTATGGAAGCACAATTATCATGAAGTGCATGTATCATATACTACAGTTAGACACATATGAAGACTGTAATGTATTAATATGTAAATATAATCTATATATAAAAAATTGTAAATACTTTAAATACTGTACTCACAGTGAAAATAGTTTCTCTCCGCTTGATTTAAGTCCAAAAAACAGGATAATGGGAGTGGCAACAGAGGGCAAGAGTGTTTAAATCTCATTATACTTGAATAATGAATATTAAAGCATTGAACTCAATTCAATTCAATTTAGTCCAAGCCCTCTTGCACAGTCCAGATCTCGAAGGGCAACGCCCTTTCAGCGAGATACAGCTTTGCATTCATGAAGGATGACACAGCTTGTGAAGGCTTTCTATTACCATGAATCGGTGACCAGGTCTATTCTATGACACATACCGGCTGCACAACAAGTTGCGTGGTGGAGCTGACTAAACTCTCTTTGGCAGTGCAGAAGATTTGGCAACTGTTTTCATGAACGGCCAATCTTTGGACCACTGGTTTTGCCGTGATTCAAATTTTTAATTAGTCTTGTGCTATAACCACAAGACAATCAAGAAGTGCATTGGCCTATAGAGACCTTGAAAATATATTTTAAGCAATATGACATGACCTAATGTGAGTATACTTTTCAAATATAAGCTTACCAATAACACTGTGCATTGTTGTTCAGAAGCTTCTGTACCATGTGTTCCACACGGACAAACCAACTGGGCACAGCCTTGTAGATAAGGGGGGTATCTGACCTGCAAGTAAATTAACGTGTTACAAACAAATAAGGCATGGGCAGTAGAAAATTGGAGAGTGAGGGCTAGTAGATTGTATTAATACAGATTCATTTTTCCCATATAAACACACTGAATACAATCCAGAACACAAGTGATGAGGGGTTTTAACTAAAGACCTTAAGTGTCTGGGAGCCTAAATATGAAGGGCTTAATGTATTCTACCGCTGTTCAGAGAAGAGCTAATGAATTGAAGTTCTGCTAATGTGGAACCTTGAAAGGTTATCACTGTGCTTACAAATTGACTTTGAATTTATTCTGTGCTGAACGCAAAGCATTATTAAAGCTGCAGTACATTTAGACACTGCTGACAGAAACTACTGATACTTCACAGGAGGTCACACTTTTCTACAGCCAAATGAGACTGTATTTATTCATTGTGTGATGTGTATTTTCAGTTATCGGTGGTGAGTATTTACAAGAAGCTAGCAAATGTTATCTCACCTCCAGCAGAATGGGTAGCTATGTTTGAAAGAGCTGGCGTTGACTAGGCGACCCTTTTCCTTCAGCCACTTGATGATATTCTTGTCAGCATCCTACAGTAACCAAAAAGATTACATATTTGAAAAAAATGCTAATGCTTGATAGCAGAATGTAAATAACGCCTAAAATTTGTTCACTGATCTAGCATGGACAAGACTACAAATGCAATGTACTGTATTCATTTAGACACCATATTTTTCAAAAGGAAGATGATTCAATGAAATGCAAACTGCCTGTGCAAGAAGTTGGCATTTATGAAACTGAACAATATTTTGGTGATCAAATTTCATTTTTTAAACCTAAGCCAATGTTTGCTCTACTGATTCAGTAAAAACTAAAATGAAACATTATCCAATACCAAACCACCACATTGTAGTGTTGTTGTTTGACAATAAAGAATTGCATTTTTTATAATACATCTTAGTTGTTATTCATACTGTTTATTAATGAATTTAAACAATGTAATTATAGTGAGTTTTAAACATCGTACATGTAAAAATTTGATAAAGTTGTCAATGTGGCAGCGAGGATAATGTTTGGAGAAGTGTAATTTTGTACACTCACTAGCATGTGAGGTGAAAAGGGGGGGTAACAAGAGACAATAGGCTCCATGCGGCATTAAGCCACAAATTCTGATGAACAAATTCAAGGTTACAATCTAATCCCTGACTAAAGAGGAATCTTGTGGCATGAAGGGCTTTAAGGTCCCTACACTCAGTCACAAGAATACAGTGGTATGAAAAAGTTTGGACAGTTAACAACAATCTTTCACTGGAGTGTCCCTTTAACAAAATGTCATTGTCAAACACCATTATTGAAAAAATGTTAACTGGGAAATGAAACATTTCTAGAGTTTTTTCCCCCTCCCTTTCCCTTTGTTTAACTACAATTCTAATACCTTGACATTTGAGTGCACCAACATACGAGAGATTTGAGATAAGAGGAAAATTCTGAGCAAATGTTTTAATTGAGATACGAGACAAATTTGAGATACGAGCATACGAGATGGTTCCTGGTGCGGCCGTCCGGGTGGTCGAGTATGCGAGACGGTGCTTTGATAACAGAGTTTTGTGTTTTTATGTTTCGTGAACCAGATGTTGCTTGGTTTCAAAGGCATTGACTTTTGGTGACATGATGTCTGTGTGGGCACAAAACTGCTCACCGTGTAAAATTAGTAGATTTAAATAATATTGAAAGTACACAAGTACAATTATCAAGAAGTGTATTTATTAAATATCACAGTTACAGGTATATGAAATTAGTTCAATGTATTAATATCCAAATATAATCTATAAATTCAAAAAATATAAATACTTTCAGTACTGGACTCACAGTGAATAGTTTCTCTAAATGTAAAAGGCCGACATGTCACTCACCTTGACGTACTGTCCCGCAAAATCGGTGACCTCTGAAGTGAAGCAGCCAGAAGCATCCACGGGGCAGATCGGAGCCTGGTCCCTCTGGATGATGCTGTATTCAGTGCACACCCTGTAATCGTCCTACACAAGGAAATGTTTGATCATTGATTGTGTTCATCCGTTTCATCACAGTCAAAAAAAGACAAAATAACTAACATCTCGGGTGTATCAAAGGAAGGTACTGCAATAAATTTAGGATTATGTTTCTAGTTAAATTACTGTAACACTAATCATCACATGTTGTGGCCAACCAATACAATAAATCTAAGATAAATATATTAATCTCTAAAAATGTAATTAACCAAAGGTTTTGGATCATGTCTCTGAAGCATAATGCCATTTTATATATTGCCATTTATTTCAAACTTAATACTGTATATACGAAGTTATAAACAAAACACTGTACTGCTTTTATAATGTGACAGCTCAGTGCTGATGAGCTGATTGCTCCCCAACTATCGATGCATTCTATATTCACACAGCGTAAGAGGGATGGCAAACAGGATTGTTTGGCATCTTTACTCCTGGATGTAAGGATGGAAACAAATGGAAATCCACATTTGGCAGGGGGAAAAATGCATTGCTGTGCAATGCATCTGTAAAGATGCACATTGCAGCACTTTTGCAACTCTTTAAATATAAGATGTGTAAAATGAATGAGTGAATGTAGCATTGACCCAAGGACAACATAAAGGTTACTTTGACAAACTCATAACTTCTTTAGCAATGAGACAATATGTCTGATAGCAAGATATTTTAAGGACACACTGCTGTGGAACCTCTGATGTGGAAAACCCTAAAAGATCAACAATTTAAAATTTTAGGAAAAGCCCTAAAAGGACACTTTGACTGATTTTTACACACAAATTAAATGATATAATCCTGTGAAAGAGGATTAAAAGATACACGATCAAGGCTCACACAGATCCATAATTATTTAAACTGGAGGGGGAAAAATAATTTATGTAGCATCAGCTTTCTTAAAAACCGATTACATTACAAGAGTACAGGACAAAAGAGAGGGTGTATGCCTCAATAGAAACAGAGTATTTAGACGATTTCTTATTGGTCTTATCATGGAATTCAACAATGAAATTTTTAATGTATGATCCATCCTCAGAGCAAAAATATGAGATATGGAAAGTAGTCCATACATCATCCCTCTCCCTACTTGTATATTGCGAAGTTGAATTGTTAATTGAAGAATTCCTTTTATGTACAGTTGAACAGATAATTCAGGATTTCTAATATAGAACAGATTAGAATTCAAAGTAGTGCGCGCTAATGTACAAAAAAAAAATCCCCATCCGCACTTACAGCTCCAAAGTAAGGTGCTTGATGGACCACTCCAGTGCCCTCTTCCTCTTTGACATAGTTATCGGTCACCACCTGGAAGGCTCCTGTCTCACTACACTGAAAATTAAAGGTCCAGGGCAGGTGAAAAACCAAAACAGGATTATCATTTTGCTCCAATAAGTCAAAGTAAGAAACAGCCAGTTTACCAACCTTGGCAAAGTAATTGAAAAGAGGCTTATACTTTTTTCCACGCAGTGTTTTGCCAGGGAATCTGGAAAGGCAAGGAACACACTTCAAAGACACATACCAGGCAGATCGGTGACAAACATTTTTTAGAAAACAATTCAGCAGGTGTCGGAGAACACGATCCAATTTTAATATTGTAGTCTTGTGACAACCAAAAATGTGATGTCCTCAGATGGGGATGCAAGGTCCTAGGAAGTTAAAGTATGGTAAAAATAACATCTAAAATGTTTTTTAAAAAACACTATTTGGGTCAATATCATAAGGAAGTTAATATTAATATGCCTGTCTTTGTAAATGCAAAATATCAAATTATATAATTTGAAAAAAGAAATAAGTCCATCTTGACGAGAACCTGATGCTTTTTAATGACAAATTAAGTCTAATATATGCGCATATAAGCCGTACCCTGGATTCAGTCATCATTTTATTTTATGTAAATGGCCATATGTGAGGTAAATTCACACTCTTTTTGTGAGGCTGAAAATAGTCTGCTTGCCAAGGGTGATGTCTTTAGTTGATTATATTATCTATTTCATATTGCACAGCCACTTTTGGTTTGAAGGCAAATTTATAAAAATAAAGACGCTTATCAAAATTTCTCCAGGTTTTATTCTTTACTTTTCATAATGTAAGGAGGGAGATGTCTTATTTTTATTGCACAACAGAACAACAAAAATATTTTTCAAATCATTATATTTTATATTCTCTTTTCTTATAAAGTAAGGGTGTGTGAGTATGTATGTGTCATCTTTTACCTTCAACCTGCACAAGAGACTAAATACGGAAATTAGCCCTCAGCTAGAATCTTACATATTTACAGATATATGTTAATTAACTTGAATATGAATATGTTCATTAATATGTGCTCTCTGTTATTATATAAATCAAACTCAAACGTTCCTAATTGAATGAGGAAAGTAATGTATTTATTCAGAGGTTTGAAGTTTCAAATTTGAAAGAAAAAAAATGTGAGTTATCAATAGACTGATTTATTTATTTTTTAATCGTGATAACAATTTTTGTCATTTCACCCAACTCTACTCACACTATGTCTTAAAAGTAGCTGCATGAGCACTCACTTGTCCAGGAGTGTGTACTCGCTTTCTAACTTGAACAGCGCACCCAGCCGAGACTCCATCATAATGTATGTCTTGTTGGTGTTGTTATCTGAGAAAAAAAACAAGAATAATGGACATGGACAGGATAATGTTTTTACCATGCAGCAGGTAAATTTAGACTCACAGTGGTTCTGAATTTTGATTCACGCAACCCCTGGATTTCAGTGAGAAAGACAAAGGGGTTCGGCAAAGGTTAACACCATATTTGTGTAAGCCGTTTTAATTAAAGAGCGATAGTCTGCGCCAAGGAGAATGGTGTTTTAGACCAGCTTGCGTTAATTTATTATATACAGGTGAAAGCCTGTACTGTGATTCTTCACCACTTTCGCGACTTCAGTACATTGCGGATTTTTATCTCAAGTATAAAAAAAACAGTCCATTAAAATGTCAAAGGCTACGCAGAAACTCAAAAGCGGAAGACAGGAGATGAAAATGGCGGTGAAAAATGGCGGAAATCAGGGCACCTCTTCTTCGGCGCTGAAATGAGTGGCACTCAAGGCTGTGTGCGTATCCAGAATAAGCGAAATTTCACCGTAGAAGAAGAACGACGCATCGATAATACAAACGGCGCCGTGCCTTTTCTTCGGATTACCGTATTTTCACACCTATAGGACACACTTAAGTCTAAAATTTTCCCCTAAGTGCTCAGAGCGCCCAATCAGTCGGTGCACCTGTTTTGTGCACTCAAGTGAAGATTCTGTAGATGTCTCTGTATGATTCTGACTACTTGATTGTCTGGGTACATTTCTGGCTGACGCCCTAGAGCAGGGGTCGGGAACCTTTTTGACCAAGAGAGCCACAAACAATTCATATTTTCCAATGTAATTCCTTGTGAGCCATACTACGAATTTAAAAGTCAAAATACATACATGCAAACAAGTGTTTTTCAATTTTTTTTAGTAATTTCACCACTTTTAAAGTGGAAAAAACTGAATATTTTTTAAAAGATTCTCATGCTGTTGCTAATCAATGAGAGGATGCATTCCAGAAGAGTCTACTGCAAAAAAAATGAAGATTAAAGCAGTTCTAAATGTAATATCTCAGTTATGTCAACAGCGATTTCCATATTTTAGCTCACAGGTTGGCAAAGAGCCAGATGCACCCATCCAAAGAGCCACAACCGAGCCATAGGTTCCCTACCCCTGCCCTAGAGAATGCAGGTATGCGTTATGCAAAACAAAAAAAGAGAGCTAACGGTCGTCATGGTAACAGCGATCTATATACCTCCGAATTCGAACGTTAACATGGCACTAAACCTCCTGCTATCGGCTGTAAACAAACAGCAGCTTGACCACCCCGATGGAGTCTTTATTGTCGCTGGTGACTTCAACAAAGCGTGTTTAAAGACTGTTCTACCTAAGTTTATTCAATACGTAAAATGTCACACTAGAGGAGACAAAACTCTTGACCAAGTTTATTCTAACATCAAACATGCTTATAAAGCCAATTCCCTCCCTCACCTAGCTGGATCAGATCACCTCTGCCTATCCCTCACCCCCGCATACACTCCACTCCGAAGGCTAACAAGGCCACAAATAAAGATAATAAAAACTCGGCCCGAGTACGCTCTTTCTCAGCTGCAGGACTGTTTTTCCCGCACCAACTGGGAACTTTTCGAACACGACAACTCCAGGACTACACGAACACTGTACTTTCCTACATCAAAAACTGCATGGACAATGTCGCTGTAAATAAACGGATACAGGTTTTTCCTAACCAAAAACCCTGGATGACCAAGGAGACAGGCACTCATCAAATGCCGTAACACCACCTTCAGATCAGGGGACAAGATAAAATACAGAACTCCCAGAGCAGAGCTGAAAAGAGGCATTAAAAAGGCCAAGGCAGCATATAATAAGAAAATTGAGGAGCACTTCACAGAAAATAACCCAAAGAAGATGTGGCAGGGAATACAACATATTACCAACTACAATAACAATAATGTCTGTTAATGCAGATGCCTCACTAGCGGAGGAACTGAACCGTTTCTTTGCCCGCTTTGAGACTGACAAATCAGACCCAGTCTCAACACCCCCACCACAACCCAGCAGCAATACACTGAAGTTCCAAGAACAGGAAGTGATACTGGTAATGCGGTCTGTGAACACCAGGAAGGCTGATGGCCCTGACGGAGTACCTGGGAACGTGCTCAAAGCCTGTGCTGACCAGCTGGCTGGAGTCTTCACAAAAATTTTCAATTTTTCCCTCCATGGCAAGATGGCGGCGCGCACTGACGCAGCGGCTTTAAGCTTTCCAGTTCCACAAAGCACGGACAAGTAGGCTTAAGGACAGTTTTTTCCCCACATCCATCAGACATCTAAACTCGCGGTAACATAACACACATTCCCTTCTGCAGTAATATAAAAAGAGGTTTTGGGTGGTGATCTGCCTCCTACTAGCTGACTGAAGTAAGGTAAGTGGAAGACAGTGAGAGGTAAGCGAGAGGTAAGCGACCTGTATCCACAATAGCAGAATGCCAATTACAAGTCCGTACTAGATTTAGGTCTTTTGCCGAGTAAACGTAGCTTATGGAGAAGCACCATCAATTTCGTCACACGCAGTTTCTGCGTGTGATGACAAGTAGGCTTTTTAGTGTTGTGATAACTACAACAGGGGCCTATGTCCGATTATTATTATTATTATTATTATTATTATTATAACAATCCATCATTCCATCCTGCCTGAAATATGCCACCATTATCCCGGTCCCCAAAAAGCCAACCATTGACAGCATGAATGATTATAGGCCTGTTGCACTCACGCCTGTGATCATGAAGTGCTTTGAAAAGTTGGTAGCCCACCATATCAGGAATACAATCCCCTCCCTCAGTTGACCCTCACCAGTTTGCTTATAGAGCAAACAGGTCCACTGAGGATGCTAACACCATTGCTCTACACACTGCACTGAGCCACCTGGAACACCATGGGAATTACGTGAGGATGCTTTTCATTGACTATAGCTCAGCCTTCAACACTATAAAGCCGGAAATTCTGACTGACAAACTCTCCCACTTTGGACTATCCTCTTCCGTCTGCTGCTGGATAAAGAACTTCTTAATCGACCGACCACAAACTGTTAGACTTGGTCCCCACCTCTCCTCCTCCATTACACTGAGCACTGGCTCTCCTCAAGGCTGTGTACTGAGTCCTCTTCTGTACTCCCTGTACACATACGACTGTACACCAACCCACCAGTCTAACGCCATCATCAAATTTGCCGATGACACCACTGTGGTTGGACTCATCTCAGGAGGGGATGAGTCGGCCTACAGAGATGAGGTCAACAAACTTCTTCGTGGTGCTCGATGAACAATCTCACACTGAACACCACGAAAACTAAAGAAATAATCCTGGACTTTCACAAACACAGCACAAATCTGGCCCCACTCCTCATAAATGGAGTATGTGTAGACAGGGTCCAATCCTTTAAACTCCTGGGGCTCCACGTCACGGATAAGCTCTCCTGGTCTACAAACACCACAGCAGTAGTGAAGAAGGCCCAGAAACCTCAGGGTACTCAGGAGGAACAACTTGGACACCAAGCTTCTGGTAACCTTCTATAGAACCACTGTGGAGAGCATCCTGGCATAATGCATCACAGTGTGGTACACTGGAAGCACGGCAGCAGACAAAAAGACCATGCAGAAAGTGATTAACACTGCCCAGAAGATCGTCAGCTGCTCTCTGCCCTCACTGGAAGACATTGCCAGCCCTCGTTACCTCAGCAGAGCCAGGAACATCATCAGGGACCGATACCACCCTGGTCACAATCTGTTCCAGCTGCTGCCCTCTGGCAGACGCTATAGGTCCCACAAAGTACAGACAAATAGGCTTAAGGACAGTTTTCTTCCCCACATCCATCAGAACTCTAAACTTGCGGTAACACAACACACAATCCCTTCTGTAATAACTTCGGGGTGAGGTAATATGACAATATGTTTGGGTGGTGATATGCCTCCTACTGGCTGACTGAAGGTAAGTGAAAGACAGTGAGAGGTAAGTGAAAGACAGTGAGAGGTAAGTGATCCGCTCGGGGGGTGATGTGATGTATCCATAACAGCAGAATGCCAAATTACGAGTCCGAAACTATCACTTATTAGGTCTTTTGCCGAGAAAACACACCTTATGGAGAAGCACGACCAATTTCGTCATACGCAGTTTCTGGGTGTGATGACAATTAGGCTTTTGTTGTTGATGATGACGACAGGGCCTACGTCCGATTATTATTATTATATAAATTTTACCCCCGAAAATGGAAAGAGACATGCTTACGAGGCACAGTTTAAACTGGCAGCTATCCGTTACGTGGAAGATCATGGAAATTGAGCTGCAGCAAGGCACCTCAACATAAACAAGTCCATGGTCAACAGGTGGAGGAAGATGTAAAAATCAGCTTAAACAAGCCAAAAAGACAACGCTGAGTTTCTGCGGAGGTAAACCGAGGTGGCCCATGTTGGAAGAGTTTCTTAAACACTGGATCCAAGAGGAAAGAGCTGCAGGGAAAACCCGTCTCTACAGTCATTCAACTAAGGGCAAAAAAGCTTGCCGATGAAGTGAAAATTGAATATTTTCATGGAAGTCTGTCTTGGTGCTTTCGCTTCATTAAACGGAACCATCTATCCATCCGGGCAAGAAGTATGGTGGCAGAAAGAAAAGATGACAGCCTTCCGCAGGCACCCCTGGCATAGACGATTCATTCATTCATTCATTTTCTGAACCGTTTTATCCTCACAAGAGTCACGGGGGGTGCTGGAGCCTATCCCAGCTGACTTTCCCAGGCTGAATCGGTGGCCAGCCAATCGCAGGGCACGAGGAGACAGACAACCACGCACACACTCATACCTAGGGCGATTTAGAGTGTACAACCAGCCTACCACGAAGGTCTATTGAATGTGGCAAGAAACCCACGCTGGCCCGAGGAGAACATGCAAACTTCACACAGGTGGACCGACCTGGATTTGAACCCAGGACCCCAGAACTGTGATGTTGATGCACTAACCACTCAGTCGCCAGGCGGCCTGAGCATAGATGAGTTGAGGAATATTGTCCTGAAACTGTTAACCTATTTTATCTCAATTTTTTTCACAAAACGCGAACCTCGATCCATCTTTGCATGTGAATGACTGAGCAATGAGGAGCTCCTTTGATAACAAATCATACTACCCACCTATTTTCAATTTGCATGTTCACCTGTGTGATGTTCGATGCAGGTGCTTGAAAAAGAGAAAGGAGAAAGACATTGCAAAGGTGCAGAAATTATAACGAGTGTATGCCAATTTTCCTAGCAACATTTGGCAGTATTTTTAGTCTTTGCCCATTTGGAAGACCAATGCGCACCCGTGTTTTAGCTCCCTGACTGATATCATGAGTTATTGCCTTTATATCTTATTATTACTCCATAAAGCTGTGTATTTCATGAAAAGCTTCAGTTCCTGTGTATCAAAACAGCCCTCCAAAATGATGCAGCCATGTTCCTGCTCTGTAGTTAGTGTGGTTTTCTCCGGTCTCCAAGTTAAGTCCCTTTACCTCCAGGTGTAGGCTTGATCATTAAGGGCAAACAGCTCAACTTGATTTCAGACATCTGCAGAAATGAAGATCTTTGAATGTGTATTTTTGCAAACTGTAATCTGTCTATATTGTTTTCATTTAGGACTAATGGCTTAAATATGAGTGAGATCTCTTCTCAGCTTCATCCAGCTTACTTAGATATTGTTCTGGGGTTTTGGACTAAAACATGTTCAACTGTTGATTGGGAGAGAGGTATGGGGGGCACAAGCCCTAACAACTCTAATGAAGGGTGGGGGCCTTCAAATCCTATGGGATAACAACAAGGCCACAGCCATAAAAATTCAAGGTCAGGTAAGGACTAAATGGTCGTGCTGTGGGAAGTGACAAATCTGGTTGGAGGTGGTGCCAACTGGGGAACCAGAACAGTGATTAAATACCAAAAGAGGGGAATAAATTTTCAGGAAGGAGAGAACTGGAGCAGTGTAGGGGAATAGAAGACATTTCTAAGTATGGTTATTGTGACAGATGACTGTGCGGCTCAGACCTGCAGGGGATGACAGAAGCCCAAAATGAGAGGGATGCCGCAAACAAAAGAGTGACGTTGGGTCAAAAACAGGTGGAGCGTGAATGGACAGAAAATGTTGGATAGAGATGAGTGAGAATATATGAGGCATAAAAAGAAAATGAATAGATGGATAGAAGGGGGGAAAAGCATTGGTATTCCAAGGAGGTCTCTCATGCACCATACACAGTGATACACCTCAGTCATTTGCTCAGTGCATCAACAGTAGCCCCTGCTGAATATCTTTGGCAATGACAGATGATGGAAAACATCATGTTCACATATTTTAAACCGTCCATAATTTAAAAAAAAACAACATAAATAATTAGATATTTTTCAACGCAAGCGTTCAAACATTTTGCTTTGGCAAAAGATCATGTCAACTATAAGATTCAGCATTCAATGTAAAAAAGAAAAATGAAAGGATCAAAACACGCAAGACATTATTGAAACTTTTTTGGAATACAGACACTCCCCTACTTACGAACGCAATTGGTTCCGAGCGATTGTTCATAAGTTGAATTTGTTTGTAAGTTGATTCAGTGCTATATTTTGTATTATAATTTATGTTTAAGGCCAATATAAGTATATTGAAGGTTTATATAAGTGTATTTGTATGTTTAAGGCTTGTATAAGTAACACGCATTTAATAAAATGGAGAGAATATGTACAGTACTGTAGAGAGAGAGAGACATTTATGTATTAGAAACTGGCCAAAAGAAGCGACCTAATGACGATTGCACAGTTTTCTTCTTCTTTTCATCATAAATGATGCGGGAGCACTGTATGGCATCATTCAATTGATTTGCAAACTTTGTGCAACGTTCAATATTTGGGTCCTGCTGCTCGATCTTTCTGTTTATAAATGGTACTGACGGTCGAACGATTGAAGTTGTATGCCCGTGAAACAATCACCACTCTCACGCGCATCAACTTCGTTATTATTGCCACTCGTTTCAAATGAAATGGCTTGCCTCTTCCTTGCAACTCCCTCAATAGAAGCCTTTAGCTTTTTACCAACCATATTCAATATTGGATGCATGAGATATTTAATGATACAAATGAAAAAGGTTCTTTGCACACTGGAGATACATTCACGCACTTCCGCATTGCAACGAAGAAGAAGGTAGATGCTGGGTGAGCTGAGCTCTCACAGTGCCAGGCGTCGGTATTAGCGGCGGAAAGAAGTACTACTCCGAAAAAGGAGCGAAATACAAAATTGGACTTGCGAACATTTTTGGACTTAAACGCAATTTGCAGACATGTTCGTATGTACCGTTGTTCGTAAGTTTAATGTTCGTAAGTAGGGGAGCGTCTGTACTCAAGCTTCAAAATAGCAATTAAAAACAAAACAAACACTACTGGGTGGATTATGCTAAATATAATTCTTGCTTTCATTTCACCAAATCAAATTAACTCAAATTAACTTTTTTAGTTTCCAGTTAAAAATAACTGCTTTTTGGGTTAGCACGTCAGCTCTGGGATCTTGGGTTCTAATCCAGGTCGGTCCACCTGTGTGGAGTTTGCATGTTCTCCCCGGGCCTGTGAGTACTCCAGTTTCCTCCCACATTGCAAAGACATGCATTGTAGGTTGATTGGACACTCTAAATTGCCTCTAGGTATGGGTGTGTGATCATGGTTGTCCGTCTCCTCATGACCTGCGATCGGCTGACCACCAATTCAGGGTGTCCCCAACCTCTGGCCCGAAGTCAGCTGGGATAGGCTCCAGCACCCCCCCCCCCCCCCCGGAACCCTAATGAGGATAAAGCGGTTCAGAAAATGAATAAAAAAATATTGCTCTGATTATATTAGCATCTTGGCCAATGGCAAGAGGCATTGCAGTGTTTGGCAGAGAAGCAGACACTATTTATTCATTAATTTTCTGAAATGCTTATCCTCACAAGTGTTGCAGGGGATGCTCGAGCCTATTCCACCTAACTACAGGCACCAGGTGGGGGGACACTCTGAATCAGTGGCCAGCCAATCGCAGGGCACAAGGAGACAGACAACCATTCATGCTCACATACCCAGGGGCAATTTAGTGTACAACCAGCATACGCTCTGTTTTTGGGATCGGAGAGGAAACACTTTCTATCTTCATATTTGGTCGATATAAGTGTCACGGCTGATCACTGAAATGGACACGTTTTTTTCTATCTCCAGTCATGATCTTAAAACGCCCAAGCCTGAAAACAGGCTCCTTTTATGGTTGTGGGGGGAAAACATTGAATTCACTAGTCCCCACCTTAATATAAGGTTAGATATTTTCTCTTTAGATTGTACCTTGGACCTTGACATAGGGCAAATCGGGGTTGACACAAAGAGCCAGGTTGCTAGGCAGTGTCCAAGGAGTTGTGGTCCACGCAATAAGAGACACTTCTTCATCATCGAGCAGGGGGAAGTTGACAATAACCGATGGATCTTGAACATCCTGAATTATGACATGGTGGAAATGTTTAACTTTTAGTTTTCTCCTCTAGGCTAATGTATAAGATGCTAGAGATGAGGGGTGTGTAAACCTTGTAGTTCTGATGGGATTCAAAATTGGAGAGTGGTGTGTTGCATGCTGTAGAAAAAGGCATCACCTTCACACCACGATATACCAAACCCTTGTCATAAAGCTGCTTGAACACCCACCTGAAAAATATACATACATTTATATTTAAAAGAATATCAGAAATATGAGTGACAACGTAAGCAAAGTAAATTGTGGAACATAATAATGTGGTTCATCATATCGTGGTACCTGGAATTATGAAATTAATTGGTTCCACAAGTTGTTTTGTAATTTAATAATCAGAGACGTATTTTACATGCAATAGCCCTAATTCGTTCCAAGAGCTCAAACACTACTACTAACAATACCCTCTGAAAATTAACTAAATAGACCAGTTTTGCACAAAATGCAGTCATACCTCTATTTACGAAATTAATTGGTTCCAGTTTTTTCGTTACTTGAAAATTTCACAAGTAGAGCAATACTTTTTATGCAAATTCTCTAATTCGGTCCAGTCCTCACACAACTACCAACTAATCCCTTTAACATTGGTCAAGGTGTTCCAATTGTGTATGAAAAATGTAAGAAACACAAAAAGAGAGAAAATTATAAGAAAATGATTTCTTAATGTTATGAAATGAATAATAACCATACAAAATCTGTGTTGAAACGCAGGGGAACAAGAGGAAACGATCATTAGGCAACAGAGGCAGACAGCACACGAACACAATCTAATAAACATAAAATTAAGAATTCAAAACAACATTACATTGAACTTTTGATCTTTTTCAATAGCATTTTATGATTTCTTGGCATCTAATTTTTCACCCATTTTATTTATCGCCACTGCTTCTTACCTGTTTGGATTTAAGCCCGGACGACACAATTTCGCCCAACGCAAGCTGCGGTTCAGATTGAGGCACTCGGCTACAGCTTACTCCAAGAAAAACTTCAAGATGATGAACGGCGGTGAAAAAAACATTAGAGAATCTTGAAACATGAAGAGTTGTTGTCGACTGCAAGTTCGTCTAAGCCAGGGGGTGGCCAAGTCCGGCCCTCGAGGACCCTGGTCTAAGCCTTAGCCTCTAAGGCCCTCGGCCACAGCTTCTTCCAAGCATAAGTTTAAGTAGACAACGGGTCAAAGAAAAATGGAGGATTGTTGTGAGATCGCCAATGAGACCCCAGTAGAGTATAGCGAGGTTCTAAAGCAGGGGTCTCAAACTTGCGGCCCGCGGGCCAACTGCGGCCCGCGGGACGAGAATTTGCGGCCCCCGTCTTAATATGAAATATCGATTTTTTTTTTTTTTTTTTTTTTTTTTTTTTTTACCCCTTTCCCCATGATGGCGCCGTTTAAGTGGCAGCCAGTGGCAGTAGCTCTGTCCACTCATGTTTTTCTTGTTTTACAGCATGTTTTACATGAAAAATTAGAGGGAACATTGACATGCACCTGCTTGTGGCAGGTGTGATACTGGTGTGCCGATAGCGAGCAATGATGATGTCGTGACCGGATGATTCGCCTAAAGACGTTTCGCCGACGGACGTTTGACAGACGGACAGGTCGTACTAGTATTTGTTAGTTTAATGATTAAATACAAATACTAGTATTTGTATTTAATCATTAAACGCTGTTTTCAGCTGGATTTGACCGAATTTGAGAGCATTTTGAGCCGTTTGGCGAATGGACGTCTATAGACGTTTTTTTGCCTCCATCGCGATATCATCCAGTATTTGTATTTAATCATTAAATGCTGTTTTAGGATGGATTTGACCCGATTGCTGTCATTTTACGGCTCGGTTCTGCTACATCTGCCTGCCCAAGAGTGCTTATTCCCGGACTGCCATTGATGGTAGACGAACATTGATTTTTACTATAATTTGGAAAACACCGGCGGCGGGCCGGATTAAAAATCCTAACGGGCCGTATATGGCCCGCGGGCCGAGGTTGAAAAACTTGTACACACACGATCCGGCGGGGCGAGCGTTCGAATCCCGTTTCGGCGAAACCTCCGTTCGGCCGAATGAACGTTCGGTGGAACGTCCATTCGGCGACCTGCCCGTCTGTCAAACGTCCGTCGGCGAAACGTCTTTAAGCGAATCATCCGAGTACCGATGATGTCGCTCACACTGGTACTCAGTGCGCTCAGGGAGGTTGTCTTTCTGCTCAGACCAACAAAAAATTAGAGGGAACTTTGGTTCGGAGCTGAATGAACCAATCACGGTGAGGTATACGGCTCTGGAGGGCGGGACATCGGCCGGGCTGTCCAGTGCCTCGCTCACTCACTCATTCATTCCTCCAATCAGCTGGGCGGAGGAGAAGCCGTGAGGCCGATCACTCCGCTCGGCGCGCACACTCCTCCGCTGCTCTCAGCATAGAACTGAATGAGGCGCTATGATCCGTGATCCAGCCTGTGTCAGTGTCTGTAGCCATCTCCGCGATTGAAACGGAGAGCGAAAGTGCACATGTGCCACAAACCCGCGCGACTGAATGTGAAAGATCAACCCGAGACTCATTCCAAGTGGAAAAACATATTACAGAGCCCCAGAGATGTCTCTTTCAAAGCCTGCCGTGAAGAGAAAGGTCGGTGACGAGCAGAGACAGTTTCAAGAAAAGTGGGGAGTGCAATATTTCTTTGTTGAACACAGGGGCACCCCGACGTGTCTCATTTACACTGAAAAAGTTGCGGTGCACAAGGAATACAATTTGAAACACAAAGCCACATTTCAAATTTTTGCGGACCCCTTCTCCTTTGATGTGCAAGATGCCCCTCCTGAGCTTCAAATGGAGCTCATTGACCTGCAGTGCAACTCTGCACTCAAAGCCAAGTTCAGGGAGGTGAGTGGAGAAGCAGACAAGCTTGGGCAATTTTTGAGAGAGTTGACCCCCAGCTTCCCTGAACTTTCCCGAAGGTTCAAGCGGACCATGTGCCTTTTTGGGAGCACATACTTGTGTGAGAAGCTCTTCTCCACCTTGAACTTCAATAAGTCCAAGTACAGGTCCAGACTTACTGATGAGCATCTTCAAGCTCTACTGAGGGTCTCCACTGCTTCCTCCCTCAAGCCAAATGTGACTATGTGAGAAGAAGCGCTGCCAGGTCTCTAGCAGCAAGGAGTAGGCAAAAGAAGCCGTGTTCAGAATATTTCATGTTCAATGTTCCATTGAAGTTCAGAAAGTTAAAGGTTAAAGAGCTGTAAATACAGACATTTGAAACGGAATAAAAATAATTCATTTTCTCTACTTAGCCAGCCAGTATATATCTACTGTATGCTCATTAGTATTATTTGGTTTTATATTACTGATTGAATTATTTTTTATTCATCTTTAAGTTAATTTATTTAATTCATTATTTTTTGTTAAAAAATAAAGATATTTGATAACGTTGGAAAGTTTTATCAGTGCTTTTCTTGTGGAAATCCTGATGCGGCCCAGTCTCACCCAGACTCGGCCTCTAGCGGCCCCCAGGTAAATTGAGTTCGAGACCCCTGTTCTAAAGTGAGAATCAATGCATCTGCGACAATATTTTCAAAATAACGGATAAGGAATGCATTTACTTTTTGGGGATTTCGTAACTTGGATCTTTTTCATATCTCGGGGCACTCATTTGCATCTATAGCTTTCGTAATAAAAAAAAAAAAATCGCACCTAGAGGCATTCGTAAGTACAGGTATGACTGCATGTGAGAAACACACAAAAAAGAGGAAAAATAAAATTATTTGTTAAGCCATTAAAATGAATAACAGATGCCTAAAAAAATTCTAATGTCTAAGGGCTAGCACGTAGGTGAGCGAGGAAGAGGAAAATGTTCGAACACATGCACATAATCACAAAATTTAATTGAAAATTAGGAATTCAAGGAGTTGAAATTTCTTGGGGCCCAAGATTGAAAATAAAGAATAAGGTTGCTTTAAGAACACTCAAAAAACTTAAATACTTAAAACTCTGATGACGAACAGCGGTTAAAGGAACACAAAAAAGCATCATGGAGCCATATGAATACATACACAATGAAATTTCCCAAATACGGGATGAATAAAGTTATCCAATCCAATCCAATATCATCCTTCAAGGCAATGGGAGGCCAGAAGGGTGTTGGGAGACAGCCAATAGGTGGCCAGCAAGGTGTTGAGACATAGCCAATGGGAGAACTCGATCATGGGTATATAAAAATATATATATATAGGATTCAGGAAGTGTATTCCGTTCGGGGAATCTTTGATTTTTTTTCTTTCATAACATGAGACAAAATCTCTGTGATGATGCGTACCCATTATCTGAATATTTCATATGTTAGACACCTTCATAGGTAGAGGTACCACTCTATACAGTCGTATGAAAAAGTTTGGGCACCCCTGATCATTTACAAGATTTTCCTTTATAAATCATTGCTTGTTCAGATCAGCAATTTCAGTGAAAAATATCCTATTGCAGATAAATTCACTTTGAGAAGTGAAATGAAGTTTATAGGATTTACAGAAAGTGTGGAATAATGACTTAAACAAATGTAGGCAAGTGCATACATTTGGGCACCCTTGTTTTATTGATTTGAATACCTCAAGCACTAATTATTGGAACACAAAGTTAGTTTGGTAAGCTCATTGACCCTTCACCTACATACACAGGTGAATCCAATCATGAGAAAGGAATGGTATTTAAGGTGGAAGCAAGTTGTTCTCTTTGCATCTTCTCTCGAAAGTGGCAACATGCTTATTGCCAGCATTAAAAAACGGTCAAATTACCTGAAAATAAAGATTGTTCTACATCATGGTTGGGAGATACAAAAAGCTAGCTCAGAGATTTCAGCTGTCAGTTTCCACTGGAAGAAACATAAGTAAATGGAAGACCACAGGCACAATTCTAGTTAAAGCCCGGAGTGGCAGGCCAAGAAAATTCTCAGATAAGCAGAGGCGAACGATGGTGAGAACAGCATACCTGTCAACCTCTGCCGATAACTGCCCTTATAAATGATTATGATTCCCCTTACAAACCCCCAAAAAACCTTACAAACACCGTACGACTCGTACGGTGTTTGTAAGGTTTTTTGGGGGTTTGTAAGGGGAATCATAATCATTTATAAGGGCAGTTATCGGCAGAGGTTGACAGGTATGGAACAGTCATACTCAACCAACAGACCAACTACAAAGACCTACAACATGATCTTGCAGCTGATGGTGTCAATGTGCATCATTTAATTATTCAGCACTCTTTGGACAAGGAAATTCTGTATGGGAGAGTAATGCAGCAGAAGAGTTTTCAGCGAACATGCCACAAATAGAGTCGCTTCAGGTATGCTAGAGCACATTTGGGCAATGTTGGAAAAAGGTCCTGAGGACTGATGAAACTAAAATTGAGTTATTTGGACCTAACAATGGGTGATATTCATTGTGGTAGAACAACACAAAATTCCAAGACAAACACTTGCTCCCCACAGTAAAATTTGGTAGTGGTTCCATCATGCTGTGGGGCTGTGTGGCCAGTGCAGGTATTGGCAATCTTGTTAAAGTTGAGGGTCACATGGATTCCTGTCAGTATCAGCAGATACTTACGAACAATGGTCAAGAATCAGTGGCAAAGTTGAAGTTGCGCCGGGAGTGGTTACTTCAACAAGACAACAACCTTAAACACTTCTCAAATTCATTCAGAGGAATACAACGTTTTGGAATGGCCATCTCAGTCCACAGGCCTGAATAAATATTGAAAATCTGTGGTGTGATTTAAGGGGGCTGTTTATGCTCGAAAACCATCAAACCTGACTGAACTGGAGATGTTTTCTAAAGAAGAATGGTCAACAATACTTTCAACCAGAATCCAGACCCTCATTGGAAGCCATACGAAGTGCTTAGAGTGTTATTCCTGCAAAAGGAGTATCTACCAAATATTAAGTTGGAAAATATTAGTAATTTTGCTGTTGGGGTGCCCAAATTTGTGCACCTGCCTATACTTCAGATCATACCTGTCAACCTCTGCCGATAACTGCCCTTATAAATGATTATGATTCCCCTTACAAACCCCCAAAAAACCTTGCAAACACCGTACGACTTGTACGTTTTTTTGGGGGTTTGTAAGGGGAATCATAATCATTTATAAGGGCAGTTATCGACAGAGGTTGACAGGTGTCTTCTTTAAGTAATTATTGCACACTTTCTGAAAGTCCTATAAACTTCTGAAAATATCAGTGTTTGCATGCTATATGATATTTAACTGAAATTTAACAACCAATGATTTATAAAGAAAAATCTTGAAAATGATCAGGGGTGCCCCAAGTTTTTCACATGACTGTATCTTAGTGCAGAGGTCAGTTATTGAGTTTTACTTAAAAGGTCTCCCTTTGCTTTGAATATTAAACACAAATATTTAAAATCTTTTGGGAGAGCTGATGTTATTCCGAGCTCAAACATACCAGACACTCTCCATGAACCACGGGTAAAGAGTCTTGTAATCGTTTTTGAAGTCGATCCACCTTCCCATTCTATTGACCGAAACCTGAAAATGATCGAACCACACAGTTCCATGTTACAATTTGGCAGTTCTCAAAACCAATTGAACCTTTATTTTCTAAATGCTCTCACCTCCCAGTCATGAGAGTATCTCATGACGATGTTTCGACACTGCTTGTTGTACTCAGCGATGCCCATCTTAGCCACATCATCGGGGCCCTTGATGTCCAAGGTCTTATCAATCTCGTACTCCTACAAAACATCCAGCTCATGGAAATTCTCAAGAGTATTTGAGTTAAGAAGAAAAAACAACAAAAGCAATAATTATTTACCACAGGAAGGCCATGACAATCCCAGCCAAAACGCCGGTCCACGTGGAAGCCACTCTGGTGGGCAAAGCGTGTAACAATGTCCTTGATAGTGCCTGCTAGGATGTGACCATAGTGAGGTAGACCCGTGGCAAAGGGTGGGCCATCATAGAAGGTGAACCTGTTGGGGGATTGACGTCATAATTATACAGGGTTGCAGTCCCCATTGAGTAAGTTAACAAAGCGTCTCTTTGAGGCCATTTATACTACAATAGCCATATGTATAAAAAAATAGCATTTTAGATCACTGGTGTTAAACTGATTCCAGAAAGGGCCAAATGGGTGCAGGTTTTCCCCCATACTGTAACAGTGCAATTCAATTCAATTCAATTCAATTTATTTGGCAAGAAAAAGCACTAGGCTAAGGGCCATGTAACAAGACACAAGAAATGTGCAACAAAACGCGGTGTAGTCACTGGTTCACGGCCAAAAAGTCATCCAGAGCCCGCTTGAACTGGGCGACCGTCGGCTTCTCGACCACACCCTGCGAAAGCCGGTTCCAAGGACCGGCGATGCGCACTGAAAAAGCCGCCTTCCGCCGATTCAACCGGAACCCGCGAGGGTACAGCTTCCACGGATGACCCCTCAGACCACGATCAGGTGCGGGCGTGAAGAAGAGGTCGCGGGGCACGCTGTAGATGCCGTGGAGGATGTTGTAGGCCAGTATTAGGTCCCCTCGCAGACGCCTAGCCTCAAGGGTCGTCAGGTTGAGTCGCTGGCATCTTTCCTCGTAGGACAATAACCTGAGGCCGCGGACCATCCTCGTTGCAAGCCTCTGGACCCGCTCCAGATGCTGGATGTCCTTGGCGAGGTACGGTGATGCGGCTTGGATCCCATACTCGAGAATGGGCCTCACCAGGGAAACATACAACGGAAGGAAGATGTCTGCTGTGATGACGGCAAAGGACCGGAACATTAGGAACAGAACTCCGCGAGCTTTGTTGGCTGCTTGGATGCATTGGGCCGTTGGTTTGAACGTGTCGTCGACAATGATGCCCAGATCTTTGCACCGTTGAGTTCGTTCCAGTTCCAGGCGTCCCGGTTCAAAGTCAAGAGGTGAATCAGGAGGAGCCCCAATAGCCAGATGACTGCATTTCGTGATATTGAGCCGCAGGTCCCACAGGTTCGACCAACTCCACACATGATGAAGGCACCTACGCAGGTCCTCGTAGTCGCTCCGGGGAGCAACGAGCTTCACATCATCGGCGAAGAGGAGAACCCGCTGGGAGATGTGCTCTGGCAGGTCGTTTACAAACACCACGAACAGCAGTGGTCCAAGAACGGAGCCCTGGGGGACCCCGCTGGGGGCGTTGTGAGTCTCTGAAAGTATGCCAATGACTTGTACTTGAAAGGTGCGGCCAGCCAAAAACGCATCAATCCACCTCACGACCGCTGGGTGAATCGCATACGCATCCAACTTGCGGAGTAGCAAGCGATGGTTGACCGAGTCAAACGCCTTGGCGAAGTCCAGGAAGACCAGGTCGGCAATTTGTCGATCGTCCATTAATTGAGTGACCCATTCCTCCATCATCAGCAAGTTTGTGAGGCAGGATCTGTTGGACACGAATCCATGCTGACTATCGGAGATCGCCGCTGTGATCTGGAGATGGGCCATCATGGACGTTTTGATAATTGATTCTAACATTTTGCAGATTACTGAAGTGAGGGAGACCGGTCGGTAATTCAACGGGTCCTCTCGGTCTCCTTTCTTGTAGATAGGGCAGATGACGGCCCGTCTCCAGTCTTCGGGGACTTCACCTGATTGCAAGGACAGTGTGAAGAGATATGCGAGGGGAAGTGCTATGGTCGGAGCGAGTGCCTGGAGGACCCTCGGGTGAATACCATCCGGACCATGGCTTTTAGTGGCGTCCAGACACATCAAGGCTCGGTAGACTTCAGGAGGTGTAATGGCAACTGCAGGCATTGGGGGAACATCCCGAGCAAATGGGGGTGTTGGTCGCCCATCATCGGCTTTGTAAATGCCTGCGAACACCCTAGCAAAAAGAGAGCTTTGCCCCTCTGCATCCGTGACACCGACTCCATCAGCATCCCTGAGTTTAACCACTTGATTGTGCAGACGTTTGTTGGCTTGAACATGGGCGAAAAAGCGCTTGGGGTTTGCACGAGATGACTGCGCCAACCTCAGCTCATACTTTCTCCGCTCTTGCCTTTCAGTGAACACTGCCCTATTTCGTTGCTGCTTATAGACCTCATATGCAGCTGCCGTGCCTCGTTCCTGGAATTCGCGCCAAGCAACGTCTCTGAGAGTCCGTTCCCGCTTCACCTTTTGCGTCGCCCAGGGTTTGTGCTTCTGGTGCCGTGGCATCGACAATGGTACTGAGCGCTCAGTCACCCGGAGTATGGATTGTTTCAACAATGCCCACAGCTCGCCGACTGAAGTGATCTCCATGAAGGAAGCCCAGTCAACAGCCTCGGAAGCCTCCTCCAGTGCGTGATGATTCAGGGTAGCAAACCTTCTCTTCGGAAGCATCTCGCTCTGTAAGGCCGGAATTGTTGCGTGCCAGTTGAACTTGAGCACCGCATGGTCAGACATGGAGAGCGGCGGGAGGATGATGAGAGACGATACCGACGACGGGTAGCACGTGAGTACCAGGTCCAGAAGAGACGGGCGTTGGTTACTGCGGAAGCGTGTCGGAGCTGCAACATGCTGTGTTAAAAAGCAGTTATCAACTGTGTCGAGGAGTGCCTGGTCGAACCGGTCGGCTGATGAGCAGACGACATCGCTCCAGTCTATTGATGGTGCGTTGAAGTCGCCAACAATAAGGCAGTCCTGGTGTGATGAGACCGAGCGAATTGCACTGATTACGTGGTTGTCGTCTTCGGCGGTAGCTTGCGGAGATCGGTAGACTCCCAAGATAGGCAGACAGACTCCGCCCACAGTTATATTGCATCGCACAACCTCAAAGAAGTCGGTCTGTTGAGCAGCGGGAGGGAGAGGACAAAGGGAGGGCTTTAGCTCGCCCTTAGCATAGATGATAACTCCACCACCACGTCTGTCTCGCCTGTCGCACCGGAAGGGGATGTAGCCCACCAGGTTTATCTCAGCGTCGTGCACTTCAGAGCTTAGCCAAGTTTCAGTAATGACGATCATATCAGGCTTGAGTCCTGATACAATACTGAAGAGGTCACTGAACTTGGCGATCAAACTGCACGCGTTGGTGTAGATGATGATTAGGGGTGGACCACCGCCATCCCTTGTTCCCTCACCGTCACCCAGTTGTTTTGAGTCTCTGTGGTCACCTTCAGTGGCGGGTGGATGTAGCTTGTCAGGGCTAGTTGGCCGTTGCGGATGCACAGACCTCTTTCGCCCTTCTGCCGCCTCGCTGCCAGCTCTGCTACAAGGTTGCGCCAACGAATCCTCTCCCTCAAAGAGTACTCCTTCCGAAAATCCAGTTCGAGATCAGGCCATTGGATTTTCTTGGCGCTTGTTAAGAAGGTCTCGACTTCAGATGGAGTGCCAAGAGTCATCTTTAATGGACGGGGGCGCGCGTCAACAGAGGATGGTGGCTCGCGTCCAAGCCTCACCGATCTTCCGAGTGAGAGAGATGCCCCGGGTGCCAGTTTCTCCAGGACCGACTTGATACAAAAAATGGCCAACTCGCGATCTTTCATCGCGCTGCCCACAGCTGGGAGTTCGGGCGACTCGGGAACACCATAGATTATCACACTCCTCTCGCGTTCCGACACTGCCTCTTTACTGGATCTCGCGAAAGCAGTTGAATTTGCAGGGGCTTGAGTTTCAGGCTCACAGCTTTGCCTACCGATGACATCACTGCCACCTGCGGTGTCTAGGCAGGCTGACACGTAGTCATCGTCATGATCGGGCGCCTCGCCAGCGCTAAACTTCGCGGCTGAAGATTGCTTCGGAGCCTGTTTGGTCTTTTTTGCCTTCCTTTTCTTTATTGGCCTATGGCAATTTGCTGTCTGTTCCGCACCCGTGCAGGGGGCAACAGGCAGACTCTGCGGCGTGGCTATACAAACAGAGCTCGCCTTTGATATCTCATCCAGCCTGATGTGTATCTCTGAGATAGCTTGCTGCAGCTGGTCATACTTTTTCTGGAGATCTACAAAGCGATCCTCCCAGGGACTGCACTTACATGAGCAGGTAGGTGCAGCAGATGAACTTGGAGGTCTGTTATTTTTAGATCTTGTAGTCGCGGGCATTTGGAAGTTGAAAGGTCCGTTACGTAGGAGCGGAAAACTTCTGCTAACAAGCTAATGCTAACAAGCTCATGCACGCACAATCAACTCTAAAGCTGATTGTTGAAGTTGTGATCTAAAGCTCAGTATTCAAAAAGCTTCGCGATGGCGTGGCAGCAATAGTTTGCAGTAGTGCAATCAGTTAGGCCAATGAGGTCTGCCGGAAGAAGCGGCACCTCACTGCAATCAACTGATTATAGTTGTAAGAGAAAAGATTGGTGAAAAGGTGTCATCTTGGTGGGTTGGAACGAAAACCTGAGACGGGAAGAAATTTAAAAAACCTTTTCAGGTTTGTCCTTGGCATGTCTTTATCTCACCTCTGACACTATTTTGTTGTTGATTTTTTTTAAGCTGTTGTAGAAGATTACGGCAGTGTATCCCCGTAAATGGAGCATACCAACGGTTCCAATAAGTGATAGGTCGCATAAAATAGGTCACCTTTTGAGTGGCTCTTAATGAAGTATTTTTAAACTAGTTATTTTTCGGTAGTTTAAACAAGGTCACTATGCCCTTTAGTGCATTGAGGGATCAAGCAAATGCACATATTAAAGGCATTGTGCTACTGGTCCTTGCTAAAAAGGGAAAACTGGCTGACCTAAATAGTGGTAAGGACGGGCCAGGAAGCAGTGACGGCACTAGGTTGCAGCTCGTGACGATAACAATTTGCGTTTTAAACCCACCTAAATCAAAGACTTAAAAAAACAGACTAAAAGGGTTTCTAAATAAGTACCTTCAGTTGTGGTCAAAAGTTTACATACACTTGTGAAGAACATAATGTCATGGCTCTCTTGAGTTTCCAGTTATTTCTACAACTCTGATTTTTCTCTGATAGAGTGATTGGAACAGATACTTCTTTGTCACAAAAAACATTCGTGAAGTTTGGTTCTTTTATGACTTTATTATGGGTGAACAGAAAAAAGTGATCAAATCTGCTGGGTCAAAAACATACAGCAGCGCTAAATTTGGTAACATGTCCCTTGGCCATTTTCACTTCAATTAGGCGCTTTTGGTAGCCATCCACAAGCTTCTAGCAAGCTTCTGGTTGAATCTTTGACCACCCCTCTTGACAGAATTGGGGCAGTTCAGTTAAATTTGATGTCTTTCTGACATGGACTTGTTTCTTCAGCATTGGCCACAAGTTCTCAATGGGGTTTAAGTACGGACTTTGGGAAGGCCATTTGAAAACCTTAATTCTAGCCTGATTTAGCCATTCCATTACCACTTTTGATGTGTGCTTGGGGTCATTGTCCTGTTGGAACACCCAACTGTGCCCAAGAACCAATCTTCGGGTTGATGATTTTAGGTCATCTTGAAGAATTTGAAGGTAATCCTCCTTCATTATCCCATTTACTCTCTGTAAAGCACCAGTTCCATTGGCAGAGAAACAGCCCCACAGCAGAATACTACCACCACCGTGCTTGACGCTAGGCATGGTGTATTTGGGGTTAAAGGCCTCACCTTTTCTCATCCAAACATATTGCTGGGCATTGTGGCCAAACAGCTCAATTTTTGTTTCGTCTGACCACAGAAATTTCCTCCAGGTCTTATATTTGTCCATGTGAGCAGCAGCAAACATCAGTCGAGCCTTAAGGTGCCGCTTTTGGAGCAAGGGCTTCCTTCTTGCACGGCAGCCTCTCAGTCCATGGAGATGCAAAACACGCTTGACTGTGGACACTGACACCTGTGTTCCAGCAAATTCCAATTCTTGGCAGATCTGCTTTTTGGTGATTCTCGGTTGAATCTTCACCCTCCTGACCAATTTTCTCTCAGCAGCAGGTGATAGCTTGCATTTTCTTCCTGATCGTGGCAGTGACAAAACAGTGCCATGCACTTTATACTTACAAACAATTGTTTGCACTGTTGCTCTTGGGACCTGCAGCTGCTTTAAAAAGGCTCCAAGTGACTTTCCTGACTTGTTCAAGTCAAGGATTCACTTTTTCAGATCCATTCTGATCTCCTTTGACTTTCCCATTGTAGCGTTTGTGGGCGTTTGCATCCAATGAGCCCTATTTAAATGGCCTCAGAGAAGTCACCAGCTGTAGTCACTCATAATTACCCACAAGAAGTTAGGAGGCCATGCTATGAAGCTCATTTCACTGACACAACTTTCTAAGTCACCAAAATTGCTAATTTGTGTTGCTGTATGTATATTTTTGACCCAGCAGATTTGATCACTTTTTCTGTTAACCCATAATAAAGTCATAAAAGAACCAAACTTCATGAATGTTTTTTGTGACAAAGAAGTATCTGTTCCAATCACCCTATCAGAAAAAAATCAGAGTTGTAGAAATAACTGGAAACTCAAGAGAGCCATGACATTATGTTCTTCACAAGTGTATGTAAACTTTTGACCACAACTGTAAGTATAACTTGAGATTCAGAACTCCTTTTTAGCTTGCACCCATGTTTTGAGCACTATTTAAAAATTTCGAACAGATTCCACGAATTTAGAAGAAAATCATCACGACCTCACAGGATCTTTAAGGGCAGTTTGGACTCCTGGAAACTGAAAGTTTCTGACTCCACGTTTTTGATTTATTTACAGTGACTTGTTTCATACACAAGATGTGCAGATAAACATTGGGCCTCTCTGAGACAAGACTAAATAGAAACTAGCTAGAAAAGAAATGGTACAGCTTAGTTGGTGGGTGAGTTACCCTTAAAAAAAATCAGAGTTGTAGAAATAACTGGAAACTCAAGAGAGCCATGACATTATGTTCTTCACAAGTGTATGTAAACTTTTGACCACAACTGTAAGTATAACTTGAGATTCAGAAATCCTTTTTAGCTTGCACCCATGTTTTGAGCACTATTTAAAAATTTCGAACAGATTCCACGAATTTAGAAGAAAATCATCACGACCTCACAGGATCTTTAAGGGCAGTTTGGACTCCTGGAAACTGAAAGTTTCTGACTACACATTTTTGATTTATTTACAGTGACTTGTTTCATACACAAGATGTGCAGATAAACATTGGGCCTCTCTGAGACAAGACTAAATAGAAACTAGCTAGAAAAGAAATGGTACAGCTTAGTTGGTGGGTGAGTTACCCTTACTCACCTGGGCCTGTTCTTGGATTGTTTGAGGCACTCGTGAAAACAGTCCTTCTCCTTCCACAACTGCAGAATTTTCTCTTCCTGCGCAGGAAAGTTAATGGACTCAGGCACCGGCTCCACCATGATGATCTCTGTCCATCCACACGAAACATCACATCACACGCGTTTTTTCTTCATGGCACTAAATAAGTAACTAGTGCTTCAAAATATATACAGTACAGTGCATACGAGCACCTCTACATACGAGCATTTCGAGATACGAGCAAAATTGAGCAAATAATTATCTCTAGATACGAGAAAAAATTCGAGATGCGAGAAAGCCAGGTGGCCAAGACATGAGAGGCTGTTTATCATTGTAGCGCAGTCTTTTTTGCCGCATCTCTTTTGTGTATAACAGATATCTACGAGCACTGAACACAGGGTTTTTTTCCGTCACTCAGCACGAATGCCGGAGCGATCGCTAATACGACCAGTATAGTATATTACCGTATTTTCACGCCTATAAGGCGCGCATAAAAGTCAAAAATTTTCTCCAAAATAGACAGGGAGCCTTATGATGCAGAGCGCCCTTTGTGAGCGAAGCCAAGCCGCCAAGCGGCGCCGAGCAGGAGCGCTCGCGGGGGCGCCGAGCGGCTGGCGATAGCGCTGGCTACCGGAAGCAGCTTATTTCCGGGTTCCGGTGCGCAGTGACTGCTGGGAAATATAGTTCTTGGACGCTACACCCACAACCTAAAAACACGCTTTAAAAAGGCAACGGAAGCAAAACTGAGTTCGGCAGTGCTTTATTTGGACATTTTACAATTTACTCAAGTCATCATCACCTTCAAATCCCTCAAACTCCTCATCTTCTGTGTCAGAATTAAACAATTGCCCGAACGAGCCTTCCAAATAGCCGCCCCCCCCCCTCCGTTCTCAGAGTCACCGTAATTTCCATGTGGCTCCGTTGCTGTGAGATGAGCACGCATGGAGTCGCAAATCAAAACAGACGGCGAGCCATCTCACAGCAACGGTTAAGAACCAGATCATGAAAATGAACTCAGAGCTTGCTGTCATTCCCGGAGGCTTGACCAAAGAATTACAGCCGCTGGACATCGGCATCAACCGGGCTTTCAAATCAAAGTTACGAGCGGCGTGGGAGCAGTGGATGATCGCTGGCGAACACAGCTTCACGAAAAGTGGCAGGCAGCGACGGGCTTCTTACGCTACGATTTGTCAATGGATCGTTGTCGCCTGGGCGAACGTGTCTGCTTGCACGGTTGTTCGAGCTTTTGCCAAAGCCGGCATAATTTCTAAGGAGCCACATGGAAATTACGGTGACTCTGAGAACGGAGAGGGGGGGGCCCGGCTATTTGGAAGGCTCGTTCGGGCAATTGTTAAATTCTGACACAGAAGATGAGGAGTTTGAGGGATTTGAAGGTGATGATGACTTGAGTAAATTGTAAAATGTCCAAATAGAGCACTGCCGAACTCAGTTTTGCTTCCGTTGCCTTTTTAAAGCGTGTTTTTAGCGTGTGGGTGTAGCGCCCAAGAACTATATTTCCCAGCAGTCACTGCGCACCGGAACCCGGAAATAAGCGGCTTCCGGTAGCCAGCGCTATTGCGTATCGATGTTAATCCATATATAATATATATGCGTCTAATGAAATGGTGCGTGCTTTGTGTGTCTAAAATACAGAAATAGCACTCGTTACTGACACTGCGGCGTAAAAAACAATGCGCCAAATAGGCGTGAAAATACGGTACTTCTCATTGGCTGCTCATAAGAACATCAGGGGCACTGGCTCTCTCCCACGCAACTCCTCGTGTAAAATATCTGGTCGCAACTACCTTTTTGTAACGTCTTTGCGAGCACTGAGCGGAGCTTTGCATTTTTTCTGTGTTTTTCCCCCCTTAGCCTGTTAGCTACCGTTAGCGGAGTGATCGCTAATTCAAAACTACTTCTCGTTGGCAAGTGGCCGTGCGTTATCCTATTGTGAGGACATTTGTGTGCATCATTTTCGGAATATTTTGAAGGGAATACAACAACAAACAGCCCATCGATAGCGAACGTGAGGATGGAGGCCTGGCAAACAGCTAACCCGGAGAACAAAGGTAAAAAAAAAATTAAAAAATTAGAATTAAGTTTTGTGTAAAGTTACATTAAACGTATGTTTGAGTGTGTCTGTATATATTAATCCAAGTTAATTTAAATTAGTTTGTTCTGTTACGGGTGCGTTGCCGTGAAATAGCCCCTCTCTCTGTCCCTCTCTCTACCCTCCGCGAAATCTGTCTAATTTTAGTTCTAATAAACACATTTTAGTACTATTAAACCACTCGTTATTTTTTACTTTGTCAATATATGGCGAATTAGAAGAAATAAAACATTTTTTCCAATCCAATATCCTGTTTTGGGGTTTTTTCAGAGGGTTGGAACGAATTAATTTGTTTTTAGTTCATTTCAATGGGAAACGTTCGTTCGAGTTACGAGAATATCGACATACGAGCTCAGTCCCAGAATGAATTAAGCTTGTATCTCGAGGTACCACTGTACAGCCCTCCGAGGTCTACTGGAAGGCCAAAGTCCGACAGTTCTACGAGAACTGGATGTTGCACGGCGAGAAGAGCTACACCAAATTCGGCAACATGCGAGGACCAACAATGGAAGTTTATTTGAAATGGTTTGTTGATGCTTGGGATCATCTAAACATCAAGTCGTTCAAGGGATGCGGACTGACCAACGCTCTTGACGGCTTGAAGGATTGTCAGATCCATTGTTTCAGGTCAGACGGCCCGATTCAGACTGGTTTGCAACTTCACCAGCAAGCGCGAGCCAATGCTGGCGACGATGAACGTGAACTCACTCAGACATGTGAACACATCTGGGGGTTGAGCGAGCGGGGGTCTTTTTGCACCGGTGAATCGTAATATAACAAACAAATTTAAATGAACTTGGATTACGATGTAGACACTCAAAAATAAATTTAATCTAACCTTACACTAAACTTAATTCTAATTTTGTTTTACATTTTTATACATTTATATATTTTTTCTACCGACCTGGTTGGCTCTGTTTGCCCTGCCTCCACACTGACTTTCAGTCAATATCGAGGGTTGTTTGAGTTTGTATTCCCTTCAAAATATTCCGAAAATGATGCACACAAATGTCCTCACAATAGGATAATGCACGACCACTTGCCAACGACAAATAGTCTTGAATTAGCGATCGCTCCGCCAACAAGAGCTAACAGGCTAATGGGGAAGAAAAAAAACACTGAAAAAATGCAACGCTCCGCCCAGAGCTCGCAGAGACATTTACAAGAGGGAGATGCGATGAGAAAGACCACCTGGCTGTCTCATATGCTGATATCTAAAAATTTGTCTCGTATCTCAAGGCAAATATTTACTCAGAATTTTACCCGTATCTCAAATTGCGTATGTTGGGGCAATCGTATGTCAAGGTATTACTGTAATATAAACTACAGGAAGGCACGGCGGGTGGTTGCTGCCAACTAGTGGACGAGAGTAGAAGTGCACCCATCTATTGTTTATTTACACCCAAAACGCACATGTAATGATCGTTTCAGATGGATTTTGAATCAATACAAGAATTGTCCAATGCACTATTGTGATATTGTTGAATGGATTTAAAAAAAAAACCTTTAATTTCTAGTTGTAGTAGTTAAGTTTCAAACTTGTTACCCAACATTAATGAAATAATGCACTGTGTCCGGGATATATTTCATCCAGTGCTGAAAACTACTCGATATTATTTGTTTCAGCTGCTTCAGGCATCAAAGCGAGTCTAGGAACAGACACAAAATGCCATGATGATTGTATTCCACGGTTAACTGTATTATTGCATTCGTTTGTCATGTGTTCTGCAAAGACATTTAATCTGGGCTATCGTGTCATGACACAACTCATTTACATTTAAAATCCTACTTACGTTTAACTAAGCGCTATTCACGCTGTCCTTTGATATTTAAATCATACTAATTTAGTTAGGGGGGCCCGGTGGGGTGAGTGGTTAGTGCGTCGGCCTCACAGAAGGAGTCTTGGGTTCAAATCCAGGTCTCGTCCACCTGTGTGGAGTTTGCATGTTCTCCCTGGGCCTGCGTGGGTTTCCTCCGGGTACTCCGGTTTCTTCCCACCTTCCAAAAACATGCGTGGTAGGCTGATCTGACACTCTAAATTTCCCCTAGGTATGGGTATGGGTGTGTGTGTATATGGCTGTCCATCTCCTTGTGCCCTGCGATCGGCTGGCCACCGATTCAGGGTGTCCCCCGCCTCTGGCCCGGGGTCAGCTGGGATAGGCTCCAGCACCCCCCGCGAACCTAATGAGGATAAAGCGGTTCAGAAAGAGAGAGAAAGTTTACTCAATAATTAAGCAGTAGAAAATTTAGCAAATTAATGCTTTCAACCGTGTGTGCTGAATCTTTTGGGGGTACCAACAAGTCAATCTTCTCACAATTTCATTGAACAATGAACCAGAAAAAAATAATATTTAAAACAAAAATTTTAAATGCAAAGCAGCTATGTAGAAAATTAATTTTCTTCTGTGGCAAGTTTCAACTTTAAGCCTTAAAAGACACCTTTGATAAAGTTAGCTAGTGTGTTACGCTAGCCAGTCAATGTTTAAAATAACTGCCTCAGAAGAAAACCGCAGCTTTCGACAAGGTAACTTGTTCAGAGTGCGCAAAATGGAGCAAAATTTGAAACACGTGTGGAAGCACTCGACGAATTAATTAACGCTGTTCAACTTAGAATGGCTTACTCACATGTTGTCCCCCTCCAGTTGACAAGATACAAGGAATGATGCAAGTTGGTGTCACCGGGAAAGGAAGTGACGAAACAATGTTTAGTTCAGTGTACATGGGAGAAGTCGGAATTTCTCCTACCGTAGGAAAATCTAATTTCCCAAACCAATAATGCGGGGTTGAGTGAATTATGCACCGTGTTGACTTTGACAAACCGAACGTGTTATCTTTTTTTACCACAAGGACTGGCTAGTGGTACTGATGGTCGTGTTTAACAATCTTTCTTTTCTCTTTTTCCATTGTATTGCTATTGACGGCGATGTGTGTCAAATCATGAGGGAAAATAATTTGTCACCATACTTAGTGTATTACAGGAATCCCTCGAACATCGCGGCTTCACTGCATCGCGACTTTTCCTCTTGGGATTTTTTCCTTTTTTTTAGTTCATGAAATGTGAAAATCCACACTGAAACTCACAAGCGGAAGCCACTCCCCTGAATCAAATAATGGGAATCGGTATGAAGCTTCTGGACAGCTTGCTGATGAGTTGATCATTTGATTCTGGTGGGGACCCTGGTGATACCTCAAGAAATGCTGCTTACACCATGCTGTTACCATCATTATTTTCTAAAGTGAAACTGTCCCACTCAGCAGACATTTGCCTTGTGCTTCATTTCATGTATACTTGAAAAGCTCGATTGCACTGAAAGCACATACTACTGTATCGGACTGGATGTTGTGACAAAATGCCATACTACTCCAAAAATAGCCGTATTGGCCAGATAGTATATTTTTATTATACTGAGTATGGGATCGGGACATCACTAGTTTCAATGCAACCTCCACCCTCTCATTGGGCAGCCTGATATTTTTATATTAATTACTGAAGTGAAACAATACAGAGGAAAAAGTTGTTTATTAAAGCATTGCTTTATTGTGATGGAACACAAAAGGTGAGTGGGGTGACGAGCAAACAGATTATTTCTGAGCAGGTGCAGGTGCGGGAGCAGGAGCGGGTGCAGGAGCAATAGCAGCGGCCGCCGCTGCTGCGGCTTTCCTAGCTGCCTTCAATCCCCTCTTGTTGTGCTTCTTTGCAAAGCGCATGTTCCTCAAGAACTTAGGGTCCACCTGTCAAAAAAGAAAATACACATTTACATTTTTAAGTGTGCTCATATTGATACCGATCACACGAAATACCGTATTTTCACACCTATAAAACGCACCATTTGAGAGGGGGCAGTCTCATTTGCAGGTATATTTTGTTTTTTTGCCAATACATGACGCTTCCTTTGAAAAGGCGCTAGCATGACACTAGGCTAGCGTATGTTATGCTATCTGTTAGCGTAAGTTAGGCTAGCCGCTAGCGTGTTTTAAAGACAGCAAGAGCAAAACTAAGTTTGATAATACTTTATTCGGGTAAAAGGTACACTCTGAATTGAAGAGTTTAGCGTTCAACATGCTAGACTCCACTGTCAGGGTTGTGTATTCCGGGAACTTGATTCCAGCTCTGGCGAAAGCTTAAACAGCAGTGCTGGCCAACACTTGAGCCCAGTCATCCACAATCTTAACCTTCTAGGATCTGGCGTCCACATGTGTGGACATCACAATTTTGGTTATCACAAGACTACAATGTTAAATGTTGGACTACAAGGGCCTGGCGTCCACTTGTGATGTGGACATATTTTTTCTCAGAAACTACATCATGTAAAAAGATAATTCTTTGTTTTGACACTCATCTGGTCTCAATTTGCCTAAATATCAAAGAGAAAATAAAAATGCATGCCTTGGAAGAGTTTGGGCCTTATGAGGTTAAATACAGAACATTGGGGGAAAAGTAACAACACAATGAGAACAACTGGGGGAAACCACAAAGGAACACGAAGCACACTAACACTCAAACAGGAACAATACTACAGGAAGGGTAGACGAGGACACCTTGTCTAAATACACTGACAGGGGTTGACAAGACAATTAGAAAAACTTGGCCACCAGAGCTGCCAAACACCGAAAATCGTATTTCAGAATGGGTAAAGAGAATTTTCAGATTTTGGGAGCTTTTTTCCCTAGTGGCGTTTAAGAGGACCAGTTCTAATTTTAAAGTCGTTCTTTGATAATTTTATTTTTTTGAAAAGCTGCAAACAACACATGATTGAGAACTTTATTACACAAAATTTGTGTGAATGCAATCATCTCAAAATATTTGTGGCAATCAACATTTTCAATACAAAAATGAATAATGAAAGACCTACAAATTTTAGTTCTATTAAATTTCTCAGTTGCACGCTTGGCCTCTTCCCCCCCCGGGGCGATCGCTGATAAAAGACTCTGCTCGTTGGCTGCTCATAAGAACATCGGGGGCACTGGCTCGCAACAGCATCCCCGGTAGCAACTCTATCATAGTCGCCGTTCGAGGGGATGCGAACACAGATGCTACAAGCTAAAATGAGCCGCTAGCCAGCGCCCCCGAAGCTCCCATGAGCAGCGGTGCGATCGCTGATAAGACTGCTTGCTGCTCGTTGGCAAGTGGTCGTGCGTTCTCCGATTGTGAGGACATTTGTGTGCATCATTTTCGGAATATTTTGAAGGGAATAGTACGACAGCAAACAGCCCATCGATAGCGAACGTGAGGGTGGAGTGTTTGTTCTGTTTACGAGTGCGTTGTGTGGAAGAAAAAAAAACCCGAAGCCCCTCTCCCCTCGGCGAAATCCGGCCAATTTTAGTTAGATTAAACACTTTATTTCTATTAAACCACTCGTTATTTATTACTTTGTCAATATATGGCGAATTATAAGAAATAAAACATTTTTTTTCAATCCAATATCCTGTTTCTGGTGTTTTTTTCAGAGAGTTGGAACGAATTAATTTGTTTCCCATTCATTTCAATGGGAAACTTTACCTCGAGTTACGAGTAACTTGTCATACGAGCTCAGTCCCGGAACGGATTAAGCTCGTATCTCGAGGTACCACTGTACTAATCTTCTCATAATTCACTTCCAACAAGTCTTTGTCACGCAAAGCAACAGTTTCCATGTTGCAATACTTACAGTACGCAAAGAATTCTCCTTCGGTTGATGGCGCCAAACACAAATATATAACACTGTATTCTGTCTTGAACTTTTGCAGGCTGGAGTTTGTTGTACTTTTTTTCGATGGCAAAATATCAGTATCAGTTCTCTCGTCTTCGCTTGGTAGCCATGGCCACGGTACGTCTATGCTGCTTCAAAAATCTATCGAAACTACATCCACATGACCTAAACGGCTGGCCTAAACACATGCCACATCCGTTTAGGTCACATGGATGTAGTTTCAATTTGTGCCATCCTCAATCGGCAAATTTTAACTGAAAAAGTTCTTAAAAGCAAAAAGTTCTTAAAAGCAAACGTAAAGTTTCAAAATGCCGATCGCGTCAGACATTGCTTGATTTTTTTCCTTCGTAGTTTTCATAGAAAATGCGGATTTCGTAAATTTGGTATAAACTGGCGTAGTAAACTACGGACGATTCTTAGTATTTGGTAGCTCTGGGACACAAGGGACGAGCAGGAAAAACACAGCAAATGATACTAATAGGTAATCAATCACATGGATACGACACAAAACCCCAACAAATCATGACACTAAAGGCAGACGCGTGCGTAGTGGCTGTGTTGTGCACAATAACAAAGCGTGTTGTGTATCAATTTAGCGGGCTGCGCGTGTAATGCTTTTCAGAAGCAAAAGAAATCTTGAAGTTTTCATTCAAACTTCGATTTATTCGAAGCCTGGGACGTTTGAAAACCGAGGCACCACTGTACAGTGGTACCTCGACCTACAAGCAGCTCTACCTACGAGATGCTCGAGATACGACAAAAATTTCGATCGAATTCGCCCTAGATACGAGAAAAAATTCGAGATGCAAGCAAGCCAGGTGGCCATGGCACTGTCTTGCTGCATCTCTTTCGTGTATAAAATATATCTACGAGCACGGGGCGGAGCTTTGCATTTCCCCCGTTATTTTTTTTCCATGTTGGTCAATGCATACTACATTTACATACAAAGTAAACAACAATGGATCGGCAGAGTTTTGCAAAGAAAAGGCGACCGTTGACAATCAACATTAAGCGCGAAATAATTGAAAAATATGAGTGGTGTACTTGTCACCAAGCTTGCTCGGCAATACGAGAGGAATACGTCAACCATTTCCACCATCCTTAAGCAGAAGGACGCAATTGAGGAGAAGAGGCCTTCCAAAGGACTAACTATAATTTCCCACCGGCGCAGTGACATTCATGACGAGATGGAGAGCCTTCCTTTATTGTGGATAAAAGATAGTTCCAATTCGAAAGCCACGGTGGAATTTATCAAGACATTTGCCTCGATTATCACCCAGGAAAGTTACAACGGAGTGGCAAGAGTTTTCGGATTTTGTTGAAAAGGGAAGTGGTCGCGCGTTATTGTTTTGTGATGACATTTGTGCGCGTCATTTTCGAAATATTTTGAAGGGAAGGCAAAAACAAACAACTCGATGCGTTCGTTTTGAAGACTCTGGCTGAACGTCCAGGTGGAGTCGACCCGTAGAACAAAGGTAAAAAAGATTCAAACAAAATTAGAATTCAATATTATGTTAAGTTACATTAAACATATGTTTAAGTGTGTCTGTATATATTAATCCAAGTCAATTTAAATTTGTTTGTTGAGTTGCCGTGGATAAAGTCCCCCCGACCCCCCCGCCTGCTTCTACGTATGTGTATGTCCGTCTGTGTATCCTCCGCGTCTAATTTTATAGTCCTATTAAACACATTTTAGTACTATTAAACCACTCGTTATTTGTTACTTTGTCAATATATAGCAAATTAGAACAAATAAAAATGTTTTTCCAATCCAATATCCTGTTTTTGGTGTTTTTTCAGAGGGTTGCAAAGAATTAGTTTGTTTTTAGTTCATTTCAATGGGTAACGTTCGCTCGAGTTACGAGAAGCTCGACATACGAGCTCAGTCCCGGAACGGATTAAGATCGTATGTCGAGGTACCACTGTACTTTCACTGAATGGATTCTCTGCTCTAACACTTAATGATCAAGTAACAACATGGCTGGGTCAAGAGTAATTTTAACAGTAAAGCACAGTACGTACCCCCTTTAAGGACTCATAGCGGTGGGATCTTGGCTTCTTGATGCCGTTTCTATGGGCTTTACGGGCTGCAACGTCAGAAAAGGACATGGAAGTTTAATTGAAAGAAAAAAACTTATAGGGGAAAAACCTACAGTAGTTGTAGTTTGGGAACAATTCAAGCGACTGTTGGCCCATCATATTTACTTACACTGGTTGTGTGTCGTGTGGTTCTTCGACTTTGCCATTGCAGTTACAGCTTACCTATCCAAATAAAAACCAGAGTCAGATCAAGCCAATAACAAGGCAACATTAGCTGGCCATAGGATTGCTAACCGGACTGATGCTAAAAACTGAAGACCAGCGTCTTAAAAATTTTCATGTATTCAACCGATACTAAATCAGGACTAATATTTATTAAGAGAACGTAAAGGAAAACGATTAACCCAGAAACAGCAGGCAATGTTATCGCTAGCTAATGCTAACAAGAATTGATACATTACTTTACAGGTTAAAAGAAATATATATCATCTAAATATTGCAGCAGACAGTTAGTTTGTAGCGTGGTTTATCAAATGCACTGAATGTTCACGCTGAGACTACACAAACTTGTTCAGATTGATAGCGATATGAAGAGTACATATTGTGAAAAAGTCTTAATACCTGCCACACGAACAGAGGACAACCGGAAGAGGAAGAAGTTTGCATTCGGAAAAAAATAAAGGAGTGAAGCCTGCTTTGAATTTCGATACTGCCCCCTGTTGATAATGCTGAAAGAAACATATAATAACAACAGACCGCTAGATGTCCTTCTGTGCTCATACTTTTGTCGAGAGGAGGCAAAGCTTCCATTTATGTTGGGAGAGCAGAAATTGGTAATACATGGTTACATGATAATACTTTGTACAAATTATGCAGTCAAGTGATAGTTTGACCGTGAGGGAAATAAAACAACTAAGATTTGAATTAAAATGGACAATAAAGTGATTAAATACATATTTTAAAGAAAAAAAGTCTTCAAATTTAGGTTAGCATGTTCACATTTATTGTAAAACAGAATCTCTCATCTTCTGGACCGCTTTATCCTCATTAGGGTTGTGGGGGGTGCAGGAGCCTATCTCAACTGACTCCAGGCGAGAGGTGGGAGACACTCAGCCGAATTAAGGGCACAAGGAGAAGGACAGCCATGCACAGTCACACCCATACCCATACCCATACCCATACCTAGGGGCAATTTAGAGTGTCCAATCAGCCTACCATGCATGTTTTTGGAATTTGGGAGGAAACCCACGCAGGCCCAAGGAGAACATGCAAATTACGCACAGGTGGCCGGGACCGGGATTTGAACCAGGACCCCAGAGCTGTGAGGCCGACGCGCTAACCACTCACCCCACGGGGCCACCAGTTGGGAATACTGGTCTTCAGTAATTTACTATAGAATCTTTTTGTGAGGGAGACTTGAAAAAATCTCAATGCACACCTTCGTGAGTTGGCTTCTTGCTCTTTTTGTTTTAAAGTTAGATCAAAAAGGCATTTCTTCATGACTAAAATTTATCTTTCATGCAAGTACAAAAAGTTGACGCAAAAACGATTCAGTGAGATTTCCCACACGCGAGCTGTGTGTCACATTTTGTGTAAGCATATGGTTAATTCTCACATACATTACTACCTGCCATGTTTGTAGAGCTGGACATTCTTGTGTGATTTGAAATTCAAATGAACCATTTCGTGTCCACTCTAAAGTGGCAGAGGTATCATTACCAAGCAAAAACCTTCACATGATTAATGACGTCTGAAACCACTTCCGGGCAAATAAGGTTTCGAACATTTTTAGTCACGTGGGAGTTGTGGTTAGATACAAGCTCCGAGACTTTGAGTTGAAACATTGTCATTAGAGTGACAAACTCTGCAAAGCGTACATTTTGTTTGGTCAATACAAGCTTTTGTAAATGAACCCTTTTTTTGCACCAGTGCCCCTTTCTTGATTTTCTGGCCTTTGATTTTTCCTGTGTTTGGGTCCACTTTCTCTCGTTTCCCACCTGCCTAACAACACACACACAAACACACTGGGGCGGTGCAGGGTCCGGTGTACATGCCCATCCGTTGGCTAAAGCCAATCGGGTGCCCTTCTGCGCCCCATGACTTCTTGAGAAATACTTACATTTTTCCAAATCCCTAAGGATCCTTTTGCATTGCAGGAATAACAGGGTTGTTATGGTCACGTCAGCCATGAATGCCTTGATGGGGATTTTGTTACACGCTCTTTGGATTCAGTGTTTTTTGTCAAAACCATTTTGCAGGCTCAGTAAAAGGAAACCACAAAGTCTGTGCAAACAGTAATGATCCCCTTTTCCAGTCAGTGCCACTTTGCCACTCGTTAATCCCTGCCAAAATTGCTGGATCAACGTTACTGTAATCACAGAAGAGGATCTTATCAAAAAGGAAATCTTAACTAATCTTAACGGTTCTTAGGACATGCTTGGGTCTGGGACATGGTCTTACCTCCGCTAGGTTTTGTGGTATGGAGTCAAGCCATTATGTATTGATTAAATCCAGCCAAAGTACCAGGTTTGTTTCCCTTCCTGAGCCTCTTGGAATAAATACGCCCCACTCTATTTGTATTTTTTTGTGATTTGAATGTTATTGAGGGTAAACTAGCATTTTGGCAAGTACAGTGGTACCCCGAACGATTTTACATACAACATTTTTAGGTCACTGATAGGTTCACCAATAGGCATTCCCAAATGCACGCACAAATAAAACAGACATCTGACTCATAACCGGTGTCTTGCAAGAGAGAACCGATCCTGACTCGTCTTCGTCCCAGATCATTCTGCCATACGGGACATCTCTAATGCTGTTTACTATATCAGATTTACAACATGCATCTCAGTTCTCAAAACAATTGAAGGTCTGCCGAATCTTCCCAACAGAGCGATGTGGACAACACTTTCAGAAGTCGATGTTTCTCGATGTTTCTCAAAACAATTGTAGGTCTTCCCAAGGGAGCGGTGTGAACAACAGTTTTGAGAAGTCCAGCTGGAGAGGGGAGTGACCTTCACGTTGTTTAGGTTCACTCAGGAGCGAGCATTACACAGTTGCAAGCAGATGTATGTATGTATGTTAATAAGCTAAGTAAAGCAAATATATAAAAATAAAAGACTAATAACCCTAAGTGAAGCAAAGCGTTCTTCATTGCAAGCAAATATATAATAATGTAAGACTAATAACCCTAAAAGTCACAAAACCTTTTGATATGCAAATTAGAGTAACTATATAAAAAGAAAAACAATATTCAAGTAACAGAATCCCTCAAAATGTGAACACATTTCCCATATCTGTAATTTTCATTCATTCATTCATTTTCCAAACCTCGCATCACAGCTGATTTCGGCGAAAGGCAGACTACAAGCTAGACTGGTCACCAGTCAGCAGTCGGGCACACAGAGACAAACAACCATACACACTCAGAATCATACTAACACCAGCGGGAATCGAGCCCGTGGCTGCCCGCAACGCAATCAGGCGTGTGAACCTCTGCACCACAGGTGTCAAACAGATTCCAGAAAGGGCCAAGTGGGGGAAGGTTTTCCTCCCTACTGAAACAGTGCAGACTATTAGGCCAATGAGAAGGTCTGGTGGAAGAAGCAGCACCTGAATGCAATCAACTGATTACAGTTGTAAGAGAACAGATTGGTGAAAAGATGTCGTCTTGGTGGGTTGGAACGAAAACCTCCACCCACTTGGCCCTTTCTGGAATGAGTTTGACACCTATGGTCTGCACCATCAGGCGGCGCTTCTATCTCTTATTTTATTCTGAAATTGTCGCAGTAGCATTGCGTCCTGCTTGACATTCCGCTAGCCTCTCATTGACTGTCTCCTAACAACAACTCTCCAGGTATTGGAGTTGAACAAAATGCTCAATACGCTCCAGTTCCAGACAGGAGGCAAGACATACATTATTGTATATCGGCATCTTTTATAGACAGAGCACAGTACGTACAGTGAAAACATGAAGGACATCTGCCCTCCTTCGTCATGTTTTGGGAATGTCTGATATCTTACAGGACAGGGTCCGAATCTGGGGCCGGTAAATGAGACATGGTGTACCCATGTTCCAAGACAAACGGCGTCACAATATTCCACAATATACAGGTTTTTTTCTCTTTTGACCACCTTTCATCTAGTTCTTACAGGGCTTTTCCCGCCAGTGTTGTTGAAGCAGTTTTATTTAAGATTAGTGGTGCGAATGAAATGAAGAAGTGAGCCCTGTTATTCATCCATGACTGATATTGCAAGCCAATACGGCCGTAACCCACCTATTGCTACGATATTGAAGCAGAAGGAAGAATAAAATGTAAGGACTCCTTGTCATGACCTCTCTGTGATTTCAAAAAACAGGTCGTCACTGAACAAGATGGAGAGACTGTTACTCCTTTGGATAGAGGAGGAAAAAATTACCTACACGAATAGAAAAATGTTTTTTTGCATGGTTGTTATTCACTTTAATAAATTAATCATTTAATTTCTTTTTTTTTCCTCATTATTGTGTGTTACATATATACAAAATTGGGACACTTTAATCGTTTTTAAAGTGTTTAATTGGTACTTTTTGGTAGTGGAATGAATTAGAGAATTAACTTATAAAATACTGCTCTATTTACGAAAAGTTAAAGTTATGAAATAAGTTCTAGATTGAATTAATTTTGCAAGTAGAGATACCACTGTACGACAAGTCTACAACTGTTTTTTTCTCCAACATTTCCCCAAACTTGTTGTGTACTAAGTGTATAGCTGTGTCCCCTAGAACATGTCAACTCCACACTACAAGGTCAGAACCCACTGGGATTTGAACTCTTGATCTCAGACCTGCTAGGCTGACGTGCTAAACGCATTCACCGGGCCTGGTTGTCCCTCTTGTGCCCTGCAATTTCCTGGCCACCAATTTAGGGTGTCCAGCCTGGTGCCCATAGTTGGCTAGGATTGGCTCCAGCACCCACCACGGCTCTTGTGAGGATATAATTGGCACAGAAAATGAATGAATGAATGTTTTATGACAAGTCATAAAATTTCAAATCATTTCCATGCATTGTTGAAAACACAAGTGACAAATGATGAATGACCCATCAAAGTCACTTATTATTGAAGCGGAGTCAACGAGCTGTTCAATCAATCTACGACCCAGTGATTATTGTGAAATAATCTTGAGAAACCAAAAGAATGTTTCAACTTGTTTGAACTTGTTTTATGACAAGTCATAAAATTTCAAATCATTTCCATCCATTGCTGAAAACACAAGTGACAAATGATGAATGACCCATCAAAGTCACCTATTATTGAAGCGGAGTCAACGAGCTATTCAATCAATCTACGACCCAGTGATTATTGTGAAATAATCTTGAGAAACCAAAAGAATGTTTCAATACGTGTCATAGCTTTCAATTCATGTCATAGCTTTCAATACGTGTCATAGCTTTCAATACGTGTCATAGCTTTCAATACGTGTCATAGCTTTCAATACGTGTCATAGCTTTCAATACGTGTCATAGCCTTCAATACGTGTCACAGCCTTTATCCGTATCACAGCCTTCATCCGTGTCACAGTCCTGCATCTTTGTCATAGAGACTTTGTATGTCACGCAATCTTGCCCTAATAAAATTGTTGATGCACAAAGGAGAGTCAGAGATTGGAGAGCGGAAACAGTCGAAGATTGACCGGAGTCTTACGCAGAGTAACTCTCTGTCTGTTCTGTCTCCGTACTCCACTTCTGCAGAAGCGTCAAAATCTCACTCCATCTGTCTTCGTGTGCTTACTTGTGTTCGACCTTGTTGAATGCTCAGCATGTACCTGACAATTATGTATAGCATCACTCATGAAAATAATCAGTTATATAAAGGCAATTATAAATTTAGTGTTTGTGTATGACGAGGGGACGGTGGTCGTGGGGTATAGTGTGAGCAATAGTCTGGTGTGTGTCCCCCATCTTGTCCAAAGTCACATGTAGCCCCCATGAGGAGAGAAGCCATAGAAAATAGCTGGAAGGAGGTTTTATTTAAGATGCTGATTAGTACGTTGTCCATAGTGAATGTGAATCTACCGATGATTCTGTCTTAAAATGCAGATGAATGGATGTATTCTTTCCATTCCTTCTCTGCAATCTGAGCTGAGGTTGGGTGAATCCTAGCTCAAGCAGAAGAAATTGTGCATCCTATATTTAGAACCTCCGCCGTTTTGATCATCTGAGCCTCGCCACTCATGCTCGGTTCTGCAGCATCGCACTGCACTATATAAGTACATGTTCACTTCTCCATCCATCACTCGCATGCATTACTCCTTATTATGTGCTCTTTCGTGCACTCCAAGAGCCATAAGAAGGGGAAAACATCTTGTGATTTCTAGTCTGTAAAGGTTGTATATTATTGCTAAATTCACATTAAGTCCCTGTAATTGAACACACTGTTCTCAATTTAATGATCTCAGGAAAGCACACATGCAAGGTAATCCCAAAATGGCAACAAATTCAATTACTGAAGATGAAGACCTCCTTATATACCTTATCTGGAGTCCACTCATTGTTATTTAATATTAAGGTACAAACAAATTTCTGTCACCATGCAGTTTGCCCTTATTACACCTACTAGCCATAATTGACTCTACTGCCTCTCCTTCTGAGAAAAGCATAATTGAATTATATGTGCATCTCCTCTAATGAGTAAGTATATATGTGATTGTGTTTAGTGCTAAAGAGAAAGAATAGAGGAAGCTGTTACCAGATGAGAATTAATTAATTATTCGTACCGCTTATTCTCACAAGGGTCATGGAGTTGCTGATGCCTATCCTAGAAAACTGTGGGCAGTTGAGGACAGGACACCCTGAATTTGTTTCCAGCCACGGCAAGGTACATTGAGACAGCGGATAAGTGCCCTTGAGGACCGGAGTGGATGGTGAGCGCGTCGGCCTCACAGTTCTGGGGTGCTGGGTTCGAATCCAGGTCGGTCCACCTGTGTGGAGTTTGCATGTTCTCCCCGGGCCTGCGTGGGTCTCCTCTGGCTACTCTGGTTTCCTCCCACATTCCAAAGACATGCATGGTATGCTGGCTGGACACTCTAAATTGCCCCTAAGTATGGGTGCGAATGTGCATGGTTGCCCGTCTCCTTGTAAGTGTGAGCGCGAATGGTCTGGTCACCGATTCAGGGTGTCCCCCACCTCGTGCCCGAAAATCAGCTGGGATAGGCTCCAGCACCACCCTCGATCCTTGTGAGGATAAAACCGTTCAGAAAATGAATGAATGAAAAAATATATTTTCCTTTACCTACCTACCTAACTGCATTCTCGGGTGCGAAGCAAGAACAGAACACAGAATGTAGTATAGAATACTTTTTTTTATTTTACTTCAATAAAGATAGACAAAGAAGAAAATTTGATACAAAAAGAATGGAGTTTTACAAAGGATTTTATTTGGTAAGAACATTTCATTTTAAAACAACCAAATGTTAAATTAATGACAAAAACGACAAGAACGTTAAAATTTGGCAAATTTAAACTTATGCGAGAAACAGAGAAAAAGGGGAAGGAAGTGCTGGTGCACAATTTGGGATTTTAATAGAAAAATACAAATACAAGAACAATAAACGCGGGGACCTAAATGGCAACAAAATTAGGGGAGACACACGTAGAGACAAAAACATGACTTAAGTGAAGAAGACGAAACGAAAAACTAGGTAATACTCCCAACCAGACATGCCAGACACGGGAGTTTAAATACACACACAAGGGTCAATTACCAATCACGCACACCTGGCCACATAAGGAAGGGGAGCCCAGGGGAAACGCACACAATCCCCCAGACAGCACACACAAGGAAAAACACGCACGCATCCACCCAAAGCCCCAACAAAACATGACACCTGCCTACCCCCCAGCCCACCTCTCTGTGGGCCCTATGGCTGACTGGTGAGCAGTCTAGGGTGTAGTCTACCTTTTGCCTGCCTTTTGCCTGAAGTCAGCTGGGCAACTCCTGCAACCCTTACGAGGATGCACGATACGGATGATGAATGAAGGAATATTCTTGTAATATTGTTGTATTTTGTTGATTTTTTTAATAAGAACATTTAGCAACCTTTTTTCTCTAAAATGATGATTATCTTTATAATTTTTTTCATGTATTATTTAGAGCAGTGGTTCTTAACCTTGTTGGAGCTACCGAACCCCACTAGTTTCATATGCGCATTCACCAAACCCTATTTTAAAGTAAAATGGAATAGGATTTTTTTTCAAATTCTCTCATCTCATCTTATTTTCTGAACCGCTTTATCCTCACTACGGTCGCGGAGGGTGCTGGAGCCTATCCCAGCTGACTTCAGGCCAGAGGCGGGGGACACCCCGCATCGGTGGCCAGCCAAATGCAGGGAACAAGGAGACGGACAACCATGCACACTCACACTGATACCTAGGGGCAATTTTAAGTGTCCAATAAGCCTACCATGAATGCTTTTTTGGAATGTGGGAGGAAACCTGAGAACCCGGAGGAAACCCATGCAGGCCCAGGGAGAACAAGCAAACTCCACACGGGTGGACCAACCTGGATAAACACAGTGTACACTTACTGTTCCGGTTCTTTCAAAATATTGCGACTAGAAAACAACACAAGTTGATTTGAAATGAAGTATTGGCAAGAATTGGACAAGAATAAAAAAGCTTCCAACATAGACATTGTAAGGAATGGGAAGCGTGATGGGGTATAATATTAGTGAAGAGCAAGAGCTCAGGTAACCCGAAAGCAGAACCAAGAAATAAATTGGTAGAGTCCTTCGTGTTTCTCTCCAATAATGAGTGCATGCTCTCTGCACACGCTGACACTGTGACACCATCTATTTCAAATATAGCTGTGTGCCTGCGACAACAAATTGTGAAAGACCATGCAACAAGACAGCTCTAAGTTTTCATATTTACATAAATCACAACCTTATTATCACTCAGTGCACTAGTGATGCAGTATGTTAATGTGATTCATAATTTTTTATTATTATCGGGTTTTGTCATTTGAGACAATACAGAGATAAAATATTTAAATGTTGTAACAATTTTGTGTTTTTCTGAAATTATATAGTATATATATTCATTCATTCATATCCCAACCGACTTCAAGCACCAGGCAGGGGACGCCCTGAATTTGTAACCAGCCAATCGCAGGGCACAAGGAGAATGACAACCATTCACTCTCACATTCATACCTAGAGGCAATTTAGAGTTGTCAATGAGCCTACTATGCATGTTTATGGGATGTGGGATGAAACCGGCGTACGTGGAGAAAACACACACAAGCCCAGGGAGAACATCCACACTCCACACAGCGAGGACTGACCGAGAATCAAACCACTCAAACCAGAACTGTGATGGTAACATGGTAACATGCTAACCACTCATCACTGGGGCAGCTACTATATATACAGTTAGTTCAATAAGTATTTGAACACCCTGGTATTTTGCAGGTTTTCTCACCTTCCAAGTCATTTGCAGTGGATGGAAATATTTGTGTGACTACACTGGTGACTAGTCCAGGGTCTAACTCAGAGGTGGTCAAATGGGTCCTCCAAGGACCCCGAGGGTGCAGGTACTTGTTCCAACCAATCAGCGCAGACAGTTTAACCAATGAGGTTTCTGCAGGAACAGGAAGCATCTCACTGCAATCCACTGATTACGGCCTTTTGTGGAATAGTTTGGCTCCATGGTCATCTCTTGTTCATCGTCAGGTTGGGAACAGACTCTTAATTAGCCATGAAGATGGGCAGTATTGAAAGGAGTTGGATGGGTACCAAAAACTGTTATTTGAAACCTCACTTCCATTGAAAAAGTATCTCTTGCGACTCATTTCTGATCTTCTGATAATGAACTTCCCTCAAACTCATGAAGATTTGGATCTTTTCTTTCTCCCCCACCCCTGCTGCTGCTACCTCGTGTCTTCCTCTGCAGAGGCCATGTGATCCACACGAGAGGAGGGGCGGGTTTCTGAGGCAGTGGCGGGCTGGGTAGAGAAAGTGATCCACGCAACAATATTACGCGTGCATTCATGTGATGTCTTTTATGTGTGTCTCTTCTGGACTGGTGCATGTTCTGGGCCGTATCACGTGACACAAGGCTTGCATTCTGCATGCTAGGCAGATTGAAGGCTGGTGATATGTGAGGTGAAGCATGTGGCTACATTAATGAACTAACAGCTCACATCTTAAGTGTGTGTGTGTGTGTGTGTGTGTGTGTGTGTGTGTGTGTGTGTGTGTGTGTGTGTGAGTGTTGCGTGTTTCTGTGCATAATAGTGGAACTAATATACCCTCAGATCCTCTCTCACAGTGTACTCTGTACTAGATATATGGACATACGCGCCTATGTGAGTGCATACAGAAGAAAAGCAGTCAGTTGGCTAATCCCCTCTCATTCAGCCTTTACTGCTTCATATACCATTCAAGTAAAAGCCACACAGAGCTGGGAGGGGCCAAAGCCAATGACCATCACACATTTCTTTTGTGAATGAAGAAGCTTGTAATAGTGTGCAAAAATGCCTTTATAATTAAAAGAAAGTATCATGGCAGCATTCACTCATTCTTTTTCTGAACCGATAATCCTCACAAGGGTCGTGGGGAGTGCTGGAACCTATCCTAGCTGACTTCGGCAACGAGGCGGGGGACACCCTGAATCTGCGGCCAGCCAATCACAGGGCACAAGGAGACGGACAACCATTCATGCTCATATTCATACCAAGGGGCAATTAAGAGTGTTCGACCAGCCTATCTGCATGTCTTTGTAATGAAGAAAGAAACCGGAGCACCCAGATTGAACCCAGGACCCCAGAACTGTCAGGCTGACACGCTAACCACTCACCTACCTGGCCACCGTCTAACAAAAGTAGTAGAATATAATAGTATAAACATAATATAATACAGTGGTACCCCTACTCACGAATGTTTCTACATACGAAATTTACAAGTTACAAAACCCTTTGATATGCAAATTATTATTCCAAGATATGAAAAGCTGTCCAATTTACGAAGATCAAGCGAAATACAGGAACAGATACTTTAATATAGCAGTGTTTAAAATTCTTGTTCTTGAGTACACTCGCTGGATTTATTAAGCAAGAAGGCTCACTTGCCGCTAAGCTCACTCACAACATCACAATATCCACGTGGATAGCCTCATCGACACTTATTTAGAGTCACGAGCGCAGCCAACAACGGCATCATGTTGCCACACCAAAGCGACGCTACAATACACTTCCTGTATCCGATATTTTTTGTTTTTCAATTGAAAGTAACCAACCAGTTTAGTAGAGGAGCCATCACCTCAAAGAGTAATTAGTAAATCAAGTTTTGACCTCATTGTCTCGCTGGCGGTGAGTTCCTTATTCTTGAATTTGAAAGATGGGTGGTTTATGCTGCTACAAAACAGTAAAAGTCACAAAAATGTTCACAACAAATGAGCCTATATAAACATAAGAGTTGATTATTCCCCGTTAAACTGTGGAAACTGCCTTTTTTCTTTTTCTACCCTGTTAAAAACTGATGAGGTGCGTAGCCTCTTGAACGAGAAACTCAACCTGCTGTTTTTGTGCCGAACCAGGAGCTGACCTGCACATCCTGTGAGAGAAGCAAAAGGCTGCCAAAAGCTTCTACAAACGATCGATCCTCGTGTGCACTTTAAATGTAATCCAACTCCCAGCCTTCTCCTTCCCACTGCGGCATCCAGCAACCCTGGCTCCATTGCCCCTAACTGGAAACTATTGATCCGTGCGATTACATCGTCCTCTCATGACTCTCTGGATAGGAGTTTTATTGTTTTCGCGGCAGCATCTGGTGTCTGATGAGAAGGGAGAAGAAAGAGAGAGATGGACAAAACATGGGAAAATGAAGATAGAGCCAGAGACTTGATTTCGAGACGCTAAAGCATGAGATCATCGTTGAAGGCTTCTGCCAAGAACCAAAAGCAGACCCCAACGATGAATCATTAACCATACACGCTGGTTCATTCCAGGTTGACGGTCCTTGACTAATCTAATAAAGAGCGATGTAACTATTATTCTGAGCCATGTAGTCCTGACGATGTCCAACTTAGTCTCTGTACTCACCTGGAGAATATTAGCCACCATTAGTCCTATTTGTAAAAAAATAAAATAAAATAAAATTTATGGAAAGCAAATGAAATATTCATCTCATCTCATGTCATTTTCTGAACTGCTTTATCCTCATTAGTGTTGCGTGGGGTGCTGGAGCTATCCCAGCTGACTCCAGGCCAGAGGCGCTGGCCAGCCAATCACAGGGCACAAGGAAAGGAGACGGACAACCATGCAAACTCACACCCATACCTAGGGGCAATTTAGAGTGTCAATCGGCCTACTATGCATGTTTTTGGAATGTGGGAGGTAACCGGAGTACCCGGAGGAAACCCACGCAAGGCCGGGGAGAATATGCAAACTCCACACAGGTGGACGTAACCTGGATTTGAACCCAGGACCCCAGAGCTGTGAGGCCGACGCGCTAGCCACTCGCTCTACCGGCCGCCGATGAAATAGTAACAATAATTAAAATTGAAATGGAAGTATTTTTACTATAATCCCAATCATCATTCTATGATGAGTAATAAAAACTATACCGTACTTATTCGAGTATAACGTGCAAAATTTTGTACCAAAAAACTGAAGCATATTTCGGGTGCGCGCTATACATGAGATCTTCACTTTTATGACTAAATTCCGGTAAAAAACTGCCCTCCGCCAATGAAGAAGTCTCCTCCGCAGCCTTTATAATGGGAGACGTAAAACCTGTCTTTGTCTCCCAGTTCTACTAAAAGCCAGCCCTCTCTAAATAGCCTTTGGCAAGTTTATAGGGCAGGGTAAAATAAAAAAAGTTGCTCCAGAGAAACGTCAGCGGGGCAGCCGCCCACTCGAGTCCGCCCAGGGAGCGCTATCCTCCGATAGGCTTCGCGGGTCGCCCCGCCGACATTGGTGCTCACACTAAGAAAAAATAACTCAAGAAGAATGGAATCAATTGTTTGGTGAATATGATAATGATGAATCAGACTTTGAAAAAAACTAAATATCATGATGATGAATTAGACTTTAAGGATTTAAAATTGTAAATTCCATTTGAGAATTGTGTTCATACTGGTAGTTTGTTTTTCCAGGTTTCCGTGCCATATGTATTGAATAAATGTTTTGTCATGGCGACATGTGTTCAGCATTTGGCAGTTACCAGTACCAGTGTAATCCTTGGTGTGAGCTGAGGAAAAGTGATTAAAAAAATGTATACCAATTTTTAGTCACAAATATGGGTGCGCGTTATACACGGGTGCACTCGAATAAATACGGTAGTTATTTAAAGGTAAGCATCACACAACTAGATTTCTTTTTATGGGAATACCTAAAAGTCTACACACTAAAATCTGCAACAACTTGAATGTACGAGAATCCCAAGGGAATTACTTCATGATGTGTGCCATTCAACACTTCACAGTGTTGACAGTGTGGACCAGAAACTATATTACTTTGAGAATGGGTGATAGGGAACAATACAATACTAGAATCATATTTGCAAATTCTTTTACATGTTAAAAAATATTAGAATTATAATAAACAGGCAGCCCGGCAACGGAGTGATTAGCGCATCGCCCTCACAGTGGGGTACCTGGGTTCAAATCCAGGTTGGCCCACCTGTGTGGAGTTTGCATGTTCTCCACGGGCCTGCGTGCCGGTACTCCAGTTTCCTCCTACATTCCAAAGACATACATTGTAGGCTGACTGGACACTGGACACTCTAAATTGCCCCTAGGTATGAGTGTGGGCATGAATGGTTGTTTGTCTCCTTGTGCCCTGCGATTGGCTGCCCACCAATTCAGTGCATCCAGCTTGTTGTATCGTGATATCCGGATTCATAGCAATTGCGTATAGTAAAAAGGATCTGTAGAAGCACTTTATAAAACCTTGCCTGCATATTTGAAAGAAATTTTATAATGGTGAAAATCAAAATTGTTTCCTATGTGGATTCAAACCCACATTTGACCACTGTAGTTGATTCTGTCCCTCCACCCATTTTCTGTCGTCTTTATCCTCATTGGATTCATGAGTGAGCTGTAGCCTCTCTCCTGAGAGGTGGAAAACATCCTTGGTCAGTCACCAGCCAATCTCAGCTCTATTTTGATCTTCATTGGGTTAGGTAAGCCTGTTGTGGAACAAACACTTGGTGGAGCCTGCTTCACCTCAGGGGGTGAGCTTTGAAAAATGCGGCTGGCAGATGCCGCCTCTCTTCATCTTTTACGCACGGGATCAAAAGAATCCTGCCATGGAACCCCTCCACTGTATCTCTCTCTCTCTGGCTTCCTAAGAGGAGATGAAACTGCTTATCCAATGAGGTTAATCCCAACATTGATGCCACACACAAACAGACACTCACACGATGTTGCCATGGTGACAGTCGGGGTCACGCCATATTGTGATGAAGTGTGCAAATAGGGGAGGTTGGAGGAAACACTCGAGCTCGTCTGTCGCCACTTAAAGCAGTAATCGTGCTGATGAACACCTACTCACCGTGTTGAGAGCCTCGTTTCTATGGAAGACAGAATTTGAGTCCCCCTCGTACAAGTCAGTGTTTCATCTTTTCCTTCACAATCAGAAAACTTTTTTTCATAAAACTGAATCGATATATTGCTTGGGTAAACAACCAAATTTAATTATTAATTACAATTATAATAATAATACGTGGCCCAGCGACTGAGTGGTATGGATGGCAAAATCTGACAGAAGGAAGGCTAGGTCTTTTTCCTTCTTCTCTCCTTCTATATTTAATGACCTCATGTAGCTTGATAAATTAATCAATTGATGGATCACCTATTTTGGCTGTTGAGTCACTTAAACGCCTTGTACTCGTTCCACACAAATCTCCTTCCTTAGAGGTCAAAGTTGTTAGAAATTACATACATCATTTCTTTAGCGATAAACAGTGGTACCTCGACATACGATCGTAATCCGTTCCGAGACTGAGATCGTATGACGAGGTTCTCGTAACTCGAGCGGACGTTTCCCCTTGAAATGAATGGAAAACAAATTAATTCGTTCCACCCCTCTGAAAAAACACCAAACACAGGATATTGGATTGGAAAAAATGTTTTATTTCTTCTAATTCCCCATCTATTAACAAAGTAACACATAACTAGTGGTTTAATAGAAATAAAATGTGTTTAATCTAACTAAAATTGGGCGGATCTCGCCGAGGGGAGAGGGAAAGGCGCCAAAAGAGGCGGGGGGCTTCGTTTTTTTTTTCCACACAACGCACTCGTAAACTAAACAAACACTCCACCCTCACGTTCGCTATCGATGGGCTGTTTGCTGTTGTACTATTCCCTTCAAAATATTCCGAAAATGATGCACACAAATGTCCTCACAATCGGATAACGCACTTGCCAAAGAGCAGAAGTCTTTTATCAGCGATCGCTCCGCTGATCATGGGAGCTTCGGGGGCGCTGGCTAGCGGCTCCCTTTTAGCTTGTAGCATCTGTGGTCACATCCGCTTTGAACGGCGCCTATGATAGAGTTGCTACCGGGGATGCTATTGCGGGGAGTTGCGAGCCAGTGCCCCTGATGTTCTTATGAGCAGCGAACGAGAAGTAATATAATACTCCTTGTGTTAGATAAAAATAACAGGAAATGCAGCAGCTGAGCTTACCCACGTATTGATTGTGGGTAAAGTTTTATTCTGAGAAAGAGTGCCATTGCCTGTCGGCGTTGTGTGCACGAGTATACTTCATTACCCAGAAAGCCCTCTTTTTCCCGCGCATGCGCGTTGTGCGTTTCCTGGTCTGAATAACTCATTCGGTGCTCGTAAATATTGTTATACACGAAATATATGCAAAAAAGACAGTGGCATGGCCACCTGGCTTGGTCGCATCACGAAATTTTGATCGCATGACGGGCGAATTATTCGATCGAAATTTCCGTCGTAAGACGAGAATATTGTATGACGAGCGGTCGTATGACGAGGTAAATGGGAGGGAAACATGATTCAATGGACAAAACAAATTTCTATGTACTCTCCATTCGGAACCAATGTGGGGGAGTAGCAGCCCATTATTTGTGAAAACTGTACAAGAAAGTTTGTCTGTTCGCAACCAGTTAGTCTTACACCTGGGAATCATCAACTCATCCTCATCTGGTCACAGTGAAAAATGAGACGTTGTCATTAGCTTGACAGGAAGCTTGGCGGTTAGCAGGTTGGACGCTAATGGCAGTGGCATCTATTTTCAGATTGAGTGGCAAAACCTGATATGGGGGACAGCTGCCAGAGAACAGGGAAGTCAGGGTGAATTACGCCTTGGGTTTCGAGTAGCCACCATCAAAAATTCTCTATACATCAACAAACAACAAAAGCATTGTGCTAATATTTTTGTCTAACCAAGGATGTGTTCTGTCTCTCTGATATTGTCAGATAAGAAAGGAATTATTGCTGGGGTTTGGAGTAGGTTTAAAGTTAGTCCGAGGCATTGGGTTTTGATAACAGCTGAGGTTAAGGTGTTAAGGGATGGTAATGAATTCATACAAAGTAAAATAACTTGAAATTTTGTAGCGGTAATCCACTACAACTTTAGTGCAGGTATCACGTGATAAATTCCTGATTAGTGACGGTGTAATTTGAGTGCAAATGGTTGTCGTTTCTGTATGTGCCCGGTGAATGACGGGTGAAGAGTTCACGGTATAGTCCACCTTTTGCGGGTAGACGACGGAGATACGCTGCAGCACAGGATAAGTGGTGGTAAAAATTTCTTTGATAATTACCATTCAAAGCCCTACCTCACCTCTAGCCTTCTGCATTTTGTTGGCACTTTTCCACTCTCCCGCTATGCTCACCCTTCTCTCCCATTTAGGAAACGGCAAGGTGGCAATGATCAACGTATTGCTGTTACCAGTAGGATGTTTATATTGATTGGCCGAGACGAAGAGAGCCACTTCGCTGGATGCCTCATTGTGTGCACTGACTGAGGGTCTGGAGGGAGTTAACACAGAATTTTTATTCATTTCATTCGTTGGTCTCTTTTTTTGGTTTTATTGAAAATTTTGTAAAATGCTAATATGTGCGAAATATTGCCCACTTGTCATCAACTGCAACCTGGGCTTTCTCGAAAGGTGTATCCCGCTTTTTGTTAGCATTTTCCAATGTATACCTTAACTTAATGGGGCAGTTACAGCAAGAGATTGTTTTGCTTTTTGTGAATTGTGGACTTCCTCTAACAACTGTTTTGTGATAAAGGGCTATGTAAATAAACTTGATTTGATTTTAAAACAAAGCCTAAATCCAGAGGTAGACTCAGAGAAGCTTATTATTTTAAATTGATACAACTTGTTTTAATATACCTGCTTGGCAACTCTTTAACTTACTTGAAGAATTAGTGGCCTAATATTGTTGTCCTTTATTAATCCCATAGAGGTTAAAGGGTATACATTATTTTGGACACCCTTTATCTACGGGTTGTGTACGTGTGTTTTAAAGGTTCAGGAAGCGGACATGATATCTGAGTTGTCTGATACCAGGGGAATGTGTTAGCCCCCTGATCAGATGACAGGATCTGCCACTCTGGGGCCAAGGACGCGCTGAGAGTTTCTCACAGAAATGGGAGCACTTTTTCTCAGGTAGGTTTTCAATTTGAAAACCTATAACTTTTCTTATTTCCCCCTTGTCATTTAATTTCCATCCAGTCCTGACGCTGAATATGTTGATATCAAAACCGGGTTGACTCTCCCTCAACATCCTGGCAGCGAAGGAAAAATGAGGAAGTGGTAGGATGTTGTGACAGTAGACAAGAAGCATATCGCAACATGTCAGCCTTTTTATATCATTCTTCTTCTGTGGTGAAATATAGCTTCTTCAGCGATGAGTTTCACCCAATTCAGCGCCGAAGAAGAAGCTGAGCCCTGACTTGTGCCATTTTTTATCCCCTGTCTTGCGCTTGCGAGTTTCAGTGTGAATTTTGAAATGTTTGCATGATTTTTAAAAATACTTTAAAAAACATGATGTACTGAAGCCGCGAATATTGAAGCCGCAAAGTGGTACAGGATCACAGTGCATTTTTGTGTGCATGTGTTGTGGTTTCACATTCAAAACATTTGGCCACGAAACTGAACTGGGAATAGCTTTTGCCAATAATCAGCACTGCAAGCAACGGGCCCATGAAATTTGTAAATATGTTGCTCATTAACTGGACTTGTGTACACACACACAAACACGCACACACACCGTTACGTCTATCCTGTACAGAACTGCTTGTTGACATTCCAGATTTTGAATTTGTTCTCTCCCTGCCGATAATGGCCTCTAATGAGGTGAGACAGACAGTGGCAAACCATCCGGTTCATGTGGTGGTGGGGGCTGAGGGGCTATTTGGGTTTAAGTAAGGACTATGAAACAAAATGAGGCATAAGATGAGTGCATGAATGCAGTAAGAACACCCAGTGACATGTTAATGAGATGTCAATGTGCAGAGAACATTGCTGATTATCGCGAGCGGAGCACCCTGCTGATTCTGTGGTGAGTAATTAAGTCCCTGACATGTAGTCGACAAAACGTTTAACTTCATTCAAATAAGTGGAATTGATACTGATTAAACAGTGGGCGGAGGGCACTATTTTCATTTTTATTTTTTTTACTTCTTGTTATCGTTCTGGCCCATAAAACAGAATGATTTGCCAGCTTTGATGTCAAGCGCTGTCTTGATATGAAACCCATGTTTTTTTGTTTTCTGAGTAGAAGTCTGGTTAGCGGGTACTGATGGTGTAGTGGTACATTTTCCTGACTTATTCACCTGACCTCGGTGTAGGATTCATTTCCTCTCAATGGTGATTTGATTGAGTGTGAGAATGGCTGATTGTCTATCAGAGTTTGTCCTCTGACTGAATGATGACCAGTTTGGGGTGTAGTCCTTTGACGGGCAATACCCATGAATGGGTGACACAGGAACGCCAGATTTAAATAATGCAGCTGACCTGAACCAATTGCCTGAACCAACCCAGGAGCTGCCACATTCAGAATCCTCTTTCAGAAGAATACGGTCTTTTCCACAGTGGAGAGGCGTTTGAGCGGGCCGCAGTTTTTTAATCACTGCATCTGCAGATCTCTTGTGCGTAAATAAAAAAAGCAGCTCAACTCAGCGAGAGTGTACCGCAACATGCTTTAAATGGAAGCTTGGGGAAATTCCTACTTCTCTGGCGCGCATACAAACACACAACAATCTCTGTCACACCGACACAGATTCTCTCATGGGTCTTCTGAGTTGCATGGATGCGCTTGACTTCTCTGACAATTAACCAAATCCCTGATCTGTTGACCGTGTTTGTTAGCCAAGTCTCTTGGATCAAAAAAAGTTGAAAACCCATTCTCACTGTTCACTCCAGTTTATGTACAAACAGTCGCCGTATTATCGTTCCACAAATCGCATGCACTCAACAAGGTACCGGTTAATTGTAATGTCGTGTTCAGAGTTTCGTACTGTGAGAATTTCTAATAATTACCTGAATCAATCACTCGAATTCAATCGGTTTTCCAGATGGCGAAGTAGCCTTGAGGATCCTTGAACCGCTCCATGCCAGTGACAGTTGTACGAATATCTACTTTGTACGGCAAGTTCAATGACAAATGATATTGGGGAAAGAAAAAGTACAACGACTGCTTCCAAAAGACCATCAACTAAGTACGACGGAGCCGCCTTTTCTTCACACAGTCCATGTTGTCTTTTTACGATGACTGAGACCCATCGGGTGTATTAATGGTGGCAGGTGTAGCGACAAGCAGACGTGGCGGCAGTTTCTCATTGTCCCTTTACCTATGTCCTCTCTGGGTCTCCGTAGTGATGTTGATGTGAAACAAAATTGTCCAGGTACGAAACCACATTTGCAAAATCACTCCTGGGCAATAAAGCCCGCTAACATTCCTTATTGGAAGTGGAAACATCGATTTTTTGAAAAACTGAGGCCCACATTCAAAAATGTACCGTGGCTCTGTGTTACGATGGAGAAGGCTGCATGTGGGAAAGTTTTCTGGTATTCCCAAAACTTCTGCGGGTCGAGGAGGGAGAGAAACATCAATCTTTCGTGTTCTTGAAATCTGGTCCGTGTATGGCAAGTAATATTGTCCAGAATCCTGTCGTGGAGTTGGTGGTAGTGCGCGCGAGAATCTTGCGCTTGACCTCTTCGTGCGCTTGGAGCACCCGCACTGCGTTCAGTGGCCTCGTAGATTTCCTCATATCGGCTCCTCTCGCGCTCAACTGTGTCACAAAACTCTTTTACTCTCGCAGGACAAAACTGTACATCCAGTTTTTTGTTCTGTGGTATTGAAAAAAGCACGTCTGAATGCTCAAAAATGCCATTAATGTGTGAAGCAAAAAAACCAACGTAGGATTGTTTTCTCATTTTGTCCTAAGGCTTTATTATCCTAGGTTTCAAAATAATACAAATTATGTGCTACAAAGTTTAACTCTTTGAAGCAGAAATCTTTTTTTGTGGGTCAAATCCATTAAGAATCATCGGCGGCCAATATTTCAAAGATTATATATATATATAGTATATATATATATATATATATATATATATATATATATATATATGTATATATATATATAGTATATATATATATATATATATATATATATATATATATATATATTCCCCAAGGCTTAATTTTTGAACTGGATGTTCATACACAAATAAGATTGATACCAATTTGATTATTACATAACTTTAAAAGAATCTACGCTATTGAGGATGATAGGCATCCAATCATGTTTTTTTCAATGATGAGTAGATGTTAACAAGTGACCCAAAAATGCAACAAAATTAATAGGAAGTGACCAAAAATCTACTGAAATCAAAATCATCCAGATGTGCTTTAAATCCATTAGCACACCGCACCGAATCATTCACCATTACAGAGACAAACAGGACTTTTATTTCCCTTCTCATCTCTTCCTCCATCACTTCAGCAATAACAGTGATCAGGTTGTTTTGTATTTTGCCCAACGTGCCACTAAACACTTTATTAGTGGACAGGTGGTAATGTAAATCCGTGTTTCTCTGTTAGATTTAGTGGTGTGCGGACTTGGATACAAGTGAAGGTACGCAGGCAGACGCAGGGAACGTGGGTGCACTAACATAATCTTCAATGACAAAAACGTTCGTTCAAAAAAATAAAACCTTAAGAAGCACGAGTAACTGGGAGTACGTAACGGAGCTGACAAGACCAGAACATAGTAGAGATGATCCTACCAGGGGCTGCGAATACCCCCAAGAGCACCAAATCCTGGTTTGTGGCCAATCCCATCATAGTGTTTGACTGGCCGGCCAACTGCCCAGATCGCAAACTCATTGAAATATTATGGGCTATTATCAAAAGGAAAATGAAGGACACCAGACTCAAAAACAAAGAAACGCTGACAGTGACTATCAAGGAGTTTTGGGCTTCGCTAATGCCCAAACAATGCCACAGGCTGGGTTCAAGACAAACATGTTATGGACAAGCACTCAGCATAGAATAGTCAGTAAAGCTGCAAACACCTTCAGAAGCAACAGACACTATTGATTCTCCTTGCCATATGGATTCTGATTCCTGCTCCTGCTTCGATGTCATTCCTGGTTGTATCTCAAACAGTCATCCACATTTTGTATTATACTTCTTTTTTGGGAGTATATGAGCCAAGTGTGGGCGGCAGTTATGCAATGAAACACTTTCACTTGAGTCAAGCAGCTATTTTTAAATAATATTTTTTTTCAAAACTATAAAGAAACAGCCTCCTACAAAGAAACTGACTCAGGGTTGCAAGGTTTGATGTACCATAAACACTAAATACAGTAAAAAAAAAGGTGTCATGCCCATTTGGCACTAGTTAAAGCACACATCTCAAGAGGTTAGGAGAAAAATGTGAGAATGCATCCATTGTGTCAGGGACAATATCTGAAATGCAGATTCCCATTAATATGCCTTCTTATATTCGAACGGGTCTAATCTGCTCATAGGGGAATCTTGATGAATTACGTAACATTATTGCATCTTGGTGCATGCCTTCGCACAAAGTGTTGGCATGCTGGCTCACATTTAGGCCAGAGTAGGAAGAAAGCTTTCCATGGCTTTGTGCAAGGAAGAAGATTAAAGATCTGTTCCTTAAATCAAGCCAATTAACATGATGGTTTATTTTGTAATCACACCTTAATTTGTAGCCAGAACAGAAACAGGTGTAATTTTGTGTGTGTTGTGACACTTTTCACCAAAATCACTACCTATCTTTGATACAAAATAAACCAACGTTTTACTCTTCAAGTAGTAGGGGTGTAAATCACCAATTTCGTGATGATACAATATGATCCTCATTCGTCGGACAAAATGGTATCCTTGAAAAATATCATAAAGTCTGCCATGATTCACTATTTGATTCTGTGTATGTTATACTAATATGCCATATTCTATTATTTTTTGTAAACAAAAAGTCACCTTGATTTGCATGTTTTAAAACATCCTCTGCACATACACTGTGAATGAAAGGAGAAACAAAAAAGATGAGCAACTGGGTGATTGCTGAGGCTGCGTGGAAAGTAATGTAATAGTATGCTTTTTTCCCCTTGAGATCAAGAATGCCTACATTTCTAAAAGCCTTCTGTATATATGCAGATTGTAGCTTGTGCACATTATCATACCTGTCAACCTTTTCATTTTCCTGTATTTTGTAAGTTTTTTTTAATCATTTCGAATTGTGTACGCCGTATAACAACTTTTGTACATTATTTTTTTTTAAAGTCTGTGCTTTGTAAAACCGATCTCGTTTAACCCATTGCGGCTCTAAACCACATCGTCTCCTTCACTGGCAGCAGACGAAAATGTCATCGTCGACTGCTAATATTGTCATGCTCAGTGTTCCCTCTAAGCTGCGCGCGTGCGCAATTGCGCACTACTCTCGTCCTCGCTGCGCAGCAGCAATCATATGGCGCGCAGTAAAAAAAAAAAAATCGGATTTTTTTTTTTTTTTTTTTTTTTACCCCTTTCCCCATGATGGCGCCGTTTAAGCGGCAGCAAGTGGCAGTAGCTCTGTCCACTTATGTTTTTCGTGTTTTACAGCATGTTTTACATGAAAAATGGACAGGTCGCCGAATAGACGTTCCGCCGAACGTTCATTCGGCGACCTGCCCGTCTGTCAAACGTCCGTCGGCGAAACGTCTTTAGGCGAATCATCCGAGTACCGATGATGTCGCTCACACTGGTACTCAGTGCGCTCAGGGAGGTTGACTTTCTGCTCAGACCAACGAAAAATTAGAGGGAACATTGGTCATGCTTCAACCATGATATGCACAAGCGCATTCCCCTTCTACACAGCGCGTCAGCCAGCAATGTACCCAGACAGGGGACGTGGGACGTGGAACAAGGAACGTGGAATATGGAACGTCGCATGGCAACGTGGCATGAAGTAAACTTAGCAGACAATCTGACAATGACTGACAAAACATGGGATTTAAATAGACAGAACAGGGGCTAATCACAAAGGGGGCACAAGAGGCGAATAGCACACTGACAGAACACAGGGAAAAGGGTATAACAAAACCAACCAACCCTAACATTAATAAGGGGATCAATTGGCCAAGGTTGACAGGTATGCATGTATTTAGGCGCGACAATTTACAGCCCAGGGGAGAACATGAAAACTGCACACAGGATGATTGGAACCCACCAGGAATCAAACCCTAGATCCCAAAACTGTGAGGCGGACACGCGAACCACTCTTCTACCGGGGTCCAGCAATAAAACCCACTGAGTCTCTTGCTAAAATCTTTTGAATGTGTATTTAAGAAACACTTGCAGTACTACTCAGAAGATTACAATAGCTTGTCAGATCAGCAGTCATGTTTGAACTGCTCTCAGCCAACCTGAGACTGACTTTTTACAAGTCCTCACAACGATTTCACGGGTGATGTGAATTTCGAATGTTCCAACGGTGGACAAAACTGGAGGTTTTCACAGTACTCTTAATTTTATGGGTTTGTTTTAATCAGCAAAGTTACAACAAGGAATTGCTTGAGATATGTCAATTTGCAAGTAACGGTTCAATAAAATTTGTTGGTTTTGTCTTTTATGTTAAATTGCATTCAATGTATTGTTACATTTTTTTTCCTTGTAGGGTGAGTGTACTTTTTCCAAGTACAAATCTGACAAAGAAGCGGCTGTATGAAGCAGAGCGATGGGGCGAGATAGTGATAAAAATATTTTTTGCAGCCCAATCCTTCTGATGATATACCGGCTGTTGCCATAGCAACAGGAAGGAAGCAGAGAGATGTTTATTTCTGTCACAGTTCAGCCGGACAAGCTTAACTCTAACAGATATAAAACAGATGAACAACAACAGTATACTGTACAGTAGTGTTTGGAAACAGCTGAGGTCCATTATTTGCACTGAAAGAATCTATGGCACTCGATTAGCTGAAAATGTAAAAGTCTGCAGTCTATATTGGCAATAAAAAGTCTTCTTACGTTCAATTAACAGATATAACAGAAACACAAAGTATTTCATATCATATCTAATTCTTTACACCAACCTTACATCTCCAAAAGTTGTAATTTGCAGATACTGAACAACTTCTGGTTCTCGTAATGTAAAAATAAGTACTAACATAACATTATTCTCGTAATTTTATTACATTTTCTTCCCATTTCTACTTCATTCATTCATTTTCTGCATCACTTATCTTTACAAGGATCGCGGGGCGTGCTGGAGCCTATCCCAGTGACTTTGGGCACCAGGCGATGAGACACCCTGAATTGATGGCCAGCCAATCGCAGGGCAGAATGAGATGGACAAACATTACCGCTCACACTCATACCTATCAGCACAATTTAGAGTGTCCAAACAACTTACCCTGCATGGTTTCGAGAGTGTGGGAGGAAACCGGACTACCCGGAGAAAACCCTCACAGGCATAGGCTGGTTAGACACTCTAATTAGGCATGACTGGTTGTCTGTCTACTCGTGCGCTGTGATTGGCTGGCCACCAATTCAGGGTGTCCCCCGCCTTGTGCCCTAAGTCAGCTGGGACCCTTGTGAGGATAAAGCGGTTCAGCAAATATACGGGATGATTGAGTTTTTCAAGCAACAATTGGCAACCTGGAAACCAGACAACAATTGGAAACCGGAGTACCTGGAGAAAACCCACGCACGCCCAGGGAGAATATGCAAACTCCACACAAGTG